>NW_028281119.1:1655000-1990000 GCF_059751285.1 Brachycentrus maculatus | reverse complement strand
GTTCCACCGCGAAATGTCAGTACAAAACTTAAATCTAAGAAAGATTTCTTATAGTGACTGACTCCTAGTACCGGACACTACAAATATATTTTTTAAAACTACCAATAATACCAAAATCAATATCTAATCAAAATCAAAAATGAATGCTCTGGCGTTTAATATATTTTTAAATGGTATGAAAGTAAAGACTGACAAACGTTTTTCTCGTGCTTACTGGTATCAATGTTATCAGTACACATGATTGGAAAATGACATACAATTTTGCCATCTTAGCGCCTTTCTCAAAGGACGACTTTTCGAAAAAAAAAATAACGCATTCATTGATAAGTGCATACATCTGTAAAATCGCTGGTGATTACGAATTAAAGGTAATTTTTTATTTATATATTATCATCTAGAACTTACGGATTAAAATGTCAAGGAACCTTAAAATGTTACAAATTGAAGTCGATAACTGAACGACAGCTTCTTTTATTGTTTGATCAAAATTCTTTTTTTTTGACCAGAAATGATGAAAACCACAATCACTAATAAACCATTTAAGTATTACTTTAAACGAAGCTTATATTAAAAGTGAATTTCCGAATATACAATAATTATTTATATGTATGGGTGATAAATATTTTTTTAATGAAATTGAGGATTTAAAATTTTTCAAATAAGTGAATAATTGATTTCATTAACACGTTAACTGTATCATATCAATGCATCAAACTTGATTTATTCCGAAATGAATCAGGAAACATATTAAATATATCAATTCTAAAGAAAATTTTATGAAAATTACAGCATGGAAAACATGAAAAATAATGTTTTAATAGAAGTTTATTGGCCGTCAATTATAAAACAACTTATGCTGTTGCAGTTTTGAAATGACGTAACTAGTAGTATTCATTAATTCATTCTGAATGAACGAATATTGTTACTCCTACGAAATCATACATAACACACGATAAATTATTGAACGAGTTTCGAACGAATGTGGAATGACGGTAATATATGGGTTTTAATCGATTTGCATTTTCAGCGCATGTGAGTGGACACAAAAGTACTTATACATATTTTTCGTTATTTGCAAGATATTGCTAAATATCTACAGACCACACAGTACATCACAAAACATTTACTTCAGTCAATATATTCTGAATGTATTGTGTGGGTAGACGTTTACTTTGAAAAACTGTATAAATAATGTGATCGCCAATTATTTCCAATTTTACTTTTTCAAAATATGGCTGTATATATATATATATATATATATATATATATATATATATATATATATATAAATATATGTATATATATATATATATATATATATATATATATATATATATATATATATATATATATATATATATATATATATATATATATATATATATATATATATATATGTGTGTGTGTGTGTGTGTATATTTATGTATAAACATGTATAATGATTTGATATTTTTTAAGGAATAATATGCAAAGCCTTTACTAGATAGGATAGTAAGGATTGGGAAGGTAAATGTGAAAAACACATCACAAACACCCAGAACAAGTGAAAATAAATATTTCTTGATTTATTTAGCAATTGGCGGGAGTCAAACCCGAGACGCCAGTTTCGCAGTTGAGCATCTACCCAGCTACGCTACGGCGCTTGTCCATTGGTGTGTATTTGCATTTGCATTTGAATTCTCCTTTGAAGATTATTTTGAAAATTGTTTGGATCGAACACAACGAAATATTATAACAGGAAATAATGTTGACATATTCAAAGTATGTATGAAGTATATTCTTGCGACTATGCTAGTATAATTGTCTGGCATTTAATGCAAACGTTTCCACATTATTGTTACGAAGAAGATGAACTGTAGTGACCCGAAATTGCATTCTAGTAATACGCATCAATCATAGTGCATTATGGAAAATTGTTCTGCAAGTACGCATTATATCAAAACTCCTACTCCGTGATGTAATGGTAAGCGTGTTTAGCTACTATGCTGGAGGTCCCGGGTTCGATTCCGAGGGGAGTGAAAATAAATATTGATAATTGAACACTGTTATATTAATTTGATATTACCCTGGACTGGTCCCTAAGGTGCAGGAGTGATCACCTTGCCTTCATGTAATAATAATAAAACCCTTATCCGCACTCCAATGGTGCATAGGGCAGTGCGTCATATAAACGCAGTTTATCTTGATCGTTTACACATGAAGGAAAGGTGATCAGCCCTCCGCTTCAGGTACCAGTCCAGGGTAATATTGAATAAATATGACAGTGAAAAAAATCACTTATATTTATTTTACCCCCCAAGGGGGGTAGAATCGAACCCGGGACCTCCAGAACGGTAGCCAAACGTGCTGACCATTACACTACGGAGGCGGACCTTCATGTAAGTAACGATCAAAATAACACTGCGTCAAACGATGCAGCGCCCTATGTACCGTTGGGTACGGATAAGAGTAGCTAATGGGGGATGTATTATACATAGGTACGTACCCTTATATTTATTTTCTAGGAAATGATGAATTTATTGGCATGGCAATTTTTAGAGAAATAATGTTTTAAAGCTAAATACAATTGTTGGTAATATTATTTTAAAGAATTTTTATATGTAGATATAATTGTATTTAAAAATTATTAGTTTATCAATCGTTTACATAGAGAGAGATGATGTACAATAATAGTCTATTTAAATATGTTTAGCAGTGTATGACATAAAATTCGCTGCATAGAAATCTGTATTTATGGAAATCCGTTTGAATTCATTTAGTTACAGAATAATAAAATAGTATAATTAAATCCTTTTTCCGCTTTAAACAATAAGAAGGTTCATTAAGGACTTGAAGTGGGTATACATGATTAACGTTATATGACATGTCTGCTTACCAAGGATTTCTTGTTTGATAACCAGTATTTTCGTTTGTCACTTTTGCCACGTTAACTCTGGTATTTAAAATCGTTCTTAACATCCGTCTTCAAAACGGATTAAGTAAATTAATCAGAGCAGCCTTCGTTATTTCATTACATTGTTTGAGAATAAACAAGTATATGGTCCAACTTTCGATAAAAAAAATAATATAGCTCTTGATATTTGCAAATGTCAACAACAAAATTAATGATCAATATATTAAACTGTCAATATTCGTAATTTTAAGGACGTTTCAAATAAATTAAACTTGAAGGTGACGTGTGTGTAGTCGCTTGGTTAAAATTATATCATTTAAAATATTTTCTTTGGAAAATGTGTAACTTTGTACTGACATGTCTTGGTGGAACTGCATTTTATATAATAAATTATGACTAAACTATGTAATTTTTTTGACACAAATATAATTTGACCAGCGACCGGGTTTCGTCATAACCGACATTATTATCAGTCTGATGATGATCTTATTTTATTATGTAAAAGTTAAAGTAAATATAAATTTCACTTTATTTTAAATAATTATTACTTTTTTAAATAAACACCTGTATAAAACCACTTATTGAGTTTTATTTCATTACACACGACTAGTTTCGAAAACTACACTTGTTTTCATCGACAGGTGATTGATTAAACTAAGTACTTTTGTTTTTAAGTTTGAAACAAGTCGTGTGTATTGAAATAAAACTCGATAAGAAATATTATACAAGTGTTTTATTTAAAAAGAACATCCACATGTCATTCCACAAAGTCCGATTCAATAAATAAAATACTCTTATTTCTTTAAATCATTTACGTTTTGTTCATTTTTTCATTGTTTTTAAAAAAAAATACAAATATGAACCTTTAGTGGCCTTCACTCTTTACCACGGACTTTAGAATAAAGATAACTAAATAAATAATGTAAATATACTAATAAATTAAAGAAATATTACTCAAAAAGTATAAAACGTTAATAAAACATTTATATGGGTAAACATATACACATGCAGTGTGCAAACAGTAATACAATTTTGATGGTACGGACCGTCATATTATTCAGTCATTGGAGAGACTCCATAAGACGAAGAAATTCTATGTGGCATATCGCTCACTCTTTTCAAGAACGTCATAAATAAAAAAACTTCATTTTTCAGGAGAACGTTTTTAATGTTTAAAAATATAACACAATGCATTAAGAATAAATATCAAGCCATTTATTGAACTTTTTACTGTGCAACAGATCTTTTTAAAACCTGAAGGTATATTATTATAATTATAAAAATAATTAAACAAAACCTTTTCTTCAAAATGCAAAAACAACATTTTCTGCCCTGTAGCGGGTAAATATTAAGTTAAAAATATGCTGCTTTTGATGGGATATAGTACATTTTCTGGGCATTCCGAAAACATGCACAACTGAAAATTGTCGATTTTTGATATATGACGTTTTTGAAAGGAGTGGGCGATATGTATTTTTTTTAATTCATGATAAATTTACTTGTTCCCCTTTTAAATGTCAGATGCTTTATCTTTTAATTGTATCAATTACAACAGAAAGAAACTGTTAAGTTCAAAGTGGTCGCAAATGTGAAAAATGCGTCAAGTAACAGTTGCGCCACATTTGTGTGAATGTGGTTTTCCTTTACTTAGTCATCTCGACACCGGATCTAGATCATCGACTTTTTAACCGCACTTGGAAAAATAATTAATGTTGGAATTCACGTTTAGTTTATAATTAAAACAGTCATTCGGTGGGAAATGGGTTTTAATTTACTTATGTTAATTATTATATTACAGGACTGTCTGCTGCTCTTTCAAAATAAACCCAGATATTTAAATATGTATAGGTACGAATATACCTAGATATAATGTATAAAAAAATAGTTTTGAAAATATTGAGTTAATCCTTCACAAATCTGGGTTTTCTACTTACATTTTTTGACATCTCAATACAGATGAAGAAGAATATGAAGTCTGGCCTTATGATCTATCTCTGGTAAATAAAAGGGTCTCTCTAATAAGTAAAAGCTTTCTCAATCCAACATAGATGGCTGTTTTGAACTCATATGTACTGTGTCAAGATTTTAATGACATATCTAGGAGTTCCAAAAAATTGAGTAGTGTGGTTGTCAATCATGGATAGAATAGTAAATGTTGCACGTGCGTAAAGTGATCACTTAACCAGCCTTTCACAGGTCATAAGCTCTGTTAATACCCAGACTTTCATATTCTTCTTCATCTTTTTTTAAACGTCAAAAAAATTATAATACTATTTCGTAAGTTATTTTAAATGTTTTTTTTACTTGCGAGCATATAAAAGAGTGTTTTCTCAAAACATAGCTACATACATATCGACTTATGCATTGCAATATTCTCTTTAAATATTGTGAACACCGTTTAGGTAAGTCAAGGTATTTCCAAGAATCGTTCCAACTATGCGTATACTTATTTCTAGTCGATTTAGTAAATAAAACGATAATTACCTACCTCGTTGTACATAGTTATATTTAATATCAAACCCCTCACTTTCAAGAATTACAGATCAAACATTCAGAGCATACCACTTTTGGCTGTTTCAATGAGAAGAATAGTTTATTTTCAGATTTTAATATAATTATACCAAAATTACAAGTATCAAATGAATATAAAATAAATCCAAATATTTTTTACACAATGCAAAAAAAAAGATATTTTTAGTTTCATGCTGAATAATTCTAGTGTTCGTGGTTTTTCTTATTTTCTAATACGCTGTACAATTTAGGCTTAAAGCCACGAGTAGGTACAGAATACAAGAAACGATTGCTGATTTGCGACACGCCATTTATTCAACGCTTTTTCCTCTGTCCAATTTCTTTTAACCTGTAAGTTTTTGCCTCGTGTCACGATATCATAAAGACCAGCGAACTATTTGTATATCTATAGTATATTTATTATACTTTAAGTGTTCATGGTCATACAAATTTTACTTTCAAGACATTGCTTGTAATAATAATTGTTATTTTGTATATGTGTTTTAATGTTTTATCAATCTCGAATTGTATTCGGTTCAAGTGATTAAGGCTTTACTTTATGTGTAAACGTACATACTTGAGGTCTCAATGACTAAGAATTTGGTATGTACCTACCTATAGAATACTTGTATGTATTTTGTATAACCTTAAAGATAATAAGTGTAAATGATTAGCGGCAGTATTCAGCATTCCTGTTAAATGTTCAATCTTGTATCGAAAATTTAAAATATAAAATTAAGGTTTGGTATTCGTTCAGTCGCAACTGAATTTTCTTTAAATACAGTTATCATTTTACGTAATTGATATTTTTCTGAAAAACACCATCTCTGCGTTGAAAAAATAAGTTTTTCTTTGAAATAATTTGATACATGGTTTTGAAAAGAAAAGAGTGATTGAAAGGTAAGGAGTTTAAATAAAATTATAAAAAAATAATTTAATTCATATTTTAAAAAAACGAAAAAAAATATACATATTTTTTTAATTGGGTGTGGGCACACTTGCAGCTCTGACCGCAGTTGAGGGTATTCTGAATAGAACGTTTGGGACAAGCTCAAGATCTCAGCCTATAACAAAAAAGGTCCAACCAGAACCTTACCCCATTCAAAATCTTTACGTTTAACACGCTCACAAATTTGAGGTCATTATTCCTCGTGAGCTTTAAATATAAATACACGACACGCTGTTCGTTACGTTCAACGAAGTTTTTAAAGAAAATAAGTACAAAATTGGATTTTTTTTTACTTTTTAAAAAAAAAGTACGACATATTTTAGGAATGTTTTTTTGGTGTTGCTGGTTTTCGATACATGAAAATCATTATTTTTACTTTCTTTTGTACAATAGACCGCTCTTTGTGTACGTTGAACATATTGACACTTAAATTTGAACGAATATGATAACGTAGCTATTTGAAGAATTTTTTATAATGCTGTTGTTAATTGTATTTAATGTCTTACTGCAACTATGTATGTATTTCAGATTAAAATTTACATTGTAGATATTAATGGTGAATATAACAGTTAATAAATTTCGTGCTTACAATTTTTTTTAAATTACAATGAGTCATAAATGTCTCCATTCAGAGACATAATAGGTACATACAATACATTTAAACGTCAAAAAAAAATAAATCAAAGTATACCGATCACTACAATAATTATGGTACATATTAAATATGGCCACTTAAGTGAGTGTGCATATAAATAGCTTGACAAGAATTACAAAAAAAGTTAAAACATTAAGACAGTGCATTTTTTTAAAGTAATATATTGAACGTTCGCACCTGCATATGTTTTTTTAACATATTTATTTTAGCCTGTTCAATATTGTTCGTTTTATAATTACGAGTATAATATATTTATAAAATAAACAATATTAATTAAAACTAGTAGTGCACAATGAAGTCGCTGTAGAACATTTTTTTTTGTATTTTAAAAGAGAAATATTTGTGTTTTTGTTATTTACAAAAATACTTCAGTTTAATACTATTTCTGTGAGCCTAAGCGGCTAATTATAAGAAATAGGTATCAAATTGTGGTAGAGTGGGTTCGAGCCTAAAAACTCTGACTCGAGAGTTCGCGACACTAAAAACGGGACCACAACCCGACACAATAATGTATGGAAGTAAAACAATGAGTTAGCAAATGAATGATGACGGTAGACCGAATTCAGTTGAAATGCGATCACTCACACAAATGTGCTGCAAAATGATGTAGAATATATGTTCGAATAGTGAAATAAGTAAAGATCGCTAGGCTGAGATCACCGTTATCGATTTTTATCGAAATATGTACGATTTTTATGTTTTCATCAGAAATGTGTTTTAAGATAGGTGGTTTGTGCATAAGGAACGAACAAGTGAGGAAATAACGGTAAAATAAATTAAGACTAAACTTGGCATGATCAAGTACTACCAATACTTGGACGTGGTTAGGTTAGGAGTCTGAATAATCAGCGGATATGTATAAGATGAGATGCATGAATTTAAAAAAAGCGAAGAATATTTACAAATAAAAAATTGTGTGGCGTTCTATCCTCTCTGCCTACCTTTACGGAGAAGCAGCGCAATGGTCAGTAAGTTGGCTTATCATAATATGCGTGTAATATAAAAAATAGTAGAATATAAGAAGAACGTATATTTCTAATACTAGTATGCAATTTTTTTATATTATTTTTTGACATCTCATCGAAGATGAAGAAGAATATGGAAGTCTGGGCATTTACGGGGCTGACGACCGTCATATGCTGGTTTAAGTGATCACTTTACACACGTGTAACATTCACCAATTCTACCCATTATTGATAACCACACTACTCAAATTCTTCGAAGTAAAATAACCTTATTAATTAATTATTTAGGTTAATTAATTAATTTAATTAACCTAATTAATTAATTTTACCCAACCAGCCTATGACGGTCGTCAGCCCCGTAAATGCCCAGACTTCCATATTCTTCTTCATCTTTGATGAGATGTCAAAAAATTATATGAAAATAACTCCTGTAATTGGAGATAATCCAGATTTTGTGAACAAATATTTGGACACACTCAAAATGTTCTAATTTACAATAGTTGAATATTTACTATACTTGCAAATAAATTATTTATGTATATATATCTATATAAGCAAGTTTTTGAGGATTTTCATATTTATTTGGTAGAAAGAAAGTAAGGTGTCGCTTTCTTTCCAAAATTTGTACCCTGAAGTCTACGATTAGGAATAACTTGAAAAATGTCTACAGATATGAATCAAACTGCTAAAATGATTACATCTTAAAATACATCGCAGGAGAAAATACATACTTCAGACCCCGGTTTTAAAAATATATACATATAACGTGCTTTTAATATTTTACATTACATTTTAATGACATTTTACACATCGTGTTTTTCTAAACATCCTAACGCGTGGAAATTTTCATCTATTATACGAGAACTCATTTTAATCAGATTACAAAGAATTTAAGTACTTACAAGTAGTTTGAAATTTCATCCTACACTTGCTAAGAAGGTTCTATACATTTATATTTCCAAATACATTATAAGACTTTCATTTTCCTTTCATTCTATTATATTTTATTTCACTGGTACCTACCAGCCTAACATTCACTTCGCTTTGTATCTTATGTCATGTGAAGGTGAACCAGCGACACTTTTTAAATATCTTTTTATTTTCATCATTTTTAATCTCCACACACTTCTTAATGGAACTATTTTGGTCAGAAGGATAACATTGTTCCATTTTAGTTATGTGTAGCAAATTCCTGTATAAATTTTTAAATAAGTATGTAGATTGCCCAGAGCTTTTATCACTCGTCAATTTTAGAGTCCCGGGAGCACAGACCAGAAACAAAAAATTATCTAAAATCCCCAAAATGCACACCAAGCCCTACCAAAATAATTTTAAAATCGAGCCTGACATATATATGCAATGTAATGCTTAATGAAATAGACATCAATAATTTTTCTTTTAATACGTTTAAGAGAAAAATTGTTGATGTCTATTTGACTAGTTGATAAAGAAAATTTCTATCTGATAAAAACATGTAATCTAAGTTTATTATATTGATATACTTTTATGTAAATGACAGTTTATTTTTATTTTTAGATTACTAAAGTGAAAACCTCTAATTTTAATGTTATTTTTTTATTTTAATATATTTTGTTATTTTTGTTAAATATTCTGTTGGTTTTCCAATAAAAAAAAAATCAATAAAAAAGCCTAATTTTGCACGTGAGTTTTTTTTCTTCAATTTAGAGTAATATCTCTATTACAAAGTTCAAATCCACTCCAAAGTCCGTCTCCATAGTGTAGTGTATTGATCCCGAGATCCCGGGTTCATTTCCCAGGGGATACAAATAAATATGTGATTTTTCACTCTGATATTTATTCAATACTTGGTATATACGGCAACGCGTTACTATTGCTCAGTCTGAGTAAACGAAAAAGAAAGAAAAGAGCACATAAAAGTATACGCATATTCAAATGTAACGTTTTGTCAACATTTAAAAGCAATCGGTGAACAATTTTAGGAAATTGAAACTGTGTACATTTTGAACCAACGAATATAAACATTTTTATTTTTATATATTACTCCTTTCCTTCGTGTATTTAGCGATTTGTCCGCCTCCGTAGTAAAGTGGTAAGCGCGTTTGGCTACCATGGTGGAGGTTCCGGGTCTGATTCGCGAGGGAATTTTCACCATCATTATTATTTCACCCGTATATGGATTGGAATATGAAGCGCAGAACTGATCGATAACCTTGCCTTCATGCTATTAACGATTCAGCTAACACCGCATCAGTATGATGCAGTGCCCTATGCACCATTGAATGTGGATAAGGATTTAATGAAGAAGAGATCAAGATAACACTGTTTATATGTGATCCTGTGCCCTATGCACCATTGGTTGCAGAGAGAGACAGAGAGAGAGGGATTGAGAGTTAGAGGAGGCTCGTTTAAAATCAATCTACAGTCCATACATAAGAGTACATAACCCACGTAAACCTCAGCTTCTATGCGCAAGTAAAAGCATCTATCAGGAATGTTAAAATAACAGATTTCCGTATCGAGTAATACAATACGAGTTTAATATGTAGTTACTTTCTTTTGTTCTGCGGCATTTCCGGTGCTCTTGATTGCAATAAAAGATTTATTTTCCTTTCGTTGGTCACGAAGAATGCGGTTTAAATTGCGGACATTTAGGGGATTCTCAAGTTGGCACGCTTCTACTTTTATTTTATTTAAAGAAATTATAAAATTGTTTTTTGGAGCGCCTTTTTGACTGTATACATACAAAGTATTTAGAGTGACATTTTACTGAATGTAGCCTAAATTAAAACATTTTGAGTGTGTCCAACTGGTCAAATTATAAGCTAAAAATAATAAAATGAAAATGATATTTTCTGTCGTTTCTTATGTATGTGATTATAATCTAGGATTCGGACTTCACATACAAGTGAAAGAGTTTCTGCTTAGTAGCTTCTTTCTCACTCTATCATAAGTAATGTAATCTTACCAGTAAACTACTAGCGTTCTAAATTTGGCGAGCGTGGCTAAGTCGCTGTGGATCCGATGGCATTATTTAAAATATTAATAATAGTTTTCCATCAGCAGGTAGTAATAGTGAGAGTGATATGATCTGTAGAAAAAAACTAAAAACGAATTATTTTCAAATCATTTAATTCATGTTCTTTTCCCAATAATTGCAAAGTAACTTTTATTTTACAGTTTAACAGATGCGCCCTTGGGGTAGAATCTTACGCAAATGGCAATAGTAAATTATGTAAAAGAGCACAATATTATAAATCGAATTTTATATATATTTTTCAAGCAACTCTTTTAAAGGTTAAAAATGCTGAACAGCACCAATACAAACAAGATTAAATAATGATGGCGATTAATGTTCTGTAGCTTTTTCGAAATGATTTTTACAGGCACTACCTATTAAAATACTTTTGCATACAAACATATTGGATTTACAGGTTTTTCATGTTTCGGGAAATACTGATATCAACCTTTCTCCATGATAAATTCTACTAAACTGCAATGAAATAAGATATCAAATAGTACTGACTACCTGCTTTTGCATAAATTCTATGATAAACACTTTCTTGTTACGTATGCAAACTCATTTAAATAAAATCATATAACGTGTTTAATGTTTTCCCGTTTAAGATCGCATAGTTAATTGGTGATAATTATTAAAGTATAGATTCCGGTAAACTGCTACCTCAAGTAATCTGGCGCATTTTATTATAATTATGGACGTGCAAAATTATGTAATTTGTACATGAGTATAACCATGGACTAGGTAAAAAAAATTGTAAAAATTGATAAAATTTTACATCGGAAAATTATTCTATTAATTTTTACATGAATCCTTAAAAGTAATTACATCATTTCAGATTGAATTATGTATTTAAAAATATGTATATTTTATATGCTTGCAAATTCTATAAGCTTTGTTTATAAATCAAATGTCATATTTTTTAGTTGACATTATTAAGATTAAAACAACCAATACATATATATCATTTACAGAAAAATATCTGTTCAACTGTAGGTTTCAAATTAAATGTGTCAACAAACCCAGAGAAGGATATAATTTTTTTTTTTTTTAATTATAAGTTTATCGAAACCAATTAAATAAGTACAGCCTCGTAGTAAAAGAATGTATATTTACCGTATTTTTTATTAAAAAAAAACTAAATATATATGTAACTGCAATTAAATTCTTACGATCCAGTTTTATCCTTAATTGCTACAATTTCTGCAATCAGTTTGAATTATCAATTGAAAATTATTACATAAATGCCCTTCAATTCTATCGATTAAATCTTAAGAATCTAGCTAACTGATTTTATTATTATTTAATAAATTTCTGTATGTATTGCACAAATATTTATACTATTCTGTATTCCACCCTTTCAATAAAACAATATCAAGCCGATTTTATTAAATAGTTATATTATAATGTAAACGTTTATAGCGCAACACACAATTTTTAATAACTACTACCAAGAATTCAAGTTAGAAATTATATTTTCTGAATGGTAGTTTTGTAATTTTGTCCTTAACGAATGTCAAGGTATTTATTTTCATCAATTATAATTTAACATCATATAATAACTGATATTCAGTGAACAGTCATCGTGTAAGCCAGAAAAAATAAAGTTTTCAATAGAGACCAATAGATTTGTTAGAAGCACTTAAAGTGTCGATAACAGATCTTATAAGATTAATTATTCAAACTAGGCTATAAGACAAATAATTTTTTGTCGTTGTTGTCATAATCGAGAAATAATATTTCTTATTTTTTTTCAAATCCATTATTATTCATCATGATTTCCGTAATAAAAATTATTTTTACGCGTCTGCAGATTACTTTTTATACTGTCTGTGAAAGTGTTATACCACGAATGAACCATTTATAAAAGGACAAAAAACCTTTCGTCATTTTGTTAATTAAAAACATGGTTTTGAATCAGTTTACTGTGTTTCCTCATCTAACATAATAATAGTAATTTAAACACAGACTAGAACGTCTTCTACCTTATATCAGATATTGGAAATAATGCAATAAAAATACACTAGGTGTTTTTTTTCATTCGACAAAAACAACATCGTTAATGAGACAGTACAGTTGAGAAACACGCTCGATAGTAAAAAATCTCGACTCTTTTAACTGTTATTACAAAACGCATTTTTAATTGGCTTGTATTTAGGCATATATATTTTTTATAACTTCCTTCCAAATTTTTACCTGTTTTAATACTTTCAGACGATCTAAAAGACTTTTAATTTTTTTTTAATGGTTTACTTTGAATAAAGTTTTAAATAAGAATAAAGAAAGTAAATATAATAAAATGACGACAACCAACTGTTTACTTTTTTCCACACATATTTTATTTGACCAGTGATTGAGTTTTGTCGACGAAACGACGAAACCCAATCACTGGTCAAATAAAATAAATATGGAAAAAACTAAACAGTTATTATTTTATTATATAAAATGCAGTTCTACCAAGAACATGTCAGAACAAAACTCAAAACTTATGATAGTAAATATTCCTAAAACAAATCATGTTTGTTGTATTCAAAGTGAGGTTTATTAAACTTAAATCAATTATATTTTCGATTCATCTCTAATTTAATACGAACAATAATTCAAATGTATTTATTAAAAGAATCATTAACCCAATTTATTTTTTAATTACATTAATTCACAAAACCTTAGTGAATTGAAAATTACCTATGTATACATATATTTGTAAACTTCATGTAGTACAATTACCGCCTACAACGAATCAGACTTATAATTTAATATAATTTGGCACCATCAATTATTTTTCATGTCAAAATCGGTCACGAATCGAAGTTGAAATAATTTCTATTAAGATTATTATCAAGAATCATTGTGTCATCATCTTCTGACATATATAATCTCTTCACTCAATTAAAATTGAAATCAACTAATTTTAAAATATTGCATTGATACACTCACATATGATACATATGTTAGTTACACCCAATGAATGCATTTTTCTACAATTATGTAATCTTAAATAAAAATAAATTATTTTCATTTATATAAATATTACTTTATTGAACACGTCCAACTATTTTATTTATTTTATTGAATTTTTGTTTGTTTTTCAGTCTTTTTTGTATGCTAGGTATCAAAATCGTTTTTTTCCAAAGGCGAGCACTCACTGCGATAGTATACACGTATATATTCATATAATAATCAACGAGTATGTATGAAGAGATGCATGAATATGGAGGAGGCGAAGAATGTTTTCAAAAGACACATTAGTATGGATTTCCGTTCTCTCTTCCTACCCCTGCAGGGGTAGTTTATGCAATATATTCGTTAATTATATATACACGCATATGACTTATTAGGAGGGAGTCTTTATAATCACAAATTGGTTTTTCGCTGAAATGTTTATTTCGTATTTGTCCAGAAGGTGTGGATCATCAGCACGTCGTATAATTAACGATCACGCTAACGATAAGAATGCGACGGGCTGATGCAGTACTCCATATGTGCTCCACTACTGGGTAATTTAATATTAGGGTTAAAAGAAGAAGAAGAAGAATTTTATGTTCTTTTATGCACAATATGTGTCGCCTACTTTCAAAATCCGCCAGATCCATGCAAGTCGATTTTACAAAAAATGTTAAATTCTCCGGGTAACATTTATGTTTCAAAGATTTGTCTATCATTAGATAAAATATTATGAAATAGAGAATTTTCCCATTTTTCTGGATTTTTTTTCAGTAAAAAAAAAAACACGAGACACAAACCGATAATGACGTCATCTTAATTTTTGACCTATCCCTGCTCTCTGATTGGCCGATATGGGTCAGAAGGCAAGTTTCATGAATATTGCGGAATGTGAAATACAACGCAGATTTTAAGTATTTTTTAGCTGGGTTTTCAAGTATATAAATATTTTAAACAATAAAACCCACAATTGGCATTCCGATAGAGCATTTATTTTAAAATCTTATAAAATTGGATCTGGCGGATTTTGAAATTAGGCGACACATATGATTTACTTTTTATAATTGTGTTACGTTGTTTTATTGAAACAATACAATACATTATATGTAGTACATTGATTTCTATTGATAAAAAAGTTATACGTGACCCTTACTTGCAGGAATAAAATAAAACAAATACTTCAAAAAATATCGTCTTCTTTAGAATATGTAGAGTTTATATAACATATAATAATATATGACTTAAAATATAACCCAATTTTTGACGAGACTTCCGTGCTAATGAATTAATTAATTATTTTAAACAGATAATACAGTTATCTCCCTCGAAAGTGAACCAGTATTTTTCATTCAGTAAGACCTTGTTTGTGACAGTATGCAAAAAGAGAACGTGTTTAAGTATATATTGTATGTATAAAAAACTTAGTTTTTGTCACTGGAATGGCCCCAGGTGTAAATTCTCCGTCTACCAACATGTGGGACAAAAATATTATCATAATGCATTTGTTAAAACACAATCGATTTATAGTACACACATCAGCGAGCTTTTATTATTTTGTAGGTCAGATTTTGAAGAACGATTTTCTCATCGTTACTTATTTGAGAAAGACACGGCTGAAACAAATGTCCATATACGCAAAATAGACCGGCGTTAAATGTAATTTTACATCAGTATTAAATTATAAAAATAAAGTAATGTAAAAAAGCTCATCATAAAAAAAATATCGTCCGTATTTCATGCCGCCATCTACGGTTGATTTGTTAAAGCATTTTACTGATTTTTTTTTATTTTGGATATAAATGACAATAATCTTTATAAATTTCTCGGATTGAATCAATGACTACTCAGCTTATTCGAATACATCACTGAGATGAATATCAGAGAACTCTGGTTTGAATCCTGGCGCAGAACAGTTATTTTTTCCTTTGATGAATTCATATGACTTTTTCTCTTTTCGTTTGTCTAAAAAACGTCTAATCTACGGTACTAAACACCTTTATCATGTCAAATCGCCCAAAAATCGGTATAAATAATAAGTAAACGCATTACCCACTGTACCACAAAAGTGGACTTGATATCATCTATTACCTCCTGTTATAAGCGATGTTCGCGTTGTTAATTGTTATAAAAAGCAAATGAATAGTATTTTAAGTGGCACCGTTTAGAGACCATTGGCTCAGTAATAGGTTCTGTTTGCTTTTTTATATTCATTTTGGGCGAAATGTTTCCGTCTTATATCGGGCACCAGTTTGTGGGTGAAAGTGGTCAGTTGACTTCATGCAACGCTCATTTATCCATCGGATCATGTAATATTCACCTTTATAACTCATTCGCACTCTATATTATTTCATAACAGTCATCACATCCTTTCCTTGTGGAGTGTCTGTCGTTATATGCAGAGGCTGAGTGCAGTACCAATTGATTAGTTAAACCAATTAAGTAATTTCGTACTGGACGTTTCTTCCGATCCGTTCTACATGAGATATGCAGCGCACTTTGTATATCAGTGTGATATAATGTTATATAATAAGCAGATAAGATAACTGTGTCTTATACGAGTATGCCTGCACCACGCCTGTAATACATGCACATAAAGAATTTCATAAGAAGATTAATTTGAGAGTTTGATTACCAGACAGCATCAATAAATAATATCGATTTAATACACAGAGATGCTAACCTCCACGTGATATTTTAAGTTTAAAATAATAACTTTTGTCGACCAGAATCAATTTAAAAATAAAAAAAAAACAAGATATCTTCCAATCTATTGTAACATGTGTTTCGATGCCTTCAGTATCATTTTTAAACATCTTATGTGATGACGAATGCATCGAAACACGTGTCACAGTAGATTTCAAGAAATTGTGGTTTTTACTAAGCAAAATTTGATGTAAAAATGGATAAATTCGGCGTCAATTAATGAAAAAACATCAATACACAAAAGCAGAACACTTCTCAAGTAAAACGAAAAATCTGTTGACACCCGTCAACTATACGGATTTGCACTGATTTTCTCACCACAAGAACAAACGAGGAGAAGAAATTTTTCAATAGCGTAAGTTAGGTTCTTATTTTATGACTATAGCCGACTAATCCTTCTTGATCTTCTCTAAAGATACGAAGAACCAAACATTTTTAATGGCATTTAAACCTTATACCGAATAAACAAGGTAAAAAATAATGCAATTCCCACTTTAAAAAAATGAAGTTTAAAGTTTTAGTGATGTATGAAGTAGGTTATTAATTTGTGAATTTTAAAGTAACTTTAGTATAAAAACAAGTGTCTTTATTTATTTGTCGATAACGTGCGTATCTAAATATTTTTACAACATCTAGAGTTAAAGCATATATCAATTGACCGCTAAAGCCAATATGCACAGTACCTACCTATAATATAACATACATTTTATGCGAGTCGAATGAACATTGCTTAATCCCCGATATCTAAAAAGCTATTCAAGTTATTTATTTCTACATATTATGTATAACACATGTGTAAGTATGTATATTCTCACCAATAAATCACACGATTGAAAAATAATTATTACAAAACCAATTAACGGGGTGATAAATAATTAGATTCGACCTAAGAAGGATATGAAATCATTTGATTGCATTATTCAGCTCATCTCTTTGAATGGTTTACTGGCCACCAACTGAACTTTAATTATAGCGTGTTTTAAATAGCCGTTGGCGATATTGCAAATTAATAGTGTAAAAAATTAACGTAATAAACACTGCTGTCATTGAAATAATCAATTATTTAAAAAATATCGATATTTAGTAATTGAATTTGAGGATGGCGAAAATATTCTCAAATACATATTTTAAAAATATTTTCTCAATGAGAATATTTTGGCAGAGTGGGGTGATCGAATCACAGGCGTAAGGATCAGATTTCGACGATATTACTGCGGGACCACTTTATGGAGTCCATGCAATATTTTAAGGAACATTTTTTTACTAAAGATTTTTCATAATGAACTATAAAAATATAACAAGTTGACAGCACGGCTGTCCAAACTTAAAACACAGTAAGGGACATTTTTTTGTGGTACATTTTTTGCATTTTTGGGCTAAGTAGAATCAACTTCGTCCAAAAATGCAAAAAAAAAAAACGTACTACAAAAAATGTCCCTTACTGTGTTTTGAGTTTGGACAGCTGAGCAGTTAAAAGGTCATCATCACTGACCCTTATCCGTATCCAATAGTGAGTTTAAGTTAAGATGATTTTTAAGTGGATATTCGCAAGCACAGAATTCATTCCACCGGAGTGGTCACAAGTCTGTTCGCGACTGATTTTTTTAAAGAATGCATTTCGGATATTTATATATATATACAAAGATATAAAGAAAAAAATATTTTAATATTTTTTTTAGCTCCTTATCTTTCAATAACTCTTTTCTTTTCAAAACCGCATAATTGTTTCGATGAAAAACTTATTTTGTAATGGAAAAATGGTATTTAATGTAAAAAATTAAAAAGTTAAATGTCACCTGGATTTAGAGAGAATTAAGTTGCAATTTAACGATTACTGGGCTTTAACGCTGTGAATCAAAAGCGAGTAGTACCTACTGCGCTTCAAGTACTAGTTCAGCTTAATTTTAATAAATACCAGAGACAAAAATATATTTTTCATTGTATCAGATTAAAGATAAGAGTAATAAATCTCTTTTATTTGTTGGAAGTAGGTACTAGAGATATAAACGTTTTTTTCACATTTCAATGAATACAACTCAATCAGCTAAACACGTTCATAAAATTCACTCACTTTACGTTGACGTGCAGTCAGTCAACCACAGATATTGTTAGGTACCTACCTATATTATTAAATGGACCTTCGAAAATTGGGTAAAGCGTTCTGCTACATTAACAGCTAGTATTTATATCAACACAATTAATATTTCATGGCAAATTGTGTATTTACATTAATCACGAACTCGTATCCTGCCAGAGCACGGAAGGAAGAAAACAAAAAAACGTCGACTTTCAAAATAAGTTTGCACATGCAATAACTGCCACGAATTGCATTCATTCTCCTCCCATACAATCGCTACTTTATACATATTATAGTATTATCCATACATGTAAAATATATTATAGGTCATTATAGGCAGTGACGTGCGGTCCATATACGGTCCTCTACTAAAAAACTTCATTGGAAAAAGATGGAAAATTATGACACTGAAAAAAAGTGTTTTAACTTTTATCGACCAGACACTCATTATTAAAAACGTAAGCGTTGTTGAAGGAAATTTTCTAAGATGCTTAAACAAATATTCATTTGAGTTAGTTATTATAAAAATATATGTTTACGTACGAAACATATGTTATAAGTGTCCATTATGCAGCCGTGGGGTATGTATTAAAATATTTGAGCGTGTTTAAGTTACTGTTATATATTCTTTTTTTTTTAAATATATTTATATTTTATGTGCAATATATTCTTTTTTTGTATTGTACGTATTTAAACTAACATGGGATATGACTAAAAAGTAGCAATATGCACGAATAAAATGTTATCATATTTGCTTTTCAATAAAATAATGGATGTATAAAAAGGAAATGAAAAATTAACAAACTGTAGCTAATGTTTTAATGACAAATTTTCATGACTTTTTGTTTCCCTAATTCAACATAATACATTTCACAACGTAACCTTAGTCAATGTATTCAATTTATATAACTCACTTATTTTAAAGTCCGTATTTGCATAACATTCAAATTGTGATTTACCTGAATAATTTATTCAGATACAAAAATTCATTGTTATAACTAATTTTATGGCAGACTGGCGTTTTAAACCCCGATGGCGATTTCACGCGGTGAACTTTAATATTTCGTATAAAATTACATAACACCACATGCAAATTATGCCACAGTAAAATTAACTTAACACAAAATGAATGATACATTTTGCGTAAGAGGGAGAAATCTGCAAGAGAGTGATAGAAAAAATAGTACGTAAGAATGCATTGGGCAGTACATGAGAGGTGCTAAAATAATTTCATCTAACCAATACATATCTCTAGTAAAATTCTAGTGATTCAAGCACTATGTTTCAAAATGGAATAAATATAAAGAAATTTCAAGAATTTGAGTAGTGTGGTTGTCAATCATGAGAGTAGAATTGGTGAATAAATTAAAATAATTTTTATTGGTGAATCAATAAAATAATTCACGTGTATAAAGTTATCACTTAAACTAACCTATGATAGTCGTAAGCCCTGTAAATGTCCAGACTTCCATATTATTCTTCATCTATGTTGAGATTACAAAAAATCAAATAAAAATAAACATGCTAAACATTCCAGCATAGAACCACGACTGGCTAGGGAATATATTAATCAGTCCGTAAATAAAACTTATTTATTATTATTAAAAAATTATTTCGAGCGATATTTCCCACTTACAAAAATATCTACCTCCAAAAAAAACAATATATCCACCTAAGTAGTGTAGTGGTAAGCATTTTTAGCTGCCCTGCTGAAGGTACCTGGTTAAATTTCCTGGGACGTCAAGGGTGAAAATATCACTGTATTCTTTCAAATATAATGTATACGCTTACAGTTTTATATCCGATTTCAAAAATCCCGTTGATATTCAACACAGTTATGAAAACTCCAAATACAAAAAAGGTACATTAGGTCGTATCCCCTTTTCTGTGACCTACCCTCATCCGTTGAAAGTATTTTTTCTCTATTTGTTTTAGGGGTAAAGCGATGGTAATTTACATTTTTTTAATATTTGGCTGAATATCTTTTTAACAATATTTGTGAATACATGTAATGGACGGAGATGATTCATCGATTTAATTGATTAATAAATGTCGCATAAAATATATGATCGATTACAATTTTAACAGATCAATATCCGATGTGTAAAATAAATATTAATTAAGAGTAGTTATGTGTACTTTAGAAAATTAATTCACACTAACACAGATCATATCGACTTAGCGTGATAACATGTTTTAAAAATGGCCACTTATTAGTGTCGTAGAAGCTGTCTAAATCAAAATACATAATTAGGGTATTTATTTATGTCATTTTAAATTAATTCGTTAAGTATTTTTGATCATTTGAACATACTTAACGAATTAATAATTTAAGGTAATGGTTAAGTGAGCATTGCTAACGCTTATTCCTTTCATGGATCCGTTCTACATTATGAATCATTGAACCTTACATTCAATACGTGTTATATCTAACACCGGATTGATTATATTTCAATATTATAGGTAATATCAATATAATCGGTGTCTTCACATGTGATGATCTATCTACATATTTTATATGAAAGAAGGTGGAAGTCTTTAGATGTTTCATCTTAAGCCGAGACACCTAAAATATTGATATACGAGTATCATCCGTGGGGTGAATAATCCAGTGTCTGATTGAATAAATTCTGTTAAAAAATCAATTAGAATATTTTGATAGAAAAAGAAACAGATATAATAGAAAATGAATGTTATTAACATATATTAGGATTTTCGTGTAGTGGCCCAAGGCAATCTTCCTTGAGTATCTAAATAGTTAGATAGTAATCATTCATGAGTTTTTATAACTTGAACATCATGCGATTTTCATTTGCATGAAGTCACGCGAAATCGATGTCCCATTTTTAAAACGATGTTTCTTCTGTTTTAACTCAATTCGCATAATTTTATAAGACTTGTGAAAATAATTACTAATGCTTTCAATAACGCTTCAATCGAAGTGTAATTTTATTGTAATCGTGCGTTGATAATACCATCGATTTCTGATTAAATAAGTGTTTTTGCTTACGCAATGAGACTATTTTCTTAAGTATTTATTAGTTGATCAGTAAAACAATGAGTGAAATATCACGCACAAAAAAATGTTCGGAAAATTGACGAGTTATAAGATTGAACATTAATATTCCACAGATAAAGGAGATAAATAGTTACGGTTGACTTGATATCACAAAAATTAATAACTTACCCGCTTGGCATATAAAAATTCAACTAGTACCTACTCTACCTTACTAAGTAGTACCATATTACCTTACTGCCTAACCTAATTAATTATCTGTGCAAACCACTGTATATGTATTTACTATAATACATAAGAGAAAAAAATGTTTAAAAGAAAACAGTCAATGATACCAATATCCGATTTTCGCGCCAACTAAAAAATGTTTTTATTTGAATATTTATATTAAAATATTCCTTATTCTGATACGGGTCGCCCTGCAATTCGAAAAGACTCTAAATGCCATTTTACAAAACCGCTATAACATTATTACATCTCTCTTTGAAACGCGAGTCACTTTTTTAAGTATTTTTAATACAATTCTGTATACTTATATCATTTTTCAATCAAGAAAATACTGACGAAAAAAATCTTTTTTCGTGGCAAGAGATGAGAAGTATTATTATCCGTATATTGAAAATTATTTAAATTTAAACATGATATAGATATACAGTATAGTATCCGACCTTCAACGAAATTATTTCATACATCTCATACTTGATCTACTTAAAATATAACGAATATGTACATACATGAAGTTTAAATAAATAAATAAATAGTCGTGAAAACCTAATTCACTTATAAATACTCCTCCTAGGTATTTATGCCAAGATTTATACAAGCATAATAGTTAAATCTGCAGTCATAATATGAAGTTATTTAAACAAGCATAATAGTTATCCCATAATATTCTGTTTTGGAAGGAATGTCATTTACTGCAATCTAATCTCTATCGGTATTTTGGTCAAAGTGAAAGTTCAGATTGAATTTTTGAATGACAAAGCAAATCGAAAGTTTGCACGTAGATTGAGATGATGTTTTAAAAAAAAACACGGTCAAACAACAGACGGTACACAAAGTATGTGGTTTAAAATCTAATTGATTGTGGTAAGTGTGATAATTGTTTTCATTAAAATTACGATTTCAATAAATGTTCAAATAATCTCCGAAACAAACAAATATAATGAAATAATGCGTTTAAATTAACTTCAAGCCAACTAACTATAACGCCGCTTCTCTGCAGGGGTATGCAGAGAGAATAAAACGCCACACCAATCTATCTTTGAAAACAAACCTTGCCTCTTTCACACTCATGCATCTCCTTTTACATAGCCGCCGATTATTTGGACTCCTGAACCTGACCACTTTCAAGTATTTGAAATAATGCCAAGTTTTTCTAGGTCTTCCTCAGCTTCTTTTACCAACCACATTGGCCTCATAAATTTGTTTTACTATTCTATCTTCACTCGTTCCACAATCGTGATCTTTTCCCATATCTAAAATTTTTCAAAATATTAATTTTCAATTGTTATGTATATCTTGGGCAATGTCGTTGCACATATAATTTTGCAATTTCACAGTACTGGAAATTCCATTAAATATTTAATTTTATACAAAACATAGAAAAATCCGTTATTGTTGTTTAGCACTTTTTTAAATACAAAAGACGATTGACAGTTTTTTCGAACATTTTTTGTATCTATGCCATATACTCGTGTGTACATTTACATGATCGGATTCTACTACCCGTTCGTGATCGACAGTAGTTATAACTATCTCGAAAAATGTTGAACATTTCATCTCAAAAATTTCAGTCCACCGCCGTAACATTAAAAGGAATTTATCGCATCTCATACATGCAATACTCACGTGTATTACGAGTATATGTATAAATTATATACATACCTACATAATGATAAAAATCTTGGTTGGGACTACGATTTCTTTTTATTTGACACTACCTGTAAACGGCCACAGGTTGCTGTGGCTCAGTCTGGTTAAATGAAAAATAAATAAATTAGAAAAATAAGTGTCGGGTTGTTGTCCCGTGATTAGTGTCGCTTGAGTCAGGTTTCTCGGTTCGAACCCACTTTACCACAATTTGATACCAATTTCTTATAGTGAAAAAGTAAGAGATATAAATATTTATTATGATATTAGTATTTTAGTAAATAATAAAATAAAATTTAAAAAAAACGTCGTCCACCTCCGTAGTGTAATCTACCGTTGTCTACCGTTCTTGAGGTCCCGGGCTCGATTCCCATGAGGGGATCAAATAAATATAAGTGATTTATTCATTCCAATGTTTATTCAATATTACTCTGGACTGGTACCTGAAGCGGAGGGCTAATCACCTTTCCTTCATGTGTTAACGATTAAGATACACTGAGTTTATATGATGCAGTGCCCTATGCACCATTGGGGTGCGGATAAGGGTTTGAAGTGAAGTGAAGTAGGTAATAAAAACACAAATATTTTTTTTTAGATTACACACATTTCTAATCTGTTTGATTTCAAAATGCTTATCATTTACAATAACACACATTAATTTCGTAATATTATTTATCTTAACTCGTGTGTCTTCCTAAGTATGTTTCAGATTTTTATTTTTAATGAGTATGCATTCAATAAAAGTATATTAAGTGTACAATATTTGGAGCATTGAATAATGATGAATGATCAATGTTACTTATTGATTTCCTGATGTATGTAAATTTTGTAAAACTGGATTCAATATAATTTTGGCAAGGCAGGCGAGTTTTTTTGGGCACAAAAGGCACTGTAATGAATTCCTTTCGTAATAGATATATCTCTGGGAACCTGGTCTGAATTTTATTAGCTTTGACCAGCGTGTAATCTTCTTTATAAAATTGCACCACACTATAAACTATATAACACAATTATTTTGATATAAAAATGAAGCAGTAAATTGGTCGACGAAAACCCGTTTCGTGTGTATTTGGAATTAGCTGCAATCTTCAAATTTGTATTAAACCGACTACAACTTTCGCTTTTTGTGATTTATAACGCAAACATTAGCAATCTTTATCGGAAGATATCTAATGCACTAAGTCTTCACAAGTTTCAGTTATGACCAAGGCTTTATTGCATAAGCTTTTAAGCATTATTTTTTGCGGTTTTATCGCAAAAAAATAATGCTTAACATCTCATCTTAAATTTAGTAACGATTCGCTTAATATCAAATTCACCATTGTGACGAACAGTTCTTTTGTGTTAATGTTACTTCGAAAATTATTTAAATGATAATAATGGTAAACAACATTTTTAATGTGTCCAAATACTTTTTGACAAATCTGGAGTATGTCAAATTACAATTATCTATGATAAGATATCAAAAATTAATATATGTTCAAATAATGTTTATTTTATTTATTTAGAAATTCAACAGAACATTAACATAAATACATTTACAATAATTAACAAATAAAACAAGTTATTGAAATATTCCAATTACAAAATTTGACAAATGTTAAATGAGTTAAAAGTAAACAGCAAGAATGAAATATACCAAAAGTTAAGAAGATTAATAGGCAGACTTAATTTAGAGCTAAAGTAAAAATAATCATAAAAAACATAAACAGTTATAAGATGTACAAGTTGAAAAGAACAATAAAGTAAAAATAAGTGCTGTAAAGCAATAGCAAAAAAAAACATAAAAAAAACCAGTAAACACATAAAACAGAAAACATACGCAACAGATACGTACCTATACGTAGTATCAATATATTGATACGTAGCAAAAATACATGTTTGTATTAAATCGACAGAAACTTATTTTTTTGTATGATTCTTAACACAAATTTCTTTTTAAAAAATGCGAAAAGAAAATTTCATAACTTTGGAATGCATTCAATCTTTACATGTTGCAGTTATTCACTAAGGCTTTGATATTTAACGTGAAATATGAATTTTTAAAGCGGAAATCTCATGTTATTAAGTAACAGTTGCCAATTGTGATAAATACTTATATACATGATTTAACCTTAAGACAGAATCATTTATAACGTCGATAAAATATAAAGTGAACTGGGACAAAGATGTCGATCTATTACTTTTTCTCATTTCTCATGTCTTATATTGAAGGTAAACTACTTGTATGGAAGAGAACGCATCTTCTGAAATGTGCTGGATGGACCATATATCTATATTATATCCAAGGCTTGCACTTAACATACCTTGAATGTTCCATTTTCCATTCACCACGAAATATTATAATACTTGAATTGTATTATAATTAAATAATTATTTTAATCCTTCCCAATTATATCAATTTGCTAAGAGATACAAGGTTCCAAATTGCATCATTTTGTATTCATTGTGTCTAAAAAGAAGGAAAAATATCCTTTAAATTCATTGGCATATTAAACATACAAGGTGAAACAGCTTTTAATTAGGTTAATACCAATAAAATAACAAAGGGAGATTTTATTTTCCCAGTAAACTATTTCAAATATTTATTTCACTTATTTATTTGTTCATAAAAAAATCTAATTCACTACTCATAATTTCATGGTAGGTACATGCATTAATTTTTATGTATTTAAATCCGTAGCTAAAGTCCCCACATGGGCGTGCGGGCGCATATTATCTAATACGTTTTACAATATGGTATGAAGCTAAATGAAGTAGAGTTAATAGTATATTTTAAAAAGCCACCAAAAGTAGTGATAGCTTTTTTGAAATATGTAGCTGCTATAAACAATATTAAAAATTTTAATACTTTACGTATATGTTTTATTATACCACACCTTTCAATTAAAAAGAGGGTTGTATTATAGTGTCATCTACCGAAACAGTCGTCAATATTGGAGCTTATGTCATATTTTTTCTTCTTAAAGCTCATCTCACATTTTTGCCTTCTTTATAAAATATTTATCTAAACGTTTATTGTTTATTTCTTTTAACTACAAGTATATATATTGCATCTATGAATACATTCTACTAAATAAAAAACATTCTACTAAATAGCATTTTACAACATTTAATTTTAATTGAAAGGCTGGTACAAAAAAAGTCTAGAGTTGAGTACTTAATTATATACAAAGGAGTAACAGGAAAAAATCTAGCTCATATTCAGGGGTAGTATTACAAAAGCGCTAACTACGTAGTAAAAATATCTTTAGTTTTACATTCGGACGTTTATTTCCAACGGCTTTGCTATTTTGGACCGGTCGTCGATCCTTATTTGTCAGTAAATTAATGTTACCGAAAAAGGGTATTTGTTTTTACCGAATAGAAGCTAGGTCAAATTAGTCTATACTACGTAGTTAACACGTTGGGAATTCGCGCTGACGTTTAGAACTAGCTCATGATGTAACGTACTCGTATACGTATATATTCGGTAACGCCTCTGATATCATTTTTATCTTCCGGTTTATTTGAGGCCAATATGACATGTTGTTCTGAAGTTTTTGCGATTACTGGATATGGTTCATGAAGCAATTTCTTTAGCCAAACTACTTAGGAAAAAATATGTATTATACAGTGCAGATACAAACATACATACTACCAAAGGTGATATACATATAACTCATGGATAATTTCGAATTTTGCTATCGAATATTAGTGCGATTTTTAAAATTAATTCGACTGTCAACTTACTGCGGGTTAAACGACTACTTTTGGACGAGGGAATTTATAAAGAAAAATATGTGAACAATTTTATATTTGTTTATTTTATTCCAGTTGGTAGATAAAAAACAAAAAAAACAACGTTTTTCAATATCTCATTTCTCTTTTTGGGCTTGTTTTTTTGTATGGTAATTCTTAAAACTTCTTACGTCGTGAAATTTTGTTATTTTTGTTTTTAGTGAAAAAAAACAGAACAAAAAAAAACAACAATACATTTTTAAAATTCTAACCACAATTTTAAATATCTTCCAAAAGATTTTCCAAACATTACACCAATTACACTTAATAACAGCCAATTGAGGAGTTATATTCAGTATTTATGGACAATAATTTTAAGACATTTAATATGTTATTGATAACTCGATGTTGACCCCAGAATCTAAAAATTGAGCCTAGAACCTCACACACTATAGTCAAACGCGCTAACTCTTGCGTCCAGGGGCATGCATTCCATATAGGCAGAAAAGCAGTGCCTATCCTAACTTACCCGAATGACATTTAAAATCGCAACCAGTACCTGCCCTACATTAATAAGTACTACCTAACTTACCTTACTATCTAGCTCTAAACCTACCCTTGTTATTAGTACCAGCTTACCTTACTACCTACCTCTACTGCCTACCTTAATTAATTTTCTGTACACGCCATTGATTGCGTCACTAAAACTACAAAAAAATACGAGCTCCTTGAGAAAGTATATTTTATAAGTAAAAGTTTAATGCCATTTATTAGGCAATGTTTTTTGGATATCCGAAAATTTAACCGTAATAGAATGGAAACTTGACAATGAATGAACCCACGTCCGGAAAAGTTCGTTGAAAAACTTGAACTTGTGTATTATACGAGATAACTAATGGTTCATACTAGTATAACAATGCAAGGTCAGCTTCCATTTAGCAATCACTCTCTCACATGCGCCATAATAAATTGCACTCATTAAATAAATGTATGAGTATTTTTCAGTTAAACAAATTAGCTCTTACTGTTGCAAATAATATGACTAACTCGGTACAAATATTTTAATGGTACAAAAGGAGTTTTAGATTAATATTACTCAATTTACGTTTTATTAAGTATGTAGAGAGAGCGTTAAAATATAGTACCACATTATATATTTAATGTCGTTTAATCAATTCTATTCAGACGTTAATTTATTGATTTTACTTACATTGCAATTAACCATTGATTTAATTATTATCTTATTTAATTTTAATAAGTATTCCACTTTAAAATTACTGAAAATAAAAAAGACAGAAAAAAACACGTTTTGGATATGTTAAATGTGAACCATACTAGTAATTAGTACAAAAAACTTGGTTTTACTTTCGTTACTTTCGTGAGTTTTCAAAATATGTAATAATTTACGAATTTAAATATTTAAAGGAAAAAACACAATAAAAAACATAACAATACAACAGAAAAAAAATTAAAGCGTATATGTAGTACTATTTGTCCGCCGATAGTAAAAAGAGCGAAAAAATATTTTGGTTTTTTTACTCATTTTTTACTAGTTTTCACTCCTCACTCATCATATGTAAGGCGAATGATGTGTTAATTTAAAGAATATTTATAACATCAACACCACTATGTAATATTACAATTTATTCTGAATACGTTTTCATCTTTAACATATTAAATTTGATGGGAGCATCCTTAGCCTATTTTCTCTTCACCGTTTGTCATTATCATTTGTTTCTGTATTAAAACAAATGACCCTTTCTTTTAGAATACCCTCCACAAACAAACGGGTCAGTATAAAAATAGCTATCTTTATATAACAATTATATAATATTTATAGACAGCCATACTTCATCTATTAAATTGGCCTAAGGCTGAAATAAAGCGCCTCGGAAAGTGATTACTAAAATAATAATCTTTTCAGAACCAAACGACCTCAATATGTTAGGATAAGTATTTACTGTTCGTTGGACGGTCACGATTCAGCAGCACGAATCAATCTACTACTGACACAATCTTGATTTATCTCTTATAACATAATCTTAACAGTTCTGCATTTCAATTAATGCAAAACTTTAATTGTATGAATGATATGGTATACTTTCTCTTGTGTTAAGACTACGACAGATGAATCCTTTTATACATTTTTTTCCTTGTTGTGAAATAATCTAAGCCTTTTAATAATAAATTATTTAATTTCATTAATTGATTCGGCAGTTACTCTGTGTTAAAATCTATCCATTTTCAATCAAAGCTTTACTTTATAAATACCACTATTTCTTAAAATCAATAGTGACATGGTTTTAATGCATTATTCATCTTTTCATTCGTTCGTTCGCATCGTCCGGTGTTTGGAAATGATGCGGAATGCATTGAAACACGTGTCACAATACATTTTAAGAAATAATGATATTTACCGCGTAAAACTGAAATAAAAATAGATGTATTATTTATTTTAAGGATAGTTCAGTTGTTTTATTAATAGTTTGTTTCGGTAACAGCAAAAACATTTTTAAAAATTGATAAAGAAGTATAGTATAACCTCAAATCAAAAACATTTTTAAAAATTGATAAAGAAGTATAGTATAACCTCAAATCCATACACAGTGATAGTCTAAGTATTTCATCAATCCAGTCGTTGTAAATAATGTTAATTGTGAGATTTTAAAATAAAAGTGTTATAATGTTTGAGCTTACAAAACACCAATATTTGTTTATTTTTCATATTTTTCTATATACATATATGGAATTGATACGGCTTCGATTTCGCTATTTTTTCGAATTGTGTACTATGTAGCGTAAAGGTATTGTAATAACTGTATTTCATTATTAAAATTCTTCTTGTAATTATATACTATCATGAAATAAATTCAAACTTTTGTCTTCAATTTTCACCTTTGCTTCTTTTAAGCTTTAGATACCTAAACAGAAATCTACATTAATTTTTCAAAAGTTTTTTTTTATATTTAAAAAATACAAAAAGGAGCTAAATCACCGTAATCTTATCGATAAAAAAAAACTTGTGATACATTTATTATTTAATAATTTATACTCAGAGAAAAGGCAGTAAATGGCACTTAATATTTTTCGTGAAATTATGAATATTTTAATTTTGTTTCCAATTCATTAATACAGGAAATATATATACCGAAAATGTTTTTTTTTTTAAATCATTATATTTGTGTTAAATTTATATAAACAAGGGGTGAATTTTTTTACGCGAAAACATGTAAAGGTTTTTTTGTTGTTGTAAAATTAGCTTTAACTTATTTATTTAAAAGGTGCATATTAAACAAAGGTGTATTTTAAATCAAATAAAACCACTACTTTATATACCATGTTTCAAAAAAAGATCAAACTCAATTCCCAAGTAAATGCCGTTATAATATTTTCAATCGAGAAAAACACATTCTTTTCTAGCTCTTAGGTTGGAACTTCATATAAGAAAAGTGAGATCTTCATGGTTCGGTAAGCTGGTATTTGTTTTGAGCAAGCGTGAAATTTTACGATAAACTTTATTCGATTAATTGCATTAATCATAACAGTAGGATTATACGTAGTTTTAACGATTTATGAATTATTTCCGCTTTTTGATCATTTTTTTTGCCTCAAACGACGAATTAACTCAAGTATTTCTTATAATATTTAATCGTTAAAGAAATGGTGGCTCGAGAAATTAAACTAATAACAAAAACATCTAATTTTACACAAAAAAAATCATACCATTATTACAAAAATATTGGATTTTTAATAATTATAGTTTACAGAAATTTAAATCACAAAATTATGAGTAAAATCAACTTATGAGCGAATGTAATTGGTAGTAAAAGCACAAGAAGACCGAGGAGAACCTGTCATGATCAAGTATTTCAAATACTTGAATGTGTCAGGTCAGGAGTCGGAATAATCGGCGGGCATAAACGAGGAGATGCATGAATGTGGAAGAGGCGAAGATTGTTTGCAAAGACAGATTGGTGTGGCGTTCTTTTCTCTCTGTTTACTCTTGCGTGTGAGTTAAGAGATGGTTTGTTAGTTTTAGCATTTTCGAACATTTTGTTTGATCGAGCTTTATAAAAATACAATATAGTACTTGGGAAGTTAAGGAGTAAAAGGACGTGGTTGAAAATATTATATAATTGCGTTGCCCCTTCATTTGAAACATCTTATTTCCGGAAAGCTCGTAATTAATTTATTTTAAGTAGTAAAACAAACTTTAATTGCACGACACGACAAAATGTCAAGGGAATTCAACTGGCATACAAAATGGAGCAACATTCATTTTCTTTAATATCTCAACACATCCTTAATAGTCATAAGTCGTCAATTAGTCCAATATCTTGACCGGTTTTGTACTATTTTCATGCTTCCAAGACGTTCTATTAAACTGGTTTTGCATATATCATCAAATCGCTTCGAGCAGGTGAGTCCATTTCGCCTTGTACTTAAATTATTTGGAATATAATTTTATTGTAAAGGTTAATGCTCATACGTAATATACTAGCATGCACTTTACGCAACTGCAAAAAATCAAATGTGGGTTATGATTATGACACAAACATGAATCAAGTATCTGTAATTTTTCACTCATTTATATGGAATAACTTTTCCAACAGAATGACAACACGTTTATCATTTTTATTTGTTTATTTCTTATTATAATTTTATTCTTTATTCTGTCTGCCTCCGTAGTGTAATGGTCAGCACGCTCGGCTACTCGGCTTCTGGAGGTCCCGGGTTCGATTCCCAAGGGGGGTAATATAAATATAAGTAATTTTTTCACTGTAATATTTATTCAATATTACCATGGACTGGTACCTGAAGCGGAGGGCTGATCACCTTTCCTTCATGTGTAAAACGATCATGATAACGCTGCGTTTATAAGACACAGTGCCCTAGCACCATTGGGGTGCGGATAAGGGTTTTAATAAATAATAATATTATAATTTTATTACTTAAATAAAATTACATAGTATAATACTTAAAACCTTTACGAAAACATTAAAATAATTATTATTATAATACAATACTTAAACTCGTTTAATTTAAAGTCAGATTTTAAAAAAAATAAAATTATGATTTTCAATATCTTGTTGTGTATATAACAATTTTTTAGCCTCACACCAATCAGATGATATCGGTAACATTGAAACCCGGTCACTGGTTAAATAAAATATACGTGACAATAAAAACTATGTAGTTGTAATTTTTATAATATAAAATGCAGTTCCACTAAGAAATGTCAGTACAAAACTTAAATGTTATTAATTTTTTGTATTTAAATATTTTTATCGTTATTCACGCATGCAAATAATAATTAATTAATAAAATTTTATGATTTAAAATGACATTAATCAAAGCCATCATTAAAAATATTTTTCTATTCAAAACGTTAGTAAATATTTTTACTTATTTTTCTAGTTTCTCGATTGCATCAGTATTGATCTGACATTATATACAATATAATATTATAAACAAACGTATATGTTTATACATTCATATGTAAATGAGAGTATTTAAGAAGCAATTATTACGCACATGAATACTAACTAAATGGTATGTATTACCATAATGTTCAAATATTTTTATGATGTTATTTTCATCAAAATCAAGGTCTTTTCATTAGTTTTTTCAGTTAACTAATCACCAGTAATTCAATTTTTTTTCTACGTTTAGCTATGATTAAGTACTGATTAAAATTATTTTAGGTCCTATGTTTGCCTTATTTCCTTTTTTTTAAATATGAAGGATTAAGCAAGTGTCTCAACGCTAATCATTAAAAATTCTTCTAATTATTCCTTTTCCTCTATCGTCTTCCTTTACATTCATTCTTCCATTCGAGTATTGTTTATAGACACGGGCGATCGAATTAAAAAACCGAATAAAAAATACGGTTTGAAATATGTCGTCATTCAAATTTTTTTTTTAGATTGAAAAATAAGGGTTTTATTTTTCAATCTAAAAAAAAAAGTTAACGCTGATAACGCCCATCATTGCATATTAATTTGGTTGCATACAGGGTATTTCTAGCTCTTAATATATATTTTTAAATTTTACATCAAAAACTTCATGCTTGGGTAAAAAGTCACACTTGACCATCAATCACACCTCTAACTGTCATAATTCAATAAAAAAAAATTTTTTGATAACTCCTAACATAATATAATTTGGTTTTAAGCTTATCACGCCATCATTGCACAAATTTCTTTGCGTATTGCATTTTACTAACTAATTATATATTGTACAATATATGACTTTTTGACATCATAGACATAAAAGGATGTATTCGCAAATATATAAATCATATTTATAATTTAAATATATTCTTATCATTTTTTTAACTGCTTACTTTCAATAACTCTTTTCCATGCAAAACCATGTATTTATTTGAAAAAAAACTTGTTTTTTCATAAAAAAACGGCGTTTTAAGCTACAAATTCAATTACCTGAAATGTTACCTGGGTTCAAAGAAAATGAAGCCGCGGGCTATTGATTATCTCGCCCTTGGCTAGAAAAAAAATAAGCCTCAAAAATTTAACAAATACCATCGTAATCGAGTAACCAAAAAAGTTACAGTTGCATCTCTAATACTTTATACAAATTATTTGGATTCATCGGTTTTCTGTTATATTCTATTTAAAACTCAACAATTGGTTCATTCATCCTGAATCAGGTAAGTAACCAACCTCAGAACTTGATACAAATGAGTATAATTTTATGTTAAAAACCGTTTATTATGATTACTTAAACATGTTCCTAGATCTCATTAGAATGATGCAATTTTTTAGTCACGATATCGTGTTCAGTGCAATGCACTTATTTAAAATGTTTAAACGACTTTTAATTCCCTAATCGATGAAATTCTTAGCCTGGAGCTGCATGTATTATCCTTAGGTTGTATCTAATTCATACCTGAGACCATAACCGCAGTCAGTGGAATTGTAGATAAAATTGTGATTTATGTGAATATGGGTTTGGAATATTTATAGATATTTAATCTCAATGCCAACAAGTGATGATCTATTTCAAATTAAAATGCAGATATTTTATTGACAAGCATAAATTAATCAAATTTATTGTTCGAATATCCGTACCCGTAAAATATTACTACAGTATATATCTTACAAAACATTTCTATCCATCCTTGGAACACCTTAAGACCCAGCATTCGTTAATTTCCAACTTAATTTTCTCTAAATCCTGGTTACATTTTACGTAATTGATTTTTTTCTTAAAACACCGTTTTTGCATTGTAAAAAATAAGTTTTTCTTAGCAATAGTAATATGGTTTTAAAAAAAGGATTTATTGAAAGGTAAGGAGAAAAAAAAGAAGACAAGGTTTAATAGTCCCAAGAATTAACAACAAATATGAGAGTGCAACATTGCGATTTATCTTTTGAAACATTTTTAATTATTTGCCGACGGAGATAAGAGGTCAAAATATGGAACAAAGGCAAAATAAAGGAATGGCTAAATGATCAAGAGTTAATTCTATGAAAATTGTACAATAGGTTATTTTCTTAATTTTCTCTCTCTTTTTCGTGTGTATATTAGGTTAAAATGAATAAAAACAATAAAAAAATTATGTAAAAATTAATCCACCGACAAGACACACAAGGTGGCTTGGTGGGTCTTTCCAAAAAAATTATTTGTTTATAATTGTTATTTAAATAAATATAGTATTTATGAAAATACAAGAGATATATTTAAAAAAATCTATATTGATATGTCAAAAAGTAATATGTTATCACTTAGTAACATTATAGCAAATAACATTTTTTTATCATAATATTCTTTAACTCATCGCTCCAAACTAGCAGTTGAAACATCATCTATCGGCTCACAATATCATAATATGTAGAATAAAAATAAAAACAAGTCTTTAACCGTTTTCATTGTATTATTTTGAAAATCCTTCATATACCTAATATTTGATCAACCAAATAAACGTTGATGACTTTACTGTTGTAAAAGTTTATTTTTAATGTGGTCAAATTCTTCCGGAGAAAATATATTGCTCTAGAAAAATATCAGTAAGATAATGATGATTAATGGAGAATATAACTTTCAGGATTATAATGATGAATGACTCTTAAAACCTTGTCAAAAACGGCCAAACAATAAAGTGGTTCAAACATTGCGTCAAATGGAAAGTCGAAGTTAGATGGATGATTTAACAATATTTAATTTTCGGTATGTATTTAACGATATTTATTTTTTTTATGGTGCACATCTATATTATTCTTATTATGGGAAAAATATATTTTTATTTCTAACTAGAATGATATGTGTCATTTTTTATATACTTGGGAACCTGTATTAAATTATGGCATTTTATTTTGTAGTAAGAATAATTTTTTAAATCATTTTGAATATAACAATTTTCATGCGTTAAAATTTAATTGGTGCCATAAAAATAGTTTTTAAAATCTTTAAACTTATTTTTGAAATCATTTTTAATATAATTATTTTCATGCGTTAAAATTTAATTGGTGCCATAAAAATAGTTTTTAAAATCTTTAAACTTATTTTTGAAATCATTTTGAATATAACTATTTTCATGCGTTAAAATTTAATTGGTGCCATAAAAATAGTTTTTAAAATCTTTAAACTTATTTAATAACCGATATTAATGTTTTTTTTTTCTTTTTATACTGACATTTAAAAAATCCTTTATTTATTGTGTGAACCAAATGAGATATAAGTATTAATTAAACAGCGCTTCCCAAACCTTTTTTAGTGATAGCAACCTTGTAAAACCTAAATATTTTACGGATAACTTAAATAAGATAACCTTGTTTTACATGAATTATTTTAGTATAATCATTTGATGAAAATCATATGAAAATAGGTGTTCACTACTGACACTTACAATAGTATACAAAACAACATACAATTAATAGATTTATATTATCCACTGACACTTCGTGATGGAATTGCATTTTTAATATATTATTAGATTAAAACCAATATTTTTAGCTTTTCCACTTTATTTTTATTTGACCAGCGACCGGGTTTCGTCGTTACAGACATCATCAGACTGGAATCCAGTCTGATGATGTCTGATGATGTCTGTAACGGATGTCTGATGATGTCTGTAACGGACATCCAGTCTGATGATGTCTGTAACGACGAAACCCGGTCGCTGGTAAAAATATTGGTTATAATATAATAATTTATTAAACATACAATTATATATTTTATAAAATAACACTGATTTGATTTCATTGTAAATTAATAATAAATAAAAAATCCTTTCAATGCACAGTTCTCGCAAAGGCCAAGCGGGGTTCCTCCAGAGCTCCTTTTAGCATACTTTGAGAACCGTTGAATTGAATCAAGTTTTTTTTATGACAGTTATTTGAACAATTGAAAAATTAGAACGTTTTTCTAAAATTCAAGATCGTAATCACAATAACAGTGTTTATTTTCGTTCGAAGTGAGTTATTGTTGTAACTGGTTAGTAATTATTATTATTGCTGAATGCTCGACGCCAATTTAAAAAGTTGTTTGATGAATACAGGATCCCACATACTGTAAAAAAGCGGTTGATATTTTGTTAATGGCTTCCTGAAAGGACACTCCAAAACGTCTGCTCTAGATTTTAATAGAACTTAAAGTTCAAACATGTAATTTTATTGCGTAAGTGTTAAATACAAACCAGTTGTTAACTAATAATTTGTCATGATTGCTATTTTGACATTCTTTCTCAAGGCGAATTTCAATATTTATATTTTAAAAATTTATGAAATAATAATAAAATAAAAAACCCTTACCGCACCCCAATGGTGCATAGGGCACTGCTTCATATAAACGCAGTGTTATCTCGATCGATTACACATGAAGGAAAGGTGATCAGCCTTCCATTTCAGGTACCAGTCTAGTGTAATATTGAATAAATATTAGAGTGAAAAAATCACTTATATTTATTAAACCCCCCTGGGAATCGAACCCGGGACCTCCAGAACGGTAGGCGAGCATGCTGACCATTACACTACGGAGGCGGACAAAGCCTTTATGAAATATCTGCATGCTAAATGATTTATTTAATTCTTAGTATACACGTATCATTTTTAAATAATTCATGCACAAAACAAGTTAAACAGTTCTATGAAAAATCAGTATTAAAAATTCGAATCCTTGCTTCCTGTATCCTACTGTCCATTGATTTAAAATCATAAGTATCCCTAATAATTTAAATTAATAACCTGTAATTATTTTTCATTATCTTTGCTCTATGTGGTATTTTTTGATGCTGTCTATTACATAGTCAGTGGTACTGTCAATATTTAAAAAAAAACGCTTTAGCCCGAATTATTGTATGGACATCCATAATATTTTTCTACTTTTTTCAATTTCTGAACTGAAATACCATACGGAAGTAAATATTTTATCTACTTTACTTCTGGAACTTTATTTTTAACGACTTTGGCATTTTGAAACCGTTTTTCAATGATTATTATCAAAAATGTAATGATACCACAAAAATAATATTTATTTTTTAATTATCAACACGTCTTACTTAAAACCTTATTTACACTTTGTAATTACAGCGCGTATTAAATAATAATTCATTAAATAAAAATGTCATTAAAAAGGTACTGAAATCTAAAATGAAAATTCAATGCAAATTATATTTTTTGTAAATTATGTGCCTTTTTGTAAAGCACAAGTAAAATAAGTAAATTTTTAATTCCATCACCAACTGTTTCTGCTTATTTAATAATAAATTATATTGCATCAGAATTAAAAGATTTTTTAAATTAATTAATTATTCATAAATTATTCAAATATATATTTTTTTTAATATTCACGCATTTAATGTTTTCTGTTTTCGCTATACCATTTATATTCTCGAGTTTAATCCAAGAACAATTAGATTTCATGGTATAAATTCCGCTTGATTACATTCTCATTTAACGATAATTTCCATCAATCTTGCATTGACGTTGCTTCAATGATCCATTCAAACTTTTTAAACTCTATACATCATCATCTTCATCCATCATCATATAATTGGTCAGGTATTTCAAGAGTCGGTGTAGATACACTTTAATTGCTAAATTGGGTCATCTTCATGCTTATTACAGGAATTTGAGAGCATACTTAGAAAGTTATATGAAAACCAATGTAGTGCGTTTAATTTATAGGCTAAATGAATGGACTGTGATCTGAAATGAAATAAATAGCTAAATACTTTTATAATATTTTTGATGATTTTTTATAATAATAAATGCCTTTTTTTTTATTAAAATATAAATAATTTATGATGTTGTCTGATAAAATAAATCTATATTAGATTAAGAGCAATCTTAATACTAGTATTAACTTTACATACCTATGAGAATATTGACAACCCATCATATAAAAATGTTGTATTTAAGTTTTACTTAGAAAATATCACTGTTAGTGGTTAAATTAATCAAATCAAGTAAAATAAAATTTAAGAAATGCAAAGATATTACCACAAAGTGATTGCCGAATCAATTAATGAAAGAATTTTTTTAATGGCAACAGTTCGTGCATTATTAACTGATGTATTTCTTAATTAATGTTTATAAAAATACAACATTTTGAGTGTGTCCAAATACTTGTTCACAAAATCTGGATTATCTCCAATTACAGGAGTTATTTTCATATTATTTTTTGACATCTCATCAAAGATGAAGAAGAATATGGAAGTCTGGGCATTTACGGGGCTGACGACCGTCATCGGCTGGTTTAAGTGATCACTTTTTTACGTGTGTAAAGTGATCACTTAAACCAGCCGATGACGGTTGTCAGCCCCGTAAATGCCCAGACTTCCATATTCTTCTTCATCTTTTATAAAAATATATTATAAGCAATATTTAAAGTACTGAAAAGTGGAAAAAATAGGAAATTAAATTAACCTTTTTCTGGGTTTTAAATGATACGTAAGAAGGATTTTTTATGGAAAACAGTCTGTAATTTCCCAGTTTAACATTTACTTCGTAAATATAATGATCAATAAAAACATGTTCTATTAAAATTAATATCTATATTATATACAACATTTGAGTGTGTCCAAATACTTGTTCACAAAATCAGGATTATCTCCAATTACAGGAGCTATTACAGAAGCTATTACAGGTCGTCAGCCCCGTAAATGCCCAGAATTCCATATTCTTCTTCATCTTTGATGAGATGTCAAAAAATAATATCTATATTTATACATTAAAGTTAAATAAATTTATGAGAGTAGACATTTTTTCACAATTAACATCTAAATTTAGGATGTTTCTATTAAAATCCACTATTTAAAATACAATTCCAATCAGATAATAAATACAAAGAAACAATCATCTATGTCATGAAAGTTTATGTCTTACCTCGTGAAATCTACATCTGGAACCAGTACTGGTTCCAGTTTTTAAAGCTATTTGACATTTTGGAAATGTCATTTGGTTTTAATACTTTCAATTTCAAATTACGACAGATTCTCTACAAAAAATACAAATAAACTTTCAATAATTTCCTCTTCGTCGCTGCTTCCAAATACAAGTTTTATAAAGGAAATAATTTTATGACATAAATCAACGTCAATTGCAAAACTGTTTTGCAACTTATTTAATGTCATTAGATAGTGTATTTATTTCCTGATCTCCATAAGACAAATCCTATATCGTTTTATGTAAATATATACGTTATATGTTCTGCAAATCCGGTGCTTATTTTGGGTTATTTTGCTGTTTCCATCCCTGAATCGACCCAAGAACCTCGTTTACCGTACTCAAATGCACTAACCGCAATACTAGAGACGCAGACTTCCTAAAAACGTAAGAATAAAACCATTATACTTTCTTTACCAACTTTGCCAATTTTTATGAAAGAGATTTTCTCTTTTAGGCTTAAATAAATCATTAAACAATTAAATACACAACGCAACAATAATTCACCAGATCATCTGATTATACTTAATTTAAACAAGTAGATACTTAAATATCTTTATCTTCGATATCCGTTGGTCTGTTTCATTCAAGTTTGTTCTAGAATGCACCAGTTTTTATTTTTCACTGCTGATAAATTTTCAATTAATTTTAGCATTTCTGGAAGAACATTGGAAGTAAATATGCAAGAGACCACAGGACTTTGCGATCGCATAGTTAAATTTTTATTTGTTACGAAAAAACAATTTCTATGAAATATGGATTCAAACAGTCCTTTCTGAGTTAACAAGAAGTTTTATTTATCGGTATGAATATATCATCAATTTAACAGAAGTTTCACTGTGAGGTTTTTTAATACATTTTAAAATAATAATATTAAATTTCATCATTAAGTTATACAAAAACACTCAAAGAAAATGGAGTTTAAAGGAGAAAAATATTCTAAGCCTTGTTATACTCTTTTATTTTAATGAAATTATTACTTTTGATTTTTAAAGAATAAACTTTGGATATTATTATTCATTTATGTACCCAAAAATACATTGGTTAAATATTATTTTTTGATATCTCATCAAAAATGACAAAGAATATGGAAGTCTGGGCATTTACGGGGCTGACGACCTCTTTACATCTCATCAATAGATGTCTCTAGTGAAGTTTTAGTGATTTAAGAACAAGCTTTCTAAATCGGTTCATATATATAGAACTTCCAAGAATTTGAGTAGTGTGGTTGTCAATAATGGGTAGAATTGGTGAATGTTACACGTGTGTAAAGTGATCACTTAAACCAGCCTATGACGGTCAGTCAGCCTCGTAAATGCCCAGACATCCATATTCTTCTTCATCTTTGATGAGATGTCAACAAATAATTTGAAAATAACTCCTGTAATTGGAGATAATCCAAGTATTTGGACACACTCAAAATGTTGTATACATTGGTTACATTTGAAAAGTAATAATTTTGTTTAAATGAAAGAGCTGTATGTTAGAATGCTTACATCTCATTTACACTCTATTATCTAGAATATGTTTGTATGACTTAATGCGTTCTGCTAGCATGATTTTATCCACTTTTGTTTTTTGGTGACAAGGTACTGCGAAAATGGCATCAGTTACAACGAAATTAAACTTAGCAGTAATTAAAATATCACTTCGTGGAAAAATAAGCTAAAATACACGAATTTATAATCAACTCCGTGAATGCAAATTTTAGATTTGCGTTATTTCATCAAAATTATTGTTACACAATGTTCTCATTGTTCTGAGAAGAATTTCGGGAATTGAATTAGTTGTATTGGGAAGTAATTAATTCCCACACAATTTTGGTGCGATTCGATGAAAGTGAAAACAACTGTACTTTCTTTACAAGTAATCAAATCTTTCTCTCTCTAGGAGCATTGTATGAATTTTATCAAGAATTTATTAATTTCCAATTGTGTTTCACACTTTTCTCACGTTTTGTTGAATTTAATTTGCCAAAATTTCGTTTTAGAATGCGAATTTTGGAGGAAGATATGCTAGACTATGTTCCTGGTACATAATTGATAATAAATTTAATATAGGATATTATAATTCATCGTGTAAATAGAAAATTCGAACGCGTTTCGTCATTTCACTTAATATTCCCATACACAAATATCCAACGCACGAGTAAGAACGAAACCCATTTATTGTCAAAAATCCATTGACTATTGACTAGGTTGCGTGTGCCTTTAAAAAGCAATTTTTCATACATTCGAAAATAGCAAACTAATTATTTGTAGTAGTAACTTTACTATTTATATTTACAGTTTATCTATTTTTTTTTTCAGTTATTCAGAAACATGTTTTGTACGTGAATATGTGCTCAACACGTATTTGATGGATATTATTACCGATATAAGTAACTTCCACTCTGTAATATACAAAAGAGTCAAAGAGGCACAAGACCGTAAACGTGAATATTTGTATCCCATCACTAGCTACATTACATATAGCTTAGTCATTAATTTCAGAAAACATTCATATAATAACCATTATCCGGTAGTCTTTCATGTAATTAAATTAATATTCTAAAAAATAAAAGAAAAATCGGTACTAGATATTCTTATTCGAAGTCAGTAGGAAGATATGGGAGATAAAATAGAAGATATAGAATATTCAACAATCTGTACCTTCTTGTATGAACAGAAAAATCTTGTTCATCAAACTTGATGACATTTCTTGATCTCAATTCGTTAACTTACATTCTATGTTCCATTTACTGTTCCTGTAGAGTTTGTGGTACGTATTCCAAGTATTTCATACTAAGAGCGGGAAACTGACGGAAATAAAAATATTAATCCACCACTTTAAAACCAATATTCCATACCATACATATCCATAATCATGCAAAACGTGGACATCTTCGTTCTTCTTGAAATTTCGTTTTTCGATAAGCGAATTTTGCAAAAAAAAATGGAGGATTTTGTCAAATACAAAACGGAATATAAAAAAAAACCTTTTATATGTGAATTTTATTAAAATCGATATTGCTAAAGTTAAAATGCTTTTTCTTATGTCAATTAAAATCTCTCGCAACCGTCTGAGAAACAATTATTTACTGCACAATAATTATTTTAAAAATATGAAAATGATTTGTAATCGTTTGAAACTTTATTATCTCTTTGAGTTCTTAGATTTATTTACGGTAGACACGCCCATCATTGATATGCAAAATTGCAAAAAAATGTTACCGAAGAGTGACTGAAGTTTTTGTTTTTTGAACATAATAAGACAAAATAAATTAATAGCTACATGTTTAAAATTCGAACAATGTCCACAGTAACTTTAATTACTTGACTCAAATAAATTGAAGCCGTTAAGATTTTTTATAACGACTTTCGTTAAGTTTAATTCAGTTTGTATTACACAAAGAAAAATACCACCCAAGTTTTCCATAAGTTTTTAAGAATTTTCTAAATTACTTACTTTGCCATTATCTTTATTTTTTCTCAATAACATACTCTAACCTTGTTTTTTATTGGACTCTTTTGAACTTAAAACTAAAAATAAATTTCATTTTAGTAATAAAATGATGCAATTTCATAAAAAAAAATAGTCATTAAATACGTTTCACTATAAAATACTCGGGTGGATAGTAACTGTATATTAACAGACTTTATTTTTTTTTAAACATTTAACCGTCTTCACAAACATCCAGTTAATACAATAATATACCTTCTGAATATAACTTTATACAAATATATATTCAGTCCTCACATCCTGTATCTGACCTTATTCTTATTGATTCTTAACTCGTACATAGATTTAGAACGATTACAATTTACTAGAAAAATACCATAATTTTCAATTATTTATTACCTTTTTTCTGGGTGTAGATGAATTGTAAAGTAGATAAAAAATTGGTTAAAATTTTTTTCTTATAACAATGGGGAAAACGTATACATATTTATAAACCATACAAGCATCTTATGTGGCCAATGAATATACTGTTTACCCCCATATACTTTCAACTTAAATTCCTACTCCATTATTTAACTCAACTTTTTAAAATATTTTTAAATTTTGTTTAATTCTCTTGTCAATTTATTATGAATACATCAAACAATATTTTAATTATTCGGAAAAAAACATGTAAAATGGTTAAATTGTTCGTATCAAAATATATTATATCTCGCATCATGAATACGAGTATGCTTATAGCAAAAATCATATGGAAAGCGTCATTAGAGCGTACCCATTGGCGGTGTATCGACTTCACCGCTTCCTACGTAACTAATATAAATTCACATAACAAAATCAAGTCTACTCACAGCAGTTAATCGGTCTCATTTCTCTGATTTTGCTTTCGTTGAAATGGTTCTGATACAATTATAATAAGAGTAAAAGTTTTGATGATTATCGGAGTTAAATGAGACGTAATTACAACCGAACAGAGTGGATGAGTTCTGCACTAGAAACCGTTCATTTTCGTAATTACTGTTGTCATTGAAATTTGATTTTCTATCGTTGCAGTAATCGGACATTGTGGGAATAAATTCAGTTACCTGCAATGATTCAAATATTCGATTGAAAATTAATTTTAATTCTCCCGACCATATTTTTTATACTTTTTATATTAATACCTACTTAACTACGTGATAGAAATTAATAATGTATTTTTAATAACATCTATAATTAATAATCAGTATAATTAAAACCTTTAAACTTACTGTGAAAGTTGACACTTGTGAGAATATAAATATCCCTAGAAGCTATATGTAATATTGGAACTAAACCACAACTCGTGTAATAGATTAAAAGTCAATGTACAGTCAGTAAATATGTAGTAATTATCATATATCAATATTCCTAATTAATATAAGTCTTTAACGTTATAAGAAAGTATGTATTAGAAATAAACAGATGTACATTATAAGAAATCTTTTTGACGTGGCTTTTACTAGTCATATTTACTCCTGGTCGTATTCATTAAAATACGTTAATTAATTGATCATAAGGTACTTTATACCATTAAGATAAAAAAATGTTATTCGTAAAGTACTACAATACGCAACAACATAAAACACGTATGTAGTATAATTGTATCCATTATTTTTTTAGAAATACTGGACTGCATAGGGTAAACATGGGAATTGTTTAACCTCTCCAGTTGGATTGTCGATTGAATATTAAACTCCCAACACTTGTTGATTGAATATTATCTTACATGGCATTTTAAAATTTTGAGTATTCCAATTATAATATTAGATTATGTTAAAATGTTTCTGCTAGTTGAGTCAATACATGCAATTAAAAAACACAGATTCTCTGTTTTTTTTTCTTGTCGTGTTCTAAAAAAAGTATAGAATGATAATAACTGTCATTAATCTTTTTGTTTTACAATGTCCTTTGTTAATTGTAAAAAAATTGAACAAATTTCCTTGGTTAAAAATAAATTAATATTAATTTAAAAAACAAACAAAAAAACTTTTTTGATAAGTCCAAACCAATATGTTACTTATCAATGATAATTTCTCTAGAAACGTCATATACGTACATGCTTTTGTTGTTTAATTGTTACTATTGTGGTGTTTAACGAAGCCTATCGCTTCACTTTCATCTTGCCTTTATAAGTGCAGTAGTGATGTGCATATTCGTAGTGCAATAATAAAATGGCGTTAGATACAATCGTGTTTTCCTTTAAGTTAATAAGGTAAGCAGCTTTCCCTAACTGACCAGAGTACCGGAGTGTGATCTCACGCACATCCATATCTCGTTCACCTAATTTCACATAGAAATCCGCCATATTACTAGACCTGTCTGGTGCAGAATACACCTTCACTTGTCATTATCACGATGACCGCACTATTTTCTTCTTTGCCATGGACTTAAGAAAGCGGTATTAACAAATTTATCGTCTTATAATAAAACATATATGAAATGTACTTGTAAATCTGCAACCGATTTTTTTTGTATGTTGTAGGTATGTATTTTTATGTTGCTATTCTCAGGGTTCAAAAAAAGGTAAAATATCTGACAAATAAAACACAATATTTAATTTTTTGTTCATAACAGGATATATTATGTAAATGTTTACAGACTGCAAGTGACATTGAATATCTATGAAAAAATATATAAGCTAAAAATAACGTCTTTTTGATGAAATAAAAATGTTTTGGTACCTGCGTATTACGTGTTTAAATATTTTATTAAACTTTATGAAGAAAAATACCTTTTTGTATTTAAGGTTTAATATCTGATACCGAAATTTACTTGAATTTAACAAAAAAATATATTTTTGCGAGGTAATTTTTTTTATAGAATTAATGTCTAAATTCGATCATATGCAAAAATAAATTAAAGCTATCATAGCAACAAAATAATAAAATGCTGTTTTTTTATTATTTAAAAACAAAATATCAAATATTAACCTGAATTCAATTCGTTCAATACTATTTTTTTGAACAACAATACTTGCTGTTCCCTCCATTCTTGTATACCGAGATAATTTTAGCTAGGAAAGTGTCTTGACTAGTACTGACTAGTCCTCCCTACTCTCCAATCACCGGAGAGAAACTAATGCTATAAAACGCTATAATTTATTCGTAAATCTTCGACTAGACATATAATCAACATTGTTTAAATTTAATAGTCATGTTTATATTTAAGTTACGGTATTATTTCCTATGACATTTGAACTGCTGCGCACTGCTCTGACCTCTTTTGTTACATATCTTGAAACGTTTATATCTTGCAATGCGTTTACATATGCATATAATCGAACAAAATTCCTGTCTTTTTAACGTTTAAAGAATCGTTCATATGGCAAAGCAACGTACTAATGCGGTGTGTAATCTTGACCCTGGTTTAACTTACTCATATGAAGGACTATAGAAAGATACCCTTATGTACCCATATGAACTAACAATATCCACTTTTTTATTTCTTTACAAAAATGTTAGTAATACAAGTAATATAACCACTCACGGAGATTTTTATCTCAACTGGTTTCGAGACGTACCCGTCTCTTCGTCAGGACAATCACTACCACAGCATGAAAACAATACTACCCCTCACTACCATAGCACTATTCACATACATAAAACTGCACTAAATATTTATCACATGCGCTTTCGGTCGACCCGAAGACCAACATGCACTAGGGGTTGCAGAACAAACATGCATTAAGAGCCGAGGTCTGACATGCACTAGGGATGTTAGTCAAAATACGACAAGTTTATATACTCGTATGTTGAAACTAAACACAAAGTAAATGCTTTAAATATTAATAAAACCATATCCAATTATTCTCAGTGTCGTCATATACATATAGTTCGTGGAATCAAGTACTTTTTTTTTAAATAGATATTTACATTAAAAATTGTATCAAAAGAAGGATCTTTCATGTGATCAAACATCTTTAAATCTCTAGAAAGTGTTTGTGAAAACCGTATCTACATACGTAAAGTGTAAAATTTATTAAGAAAGTCGGATTAAAGCTTCTGAATTTATTTAATGAATTGATGTAAAAATGTATTAGCTTTATTAAATTAACCTTAAATAACAATACACATGTTTGAATCGATGTGTTATTTTTGAAGATTTCTGAAAACTGTATTTTTTTCATCCTCCAATTTAAAATCATTCTATCACATTAAATATTAATTTTTGAATAAAAAGTGAATGCTCTTGCTGCATTTAAAATACGAGAATAATATTCATCGTGAGAAAATCGTTGATTTGCAATCAGTTATTTAAAAAATGTTTTAATATGTTTCACTGGATTTTATATTTAATGGTAGACATAAGTGTTTTCGTAATACAAATTCTTATCTTTAGAGTGCTAATTTACCAATATATTTTGTACCGTAATAAACAAAAAAAACTTTATATTTAATTGTTATAACATATACTATATAATAGCGTTTCCTAATTAGTGGTGAAGTTGCAATCTCTTGACTAAGGTAATTAAATCAGTAAAATGTATTTTAAGGATAATATATTTTTTAACTGATTTCATTCAACATTTATCATTCCCGCATAAGGGGAGGGCGAGTTTGAGATCTTTGTTGAAGTAGTACGCAGAAAAAACTGTCTTAAAAATTATATTTTATTTACGTAGAATGTTCACAGACATTATTAGGCATACATTGAAAGGGTTTTCTGGAGAGTTTTCATTTTATTTTAGCGAAAAAATTTATATTTAAAATTAACTCCAATATACCAAAACCATGATGAATCAAAATCGTAGTATGAAGTCGATGAGTGTTTAGCCGCCATCCTTACCTACTGGATAACTGGTTAGTGATATATGGTCTATATGTTATACTGTTTTTCTATAACGATAGACTTTTCGAATCATGTTCAAAGTAACTGTATTTCATACTAGAAGCAGGAACTGATGGAAGTGAAATGATTTTAGTTTTAGTTTTAACGGGATTGTAACCAACTCACCAAAAACATGCAAACCCTATTGATGAAATGTCAATATATTAAATGCTATTTTTGTATAAGTAAATTTTGCAAAATTAGCTTATGTAAAAACAGCATGTTTTTCTTTTTAAAAAATCATTTATTATGTGTGCAAAGTATGTTATATCCGATATTTCTCGTGACTTAGAATAACGTTTTATTTAATATATTCCACATCATTGACCAATCATCACGGATACATGTTTCATTAGTTAATCTACCAGAGTATTGAGTAAGAACTAAATTGAAGTGCAAAAATTAGAAGATTCTCACGCTGAAAAAATACATGGAGGATAACGCGTGTATTAGGTAAGAAAATTCATTTATATATGAAACGTGATCGCATTGAATTGTTAATATTATCTAACGTATTTCATATATTTTTATGAAACATAATTTGCGCTGTTTAAATATAATAAATATACTCGAATATATAACACGCTATCGACTGATTTTGGAAAGATAATCGTCTTTACACGTTTTACAAAAAAAAACAAAATATTTAATAGGCTACTGTAAATACATACATCATTTACACATTTTTAGTTGTGGGATATTCATAAATAATGTACGTTTTTAAATATGTTTTAGGTGGCTCAACCGAGATCTAGCATCTGTAGTTTTTTTACGAAAAAAGATGTTTGTCTGAACATTTCTCTAATATTTCATCTCAGTTTATCTATAATACAAATATATTAATCCAGCGACTGATAAATAAGTATTAAAAAAATGTTCATAATTATCAGGTCAAAATAGAAATATCTAACATTTAAATGTACTAAATATTTTAGGCACTTCTTAAAAATATGTGTGAGCTGATTCTGAATGAATCTCATTTATGTCCCATTGGAGAAAGCTATAAAGCTAAAAAGCTATATATTTCATAAATTCTCAACTTATGGCACCAATATCAACCAGAATTCAACATGTATAAAAATATCATTTTATATTTTAAAGGAATTCAACAGCAGTGGATATAATATGTGTACATCATTCAAAAAAAAATTCAAGATAAATTTTCAATAAGAGCAGAATGATGAACGTTACACAAGTGTACAAAGCAATTTAAACCTGGCAAATACCGGGTTGTAGACCCTGAAATGCCCAAACTTTAATCCTCTTTCGTGTAATATCTTCTTAGTTGAAACACTTATAATTTTCATAACAAAAATGATTTATTGATATTTTATCCTTAGAGTGAATATTTCAGACTCTCTTAGAATAAATAACAGCAAAATAATACTAATTTAATATTCCTTAACGTTCTATACTATTTTTTTGTCAAATAATATGGATTTTTTTAAATACGTAAAATAGTAATAAATAATAATTTTTTGGATAATTTATATAACGCTATTTTTGTAAAATACTACCTCAAAGGCACTATACGAAAATATCAAGTTACTGTACAATATTAGGGAATTATTACAACTCAATAATAAACCTATATTATAAAATATTAATGGATGAATTGTTTCATTAAAAAGATATGTGAATTTCACTTTTTGAAATTCAACATTAAAAATATACTTGCATTTTTAAAGCAATGATCTGTGACAAAAGTAAATGAATAATCCGCTTTCTTAGTAATATAATCCGTGATCCGTAACGGGCCTGAAAATTTACGCAACAAACTGTTTCTAACCGACTGTAATATATTATATTATTCTGCACAATTTTAATTATTTATAATAATAATAAAAATAATAATTTTGGATAGTTTATAAAGCGCTATTTTCGTAAAATACTTCCTCAAGGGCGCTTCGCTGAGAATGAATTAGGGAAATGAAGATACTGGAAATGATTTAGCAAACAAATGTGTTTTTATTTCTTTTCTAAAGATCATCTCACTCTCACTATTTCTAACTACTAGTGGAAGAGCATTCCACGCCATCGGCCCGCAATAGCAGAGGTACGCACACCAAATTATTAATATTATTGTATGAAAGTAACGCTTGGATTTGGCAAATGAAGAATGAGAATAGTCTAAATGCAGTCGAATTGCAATCTTTCTAATGTGCGGCAAAACGATATGTGATAGATGTTCGAATAGAGAAATAAGAAATAATTGCAAGGCTATGATAAGCATTATCGATAAAAATAAGGAAACCTGTATTGAGATGAGATACGACTGAATGAAGAAAAAACTGTTAAAACAATTTACGAGATAAAGTTGGAAATAGAAGCAGGAGTAGACCAAAGAAAATTTGACAAGATAAAGTATTTCAAATACTTGAAAGTGGTCAGGTCAGGAGTCGGAATTATCGAAGGGTATCATCATTTTTATTCCACACTATTTTCAAAAACGGTGTTTAAAAATGATAAAGAATGCATCAAATCACGTATCACAATAGATTATTAGAAAAAGTGGTATTTACCAAGTAAAAAGAAATTAAAAATGGATAGATTACCACAATGTGACTGACGAATCAATTAATGAAAATGAGAACATTTACAACATTTTGAGTGTGTCCAAATACTTGTTCGCAAATCTGGATTATCTCCAATTATAGGAGTTAACGCAAGTTGATGCTCACATACCTACTAATAAAAAGAGTTTCTGCTCAATAAAAAGCTTCTTTGAATCTCACCAATAGATGTCTCTAGTGAAGTTCTAGTGATTCAAGAACAATGTTTCAAAAATTGGTTCATGTATATAGAACTTCCAAGAATTTGAGTAGTGCGGTTGTCAATAATGGGTAGAATTGGTGAATGTTATACCCTATGTAATGCCCAGATTTCCATATTCTTCTTCATCTTTGATGAGATGTCAAAAAATAATTTGAAAAATAACAACAATTATGTCCTCAAAATCCTAAGAAGTCTTCCAATAAATTATTGCAAATCTATTTTCATTATATTCTCAATATTATTAATATTTAAAGCATTTACTTTGTGGTTAGTCATTTTTACTTATTTATTTTTTTACAAAAATGTTAATAAAATTAGTATATAACCACTCACCGAGATTTTTACGTCTACCGGTTTCGAGACGTACCCGTCTCTTCGTCAGGACAATCACTAACACAGCATGCAAACAATACTACCCTTCACCACCATAGCACCATTTACACACTCAAAACTACACAAATTGTCTAACACATGCGATTTTTGGTCGACCCGAAGACCAACATGCACTATAGTTTTCAATACAGACATGCGTTACGAGCCGAGGTTAAACGTATATTAGAAACGTATATTAAACTATTTTCATTCTTTATTTGGTAAGACTTGCCTCGATGACCACATTTAGACAGAGCTTTTGTAAAAGGCCGACGCAATAATTTTTTAAGCAGAATGGATTTGAGGAATGTAAATACTTACTTTTACAATGGGCGCGTATTTGGAAAATCAATATTTGTCCAGAATTATTACAATTAGATTGTTTAATTGAGCAGAAATATTTCGGTGAAGTAAGATTCGTACTATTTTATATATAAAATTGGCAAAGCGTCACCGTGGTGAATTGAAAATTATGACTGCTGATATTGACTGATTGTCAATGAAACATGATTCATGCACCTACATCTTGTATGATACAATATATATGTTATTTGAATATTTACCTTGATAAAGTACTTTATAATATCAATAAAAAAAAGGATTAAGCAATATTTTTTTTTTAAATATAAGACAGTACGATGTTCTATTTTTGTCATTATTAAGGGGTAACTCGTAATCTGGATGGTTCAGTATGCGATCACCTGCGCGAGAGGCCGATCGTGTCTCTACGCACGATTTAAAAAAAATTGTATCAGAGTTTGATTTTTTTAAATAAATATAATAATAACAATAATAAAACACTTATCCGCACCCCGATGGTGCATAGGGCACTGCTTCATATGAACACAGTGTTATCTTGATCATTTACACACGAAGGAAAGGTGATCAGCCCTCCGCTTCAGGTACCAGTCCAGGGTAATATTGAATAAATATTACAATGAAAAAATCACTTATATTTATTTGACCCCCCTGGGAATCGAACCCGGAACCTCCAGAACGGTAGCCGAGCGTGCTGACCATTACACTACAGAGGCGGACAAAATAAATATTGAAAGAAAAAAAAAAACCTTAGGTACCCTTCAATAACTCTTTTCTTTTCAAAACCATATATTTATTTCGAAGAAAAACTTATTTATCAAATCAAAAACGACATTTTATGCAAAAAATTAAATTAATTCAAAAGTCACCTGAGTTTAAAGAAAAATAAGTTGCAATTTATCGTATATTGGGCCTTAAAAGGAATTTTCCCAACAAATATATTTTTTTAAATGGTGGCAAAACTTTATTATGGTTTCATGTTTAGTCTGTATAAGAACATGAGAAAAAAAACATTTTACTTCCATACATGCCTACGTTCAAATATTTACATCTGAATAGTACACATATTTATTTATTTGGACATAATTTAGTTTATCGTGTTAATTCCAAGGTTTACAAGTTTTCAATTAAAATGTATAGAAATATTCTGTAATTGAGCTAGTGAATTTAACATTCACATAGTGTAAATAACTATATCAAATTACTCCATATAAAATCAAGTCATTATTTATGATGACTTATAATATGCAATGTACATGAATATTATAAGTCATAGATATAAAGTTTTTTTAAGCTACTTCCTACCTTCATTATAACTTAGAAATAATATATTATCTTTCTAGACTGTTAAATTCAATAAGTGTATTAATTTACATTTTATAAAGTTGATTAAAGTAAGTTTAAGTTTATAAAATCAGGTATCACCCAAAATTGGGTGCTTTGCCAATAATTTTTTTTTTTAAATTTATAAAATTTGAATACTTACAGGTGATGCAGTAGCTTGATGGTCATGCGTGAGTAGAAGCAAGTACACTGCAAAAATCAGCTTCGATCGAAGCTTCATTTTGTCAGTAAGCCTGAAAAAAATACAAATGTTTTTAGATCCATATAATACTAATTGTATCCAGCCACGCATTTCTGTGCTTTAGTCTGATTAATTAATATGATTAATTAATCAGACTAAAGCACAGATTAATTTATTTAATATGATCAATTAATTTAATATGATTAATTTAACAATGCTTGTTGGTATTCAATATTTTAGCGGCTCTCAAGAAACATGCTGTTCACCATGAATAATAATAATAATAATAATCAATTTGGATTGTATATATAGCGCTATTTTCGTAAAATACTACCTCAAGGGTGCTTTATGAGCCATGTATGTTTAGTATTGAGTGTGTTGCTGTTACGTTCAATAGATGGCGCTGGCATTGCGGTCGAAAAGCGGTTAAAGAAACAGGTTTTTACCTGTAAATAACTTTAGAAGAATAAACATTTTCAAACAATAAATTCGTAAATCAAAATTTTATTTTCTGAATAAAAGCCAATCAATGGTTAATACTCTTCTTAAATGGAATTTCATCGTTATGACAGTCACTCAAAAAAAAAAGGTTTATAATAATAAAATTTCTTTAGACCCTAATGTATATTAAGTAGAATATAGTTTCCCTTTTTTTTGCATTTTAGAATTTTAGACAGTATACCTTTATTTATTTATTTAAAAAAAACTGGATTTAAAATGTCGAACAAAAACTAAAATAAATACAATAATGTCTTCATTTAGTTCAAAAGTTTCTAATGAGAGCGGTACTGCTCCCTATTGGGTGGTAGACAGATCTTCTAGGGGGTACTAGAGGCCTATGGTGACAGAACAGAGAGCTGGGGAATGAATTTTTTTTATTCCTCCCCCTTCGAGATATGAGAGGACATTCTGACAATTTCCTTCTCACCGTCCACGAGAAATTTTGGCAGAAGGATTTGGACAAAAACTGCTAATAATCTGGAATTTAGATAATAAGTTTTTTTGTGCGCTCTTATTTAAAAAAAAAACATATCATTATGTTTTACTGGAATATATTTATGAACACACCTCACGAACAACGTTATAACTATCTAGCATGGATAAACATTCTAACATTATATAATAGAGTAAGGCTAAATTTTCTTTTAAATTTTCTATGGCAACAGTCCTTTCAAATAATGTTTTATTGCAGATTTAGCAACAGTTGAAATAATTTATTAGCCGTAGTTCGCAGAAGGCGTAAAGTTTACAGAACCGAAACGTGACAAGGGCTAGATCGTGACCGCTAAATTAAAGATTCGATATTAGTGACAAAACTATAATTATTATCCCACCCAACTACTGAAATAACGCGATATGTGTTATTTAAGTAAATGTTTTTACTAGACATGTACTTATACGCAATTAAGATACTGATAGTAACAAACTAAAAAATAATCGAACCCGTTATTGTTTAAATGAAAACAATCTCATCATTATTTATAACATCTCTTAGTTTACGCTAGAAAAATTAAAAAAGCTTTTTGGGTAAAAGTCATTAAGTGTTTAACGTTTTAGCCGATCAGAGTTAATGAGGCAAGAACATTATTTTTGCAAACAAATGTCGTTTTTTAGACCCTACTTCATTAGTTACATACTATTGTTATATACATACTTGCATGCTTATTCGAATTTCTATTCCAAGGTATTTTCTTTATTTTTAAAAGAATAACCCGCAAAACCTCTTCTGTTAGAGGCTTGTCTACCGGTAGGATAAGTGACGATAGGTATCACAAATACCCAGACCATATAAAATGAATCTTTCTTGAATTTATTTTGCAATTGACGGGAATCGATCCCACGACGCCTGTTTCGCATATATAAACATCCTCCCACCAATAACATATATAATGGACCCATCTGTGAAAAAACCTATGACATGCAATATCAAGGAGGTATATTGGATGCAAATATTGAACCAAATGTATCCTTAGATACCAGTATCCTTATATACCATAACACTAGTATCCAAATGTATCCTTAGATATAAAGAATATTCTTAATTGTGAGGTCTGTCACACTCACATCAAATAAAGGTAGGTCAATCATCTCCAAAATTTAATAACACGTATAGCCAAATCCTTAAAACAAGCTAAACGATTGATTTGAGACAAAAATCAATTCTTTCGATTGCATGCTGGCTCTGTCACGATAGTCAGCTTGTAGTCAGATAGTAAGCTGTGAAGCTGTCACTCTCTTTATGTGTTGCGTGATGTCTGTTAATGTTCGATGTATTGAGAAAATAAAATATTTTTTTAGCACAGAATTGGTACGGAATAAAAAAAATCATAAATAAAAAATAAGAATATATATTATTTCGAGAAATAAAAATACTTTGTGTTCTGATCCACTCTGCAATGATATTTGATTATTTATATATATTTATATTTTTAGATTTTGATATTTAGATCAGAACACAAAGTATTTTTATTTCTCGAAATAATATATCGATATGATCCACAAAGTTAATGCTTTCAATATTCAAAACAATAAGAATATATTTTCAATCTCTTAAACAAAATAATTATTAGGGTCTGAATCAATTTTTTACGATATACTCGTATGCATGCCATTACCTTCTATTTTGACACAAAACATAAACTCTAATAAAATTAATGTAATGTTACCTTGAATAACCCGATAAGAAACAAAAATAAAATATCATTTATCTAACGGATAAGTAACCAACTCTTGAATTGTTTTTGAAAAATAACGGACCGCCATTAAAAGAAGATTACATTGGCTCAATTTTCATGCCTTTAACAAGATAGCAAGTATTCATAAATTACATGAAATTATAATAACTTTTTAGTAAACCCACCCACAAGTAGGAAGATGCTTCAAAACTTATAAAGTTGAAGCCTAAAAAGGGCCATGATAAGTGGTGTTGCATAAGCCGTAACTAGATGTTAGAGTCACTTGGACGTCAGGTAATTTTTTAAAAATACTTCAATTTTCGTGCAAAGCGATGGTAACTTACTATTTTTTTAAAAAATCATGTTTTTAAATAGATGAGGGTAGGATACAGAGATGAGTATTTGGTAAAAGGTTTTTCTTCAGGGTAAAAAGTTAACAGTTTCATAGAATACGTCCACAAAAAGTTTTTGAAAAACAGTTTTATTTCAGTGAAGTCAAAAATAAATAAGATGTATTTAACCGCGATACAAAAATATCGAATATAATTGGTATGTACCTACCTGAATGTACCTGATAATAATTTGGATATTGACAAATAATTAATATTTCATTGTAACTGTCGCACCTCTTTGGGAGGGCTTTCCGCTTAGTTAAAATATAATTTAGTTAAGTATAGTTATCGCAATGATTTTTTGAATCATTGGTCAGTGAATAATGAATAATGAAACTACATAATACCACATTATCAGTGGAGGGGGTCGATAATACAAGTAGGTATCAGTAATTCAGGAATTGGTCGCTTGCTAAACAAGAATAAAGTACTCATGGAGTTGGCAGCGATTCTAAAATATTTCGTTTTTACGGTCATGATAATATAATATTATAAAATTTACCATGGATTTCAAATTAAAGTAAAAAAACTGACAGAGATCATTTATGATGTGACAAAACAAAACAAAATAATCACTCAACATATTTTATCAATGATATTTTTAGTTGGACAATTTTCCATAAATTACTATCAAACAAGGTCAATAATTGGACGAGATATGGAAAAGAATAACATACATTATAGGTACGTAGGTATGTTGGTTAATAATATTATTAATCTCACATTTCATTATTCTTCATATTATTTATTGATTCGGCATTAACGTTGTGGAATGACATGATTATTTTAATAAAAATTAAACACTTGAATAATCCACTTAATTGAGTTTTATTTTTATTCACGACTAGTTTCGAAAACGACAGTTGTTTCATCTTCTGGTACAAATTAAAACTAATTGTTTTAATTTGTCCCAGAAGATGAAAACAATTGTCGTTTTCGAAACTAGTCGTAAATAAAAATAAAACACAATTAAGTGGATTATTCAAGTGTTTAATTTTTATTAAAATAATTATTATACTTCAATCCTAAATCCATACCCCGTCGTCTTAAGCGCACAGGATCAATGTGGTGTTACCTTGATTTCAGTTCAATAGGGACAAGCCGATAAGTCCAACACTATAGGAGTAGAATATTTGATAGGATTTAGATAATGGAAGTGAACAAATCCAGAAAAAAGGAAAATGAAGAAAGCAGCAATTGCTATAGCACTCGAAGTTTGCATACTTGCAGACGTACAAGTTTGTATACATTGGATAATGTAAAAAAGAAGGAAAATTTTCAGTAATTTGCCTTGATAATTTGAAATTGGACATAAATTCATTAGATTTATAATTTAGTAGACGTTTTATTGCTAAAATTGTCATTTATCGATAAATCCTCCCCTCGTTAGTATGAAGTACTCCTGTAAACTGATGTATGATATGTTATTTTTTCCGCTTACCATTTGGTTAATTTAAATAATTGCATTTATTATCGCGTGACCCACAGTTGAAGGACTAACGTGTTCGGCACTAACCACAGTCCGTTGGTTTTAACTTACGTGCAAGTTGCTTTCACATTTTGATACAATTTCAAATTTGATATCGCGAGTTCGTGTGGCACGGTGAAGTGTTTACTTTAGGTGAACTGCGTGACACTCATTATTTAAATCGGTAGCGGGATACAAAGGAACACATCAGTATTGATCACTCATTTCCCAACTTGGCATTGCATTATTGTCCATCTGAGACTAGCCCCTGGCAATGGCGGTTTGGCCAAATGAGCAGACATTGAAGTAATTATCGTCGTTTCAAAATTTGCGGTATTTCGTGATTTTATTACAAATATCCGCATTCGTTAACGGATAATACCCATGTTTGACAACTTGCATAGAAACCTCGAGAAAAATATGCTGAAGAAATGGTTTAAAAATAAATTATGCAAATTGCTGAGAGGTACTTATTTTAAGTGGTGTACATACTTCATTTTTGCGGATAATATTGAATTTTATAAATAATCACTTTTCAAAGTATTAAACAAACTACATCATGTGATCGCATTGTGAAAAATACAATTATTTCAACATAATCATGAGTTCAATACGGATTGTAGTCCCAGAAAAGTTTCTTAGATTTCGAGACACAGGACCGTATATCGACCTCCATTCTACTTCAACTTGATTCCAATTTATAAACACAAAATGGTTTTTCAAAAATGTTGTAAGATTTTTTGTACAAGGAATTAAAAATCAATTGAAGTATATGTATACAACTTTCCGAAATTAAAGTAATGTAGTTTTAACACGGTTAAAAAATTAAATGTTACACAGCGTATAAAGTGATCACTGAAACCATTCAATGATTGATCCTAAACCCTGTAAATACTCTGACTCCAACTTTCCCATCGTACTAGACTTCTACATTTATATTAATGTATCAATTTAAAAATCTTATCATATTGCCATGTATCGCGGGATTACAATTTTTCGCAAGAAAAATAACAATGTGACATTGTTTGCAAAATTCAATCAGTTTTACAAAAAATAAAGTATATTAGGTATCCATTCAAAATGTGAACCCTTTGCTTCGAAAAGAAGAATGCTAATATGTTGGTATCCAATATAACATTTAATAGAAAAAGAGTAATGAATTCCTAAACTGTTAAAAAATACTAGAAAATGTTTCTTACCATTTTAATATACCAAAGATAATATTTAATATATATGATAATATAAATAAAACCCTTATCCGCACCTGAATGGTGCATAGGGCACTGTGTCGTATAAACGCAGTGTTATCTTGATCGTTTTTACACATGAAGGAAAGGTGATCAGCCCTCCGCTTCAGGTCCATGGTAATATTGAATAAATATTTCAGTGTAAAAATCACTTATATTTATTTTACCACCCTTGGGAATCGAACCCGGGACCTCCAGAACGGTAGCCGAGCGTGCTGAGCATTACACTACGGAGGCGGACAAAATATACTTATAGTAAAAATATACTTATAGTAAAAAATATTCCAAACATTTAAAATAACCCTGTCCTTACATAGCACAGTCTCTCGCACGCTCAATGCTCAGTCAAGTAGGAAGCGATTATGATTGTTCCTTTATGACATTATTGTATACAATTATTAGTTCGATATTTGCCCACTTACTAGTAGATACTATATCTCTGTGTAAGTTGTAAATGTTGAAATGCTGTTTTACCGATTCGTTCATAGGTCATAATAAAACTCAACGGTAAATTTGTCGCAGTACCTAATTCTTGATTGAGTATTGAAGGTTACAAGTTGTACTGAAAGCCATGGACTATTTAACGCATTTTTAAATTTGGCAACACCTGAGGAGTAATCATTCGAATAGAAAACATTAAGTTCTAGTCTACCACTATCTCCTTCTTCTTTAGACTTACCTACCAAGCCTAAGCTGTCTTTGAAACGGAAATTTAAACATAATCTTAGAAAGAAGTGATACGCAGTGGTTTTTGTTTGTAAAATTGGCCATTAGAGAGAAGGAAAATTGGAAACATCGTGCTAAAAAAATAGGCAGATAAATCTACTAAGATGTCCTGGTTAATACATTTATGTCGTATACTGTGAAGGTTTGATCTCTTTTTTTGTCGTCATGATCGCCTCTCTGAAGACTTCAGTGTGTGTAATTCTTAGAGTACTCTAACGTAAAATTACACTTATTTTGTGTATTTCAAATTAATTTTGCCTAATTAAAAATAACTAAGTTTACAATACATATCTTAGTATAACTAATACTTCACTTATAATTCAAATTTGCAAGATTTTTATATGATATGTTATCGTTTCGTTTAGCCAATGTTTTACCTATTAATGTCCGCCTCCGTAGTGTAATGGTCAGCACGCTCGGCTACCGTTCTGGAGGTCCCGGGTTCGATTCCCAAGGGGGGTAAAATAAACATAAGTGATTTTTTCACTGTCATATTTATTCAAGATTACCCTGGACTGGTACCTGAAGCGGAGGGCTGATCACCTTTCCTTCATGTGTAAACAATCAAGATAACACTGCGTTTTTATGACGCAGTGCCCTATGCACCGTTGGGGTGCGGATAAGAGTTTTATTATTATTTATTATTATTTACCTATTACTTCTTAGCTTGCGACTCAGTGTTAGCAGAGTTGACTTCTGACTTAATTATATAATATGTATGAAAGTATATAATATGTATGAAAAGGGCAAATCGAAAAGGGGAAAGTATGGGAGAATAAAAAAGGGATTAGAAGACCTCAAAAAAGATAGTCCGACGACTTTGCCACCGTGGGAGGTAAAAACTGTCTGCAAGCAGCAACCGACTGAAAAAATGGAAGGGTACGGAAGAGGCCGATATCTAGCAGTTAAGGACAGAAATTATTATGAAAAAGGGATTGGAAAAAGCAACATATTTATTTAAATCCTGCCTAATTCTTTTAGTTATTTATAGTTATAGATTATATGAGTTATAGTTTTGCCAAAGTGTGTGTAATTCGAAAAAAAAAACATAAGGCGCAAATTTTGATAGATTATATTAGTTATAGTTTTGCCAAAGTGTGTGTGATTCGAAGAAAAAAAACATAAGGCGCAAATTTTGATAGATTATATTAGTTATAGTTTTGCCAAAGTGTGTGTGATTCGAAGAAAAAAAACATAAGGTGCAAATTTTTATTTCAAATATAATATATATATATATATATATATATATATATATATATATATATATATATATATATATATATATATATATATATATATATATATATATATATATATATATATATAGAAAGGTGCTTCTCACGAACGATTCCTTGGATTTTTTTATTTGAAAAATGAAGGTCAATATAAAATTTAAATTCCAGTTAGCCTACGTGTGACAGCAAATTAAAATAATATTATGGGTAAGATCACTATGTATAATTAACATAATTATGCATTGTGATAATTAACATATTCAGATTAGTAGGTGTTAAGTATATTTTTAAATCATATGAAGCAGAAATTTTGTACGCAAAATTATATTTTCATATGTTAATGCTTAATGATTAAGAACTTGATTACTTGTTATGCCTAAACGTTTTTTTTTACATAACTTGAATATTTTTAATGAATTGTAAAGGAAAAAAGTCAATCATATTTTAAAAAAATAGGTTAATAAATGGCTTTTTTATTCACAATAAATTGTGATTTATTATTTTATTTTTCGAAACTGGTCGAAATAGAAGTCGTTAATAAAATGAAATGAAAAATTTTATTTTCAGACGTTTCTTAGTACGTAAAATGACTGGATAGAATCTTAACGTACATTTCACGAAAGTTTCTGCCTGTAAATGTCCAGACTGTAATATTCTTTATACAATAAAACTCAAACTTTATTTTTAAATACTTTTATTTTTGGTACTTTTTTCTAACCAGTTTCGACAAGCACCTTGTCCATCTTCAGGAATGAATATACGTATACCCGTATACGGATATACTCTAGTACGTATCCATCCCTGGAAATGACAGCGAGTTTGTCGAAACCGATTGAAAAAAGTACCAATAATAAAAGTGGTTAAAAGCAAAGTTTATGAAATATGCCAGATCGCAAAAAATATTCAATAAATTCCATATCCTTCATCATTTATGTTGAGGTATCAATAAAAAATCTTTATGTATGACATCCATCATTATTGTTGGGTAATATATCCAAAATTGAACAAGATTATTGGATCGAATTCTACTTTTATTTACATATATATGATGATATGTGACGCGTTTCGTCTTATTAAGACATTATCAAACAACAACAAGAAGTTACAATAAATACATCATTGTGTCATTCATCATTCAATGAGTCAAATGTAAATTAAACAATTCACATAAATATATAATAATGAATATAAAAACGTTAATTATCCCTTTTAAAATGATTAAAGAAAACACTTCGTTTTTTACCACTTGAGTTTTATTATAGACTACATGTTTCAGAAGTTAAACTTCCATCATTCAGGTCTGTATAATAACTATTATACAGACTTTTAACTATTTCAGTAAATAGTCTGTAAAAAACTCAAGTGGTAAAAACGAAGTGTTTTCTTTAATCATTGTAACATGTCTTACCACAAAGTTAATGCCGAAACAATAAATAAAATATCATTTTTAAACATTCAAATAAATCCATCCATCAGAATAAATATATGGTTTTGAAATGAAAAAAGTTATTGAAAGGCCAGGAGTTAAATTTTTTTTCTATGTATGTATGTATATATTTAAAAAAAGACAAATTCTAATACATATATTCTTTAAAAATGCACGATGTCCACACGTGCGGCTTCTTAGATGTACTCGCAAACAACCGAAAACTCCCCCGTAACAATCAATTGTCAACTATTGGTTTATTTATTATTATTGGTTTCTTTTATAGTACATATTTATCTCGAATCATCAGTGATGCTGCGTGTCTACGAGTTTTTATGTCGCTAACTTGCGTGACGAATTTCTCGCTTGTATATCTCTTAACACTCGCATTGTTGGAACTGCGAACCGTTTAACAAACTGAAAAGCCATTTGTGTGATTGTTAAAACATAATACGAATATCGTTGAAATAAATCGCTATACCTCGGCGTTTTAGATTTGTGTGTATAAATTACAAGAAACGATGCATTTGTTCGTAATTACAAGTGATTACTCTACGTTTTCGATGTGCCATCCCATGGATATGTATGTAAATATATGTAATTGTTATAAAAGTTTATAAAATATTATTTAATTACCTAAATCTTTGTCGTGAAAAATGCTTCAAAAATTACTGGCGTTAAAATGCTTTATTATGTATTTCGCGGTTATTAACTTTATGGTAAAATAAAACGTTGAAATAATTAATTATGCATAATTAAACATCTTTATATTTTACTTTTCATGATACAATTAACAAAAATACGTTACTTATAAACTCCAAACTCAAGTAAAATATTCATATAAACAGTTAATATTTTCATATTATTTTTTAACACCAATTCTATCCATTATGTAATATTCTACCCATTACAATAATGGGTAGAATTTGTGAATGTTACACGTGTGTAAAGTGATCATTTAAACCAGTCTATGACAGTCATCAGCCTCGTACATGCCCAGACTTCCATATACTTCTTCATCTTTGATAAATGTCAAAAAATAATGTGAAAATAACTCCTGTAATTGGAGATAATCCAAGTATTTGGATACACTCAAAATGTTGTATACATTGGTTACAATTGAAAAGTAATAATTTCGTTTAAAATGAAAGAGCAGTATGTTAGAATGCTTACATCTCATTTACACTCCATTATCTAGGAATATGTTTGTATGACATGCGTTCTGCTAGCATGAAAAACTGGTGTTATTCTTTTAAGGCTCGCTATACGATAAACCGCAACATACTCGTATGTATATTCTAAAAAAATGTAATTCAAAAATATATCTTCTAATAATAACTGTGGGCGGAGACAAGTCTAGTCTTTCTGAATTGGATGTTTGCGAGTTCAGCCTTAAAAACAGATATTATTCATTGATTGAAATGTCAATGTAATATTGAAGGATGAAATTATAATATTTGTAGCGTTATATTTATCATTTATTCATACGTCATAGTATTTCAGTTTCATATGTTGAGTGAAATCATATGAAACCAAACCAAATTAAATTTGTTCTGCAAGGAAAATACGATTTTATTACGTAATAAAATAAATTAAAAGTCTTATATTACCAATGAATGTAACTTAATATGTAATTAGCCGGATAAAGTACATTTTAGGAAATGCATGCACTGATTAATTGAATTACGTCACCGAAATTTGTTTTACGACACAAGATTCGTCTTTGAGTTTAAATTAATGGTATTTTAAATTATATGCAATTGTACTCTACTTACATAATTTATTTGATAGTTTATGTGCATACAAAGCTCATGCAAATTTTTTGCTATGCATTTTGATTTACTTCAGTTGTTTTAGCACACATGTCTTTCGAATAACATGATGTAAACCAGCATCTCTCGAAATAATATTATTTACTTTTTTAAAAATATTTGTAGTATTAACTTTGCGGTCAATTATTTTTTACAAAATATTAATGATTTTTAAAGTTTAACTGACTACATATATTATTCTTAGTATTAGAATAATGTGCGCATAAATGTAATATAAAAATTTGTACTTTTATCTTTTTTATATGAATTACAAACGCTTAGAGTAAAACCATAAAATATTGTTAAATTTTTTCGCACACTTTGGTCTAATAGGAATTATTTCAATACAGTATTTGTCACATGAAGACGTCCATTCGTATGTTTCGTATGAATATATAATAAAAACTCACTTATATTTTTAATGTATCTCCAGGAAATCAGGGATGTAACCTCTAACGTAAACTCAATCGTGATAACCGTTTTGAAATATAGGCAAACAATAAATACTCAAACACAAAATGTACTTTTGACTATTTCCATTAAATGACATAAAACACTCACATTTCATGTAGCATGTTGGTGAATTTTTGATCAATATTATTTAAATTACTGGTGTCTAATATCTATATTTTTATTACAAAATCATCCTAAAAATCAATAAAAAACAAACTAGTATAAGAAAAAAAATACATATGACAAGTTATTGCAAGTTGTGGTATGGATGAAAAAAATAGGGCTGGAACTGGGACTCCATTGTGTACTGCCATTTAAGCGTACTTCTCGATTATAAATCATAATAAAAATCAAATTGATGTATTTTTCAGATGTGGCATGAATTTGTGCATTACCACATACACATGATGTATAATTTCATATATACAATACATGAATACACCCACATTGTATTAGTCTGAATACATATTTCATAAGTCTTTTGGTGTAACACTAATACTTTCTGCAAAATAACTACTGGCATATAATACGTAAAAAAATTACAACACTAATCAATGAACCGACCAGTGTTTACTTGTGTTGTTAGTTCTGTACCAGGTATACCAAAAACCTGTTGCCAATTTCCAAACCCTAATTATTTCACACTAACATGTGTACTAACCATTTATTTTCTACCGAGCCGCTTAAATAAACAACTAAAAAGTACATTATCCAATTTTTGCAGAGTTTAGCGATTAGTATTGCCCACCCTAATATAAACTACCAATTCATATAAAATCTACACTGCACGTGAATAAGTGAATAAGTCAAAATAATATTTTTATTGACTTTGCGTTTATTTTGTAAAACTCCATATTTATACTTTAAATATTTAAATCAAACACTGATTTGAGTCGACTAAAATATAAATTTTATTTTTAAAATAAAAACAACGAAAAATTGTCATAATTGTTTCGCCTTCTTAGAGAACTTTTTTCAATGTGACCTAACAAGGCGAAACAATTGTCAAAGAAATTTTGTTTTTATGTTTTAAAAATAAAATAAACATTTTATTTTACTCAAATCAGTGTGAGATTTTAACTTTCTCACTTTAATTTTAACTCTCTAGTAATCGAATCTAAGGACTCCAACACGGTAGCCTAACGCGCTAACCACTACACTATAGAGGCGGACTTTTTTTAACGATTAATATTTTCTTAACAATTTTGTTTAAAAATGATTATTTTTACAATTTGGTACTTGGCTCTTTTATGCGACTATGTATTTAATTATTTAATTACTATATACACCAATATTCTATTAAAAGGAGAAACGTGAAACTCAATGCTTGAGTTGGTCAACGTTTCATTACAAACACTTACAATTTTATAGTCAGTAGTAAATTTAAGATTACTTTCTTCTGCAATTTTCTCAGTCATTGCCTTTTCATTCACTCTTATCACACTCTCTGATTCTTTTTTTAGTACGGAAAATTATAATCGATATTTTTGGCATATTCTTCGGTAGAGACATAATTAATATTTGTAAATGTATTTAACTTAATCAATATTTAATAATATTTTATTAAATATTTTATAATACTAATAATATATACTATCTCTTTGGGAAATATAAAGGATTTTTTTGACAAATGGCAATGAATTTTGTAAATGTTATTTGATTTTCATGCTTTTGTAATATTTTTAGTATTTCTATGTTAACAATTTTTTTTTTGAGTTTTTAACGAAATTTCATTACAATTATATAAACTTCGAAATGCTTAATGGATGCTCTTTATAACTGATGGTCAAAAACAAGTAGAAGTATACTTCTACTACTACTGACCCTTGTCCGCACCCAATGATGCATAAGACACCCCGTCAAATAGATTTTGCGTCAATGTTAGTAGGATCGTTTATAATATCAAGGCAAGGTGATCAGCCCTGCGCTTCAGGTACCAACTAGTCCATGGTAAAATAAAATAAATAATGGAGTGAAAAACAGTTGTATTTTTTTTACCCCCCCACGAATCGAACCTACGACCCTCAGCATGGTAGCCAAATTTGCTTAATATTTCACTATAGAGGAGGATGTAGAAGTAAAAATAAATTAATAAAATAATCAATTGTCTACAATTCGATAAATTTGACTTTATTACAGTAAATTAAATTCAGATTTTCTGATTACACAATGTTTGATTTTAAGTGTGATTGGTTCTCCTTTTGAGCGCTTTTTCCGATTAAAATTGTTAAAAAAAAGTGTTATATTTTAGTTAATATACCTAAAATAAAATTTTGGGCAATTAAACTTTAACTTGTTTTTTATGTATTTTACGTTTATTACAATTTTAATTAAACGAATCACTTTTGGTATATCTAATTCGATTGCATTTTCATGGTGCACATTGGTAATTCCAGGCACCCATTGACGCAAATAAGGTTACAACATGTTTTGCGAAATATGATCATAATTGTTATATGGCCGACTACAAGCATGGTAAAAGTTGTCATACCAAAAAGTATATATTAAAAACGACCGATAAAGTAGATTTTAAATATTGATATAAATTGCTATTTTATCTTAAAACAAGATTTGTTTCAGTTAATCAGTTTGAAATTTCAGTTTCAGGAGCATTATGCCTTTCAACAAACATATTATTACTACATATTATTACTATTAATACACCATTGCAGTGTAATGTTTTGATATATTTAGCTGTAAACCATAACTATTATAGATGTATATTATCCACTGACACTTCGTGATGGAATTGCATTTTTAATTTATTATTAGATTAAAACTAATATTTTTAGCTTTTCCACTTTTTTATTTGACCAGCGACCGGGTTTCGTCGTTACCGACATCATCAGACTGGTGATGATGTCGGTAATGTCCGTCTGATGATGTCGGTAAGTCTGATGATGTCGGTAACGACGAAACCCGGTCGCTGGTCAAATAAAAAAGTGGAAAAGCTAAAAATATTGGTTTTAATCTAATAATAAATCATAACTATTATATTTTGTATTTTAAAAGCATTGTTAACTTTGTGGTATGGTAATAAAACACCCTTCTAATCATTCATCGTTCACTTTGGTATAAAAGTGGTATTACACAAGAAAACGATGAATGATAAAGAGAGTGTTCTAAAACTATTAGTTTGAATCTGCTCGTATTACAAGGGTGCATTATTTAAACTTACATGAAAACTCGCATCGTGAAACTACGGTTGGAAAATCCAGCAGCACAGATGTTCAATGGCACAAAACTTCATTCAACAATGTTAACTTGTATTTCACGTACATTTACAATATTTACGAAACATTTTATTTTCTGTTATTACTCTTTCGCCAGTGCAATGACAAAAGTTTTACATTTTCCCGCAATAATCTCGATTTTCACGGTCAATCAACTCGTCTAAATCTGCACTGATGGCTTCAGCCAATGCGGGCCGACATTTCGGACGTATAAAATGAAATTCAGCGTGTTTTGATGATTTTATTATGCATGTTGTGTAGAAAACGTAAGTGAATTCACTCGGCGATTAGAGGTAACGGTGCGCGCGGTCGGCAGTCGCGATCGGAAAATAAACGAGTGGAAAAATTGGCAAAGCGCGTCCAAGCGAAACTGGTGTCGACGAGAGAACTCGACAGATCTCTCCGCCTTCGGAGCCAGCTGTCAAAAAGAGACTGTCCGACATGCCCCTAGAACGCAAGCGCGGGCCGGCCGCCACTCGACCACCTCCAGATAACAGAGTTCGGTGCAGACGGCTCTGCCCTGGCGAAGGCACTAGAAGCAGCACTAACATATAAAGCACCTGAGATGTGACACAGTGTTAACTTGCCCGCTGAAAACGCAAAGAACATATCGCTCACTCCTTTCAAGAACGTCATAAATCAAAAAACTTGATTTTTCAGGAGAACGTTTTTAAAGTTTAAAAATATGATACAATGTATTAAAAATAAATATCAAGCCACTTATTGAACTTTTTACTGTGGAACAGATCTTTTTAGGTAAAACCTGAAGATTTTTTTCTCCATTTAAAAAATATTTATTATTTTTTTTTTTAATTAAACAAAACCCTTTGACGATTTTTAATTTATGAGGTTCTTGAAAGGAGTGAGCGATATATGGAGGTCCTCACCAAAACGTTACATTTCCATTATAAATGATTTTAAGTAATCAGGAATCCTAGCTTGTGAAATTGTTACATTTTGGTGCGATTTAATGATTTCATATCGGTTTAACACAGGATTGTCATAAATTTAATTAAGATTTCTTTAGAATACAGAAAATAGAACAGATTTGCATTTAAAGGATTTTCTGTGCAATATTAGAAATGTAACTTTTTGTGAGGACCTCCACATATCATTTAGCCAGATATTCAGAACGGAAACAGAAGGGAAGAATAAATACCGCCATGAACTTAAACCCAAAAGTAAAATGAAATACCAAGACTTCCGTATTCTTTTATTTTAATTTATAAAGTTTTACTTCGTAAATACCACTAAATAGTATTTACTAAGTAGAATATTCATTAAAAATGGATTGATTTTACTACAAAGCGACTGCCGAATCAATTAATGAAAAATTCTTTATGTTTCAGTTTTACTTGGTATTCGCTTTGATCAGGTTAGTATACGCCTGAAAATCAGGTTTTTAGGCAATTCCCAGTATGTATAAATAATCAGGGATTCGGATCTTGTTTGCATCCAAAATGGATCTCTGCTAAATAAACGCTTTCTCAGTGGATTATTCAAGTATTTAATTTAATTAAAATAAACGATTTCTCAATCCAACATAGATGTCTCTTGTGAACTCATACTGTACGTCATGAGATTGATCATATATGTATGACTTGTATATTGACCAAAATTCGAGTAGTGTGGTTGTCAATCATGGGAAGTGTAGTGAATGTTAAACGTGTGTAACGAGTTCACTTAACAGGTCGTAAGCCCTGTAAACACCCAGACTTCAATATTATTATATTTCAAAAATGTAAAATGAAATTCCTAGTTCTATAAACTCTTCCTAGTTCTCAAACCAACACTCTCCTTATCATTCATCGTTCGCTTGTGTAATACCACTTAAAAACTTAACTTCTGGACTACTTATTTTGGAATATGCATTCAATCATCAGGTAAATTTTAGACTATAGTTGACTTGACACAGTCTTCACTTGACTTGATGATGGAATGGTTATTCCGAAATCAGTAGTCATGAATTAGTATTATTAAGTGGTATTACACAAAGTGAATGATGAATGATAAGAACCGTGTTATATTACCATACCACGCAGTTAACAATGTTTTTTTAATATTATACAAAATAAAGTCTCCTGACGATCACGAAAATCAAAAAATCACTCCCAAAAAAATTAATAATTTATATTTTGAAAACACATTTTGTTCATAATTTTCATCCCTCTGATTCCAGTATCTAAAATAAGATTTTATTAGACTTAAGTTTTGAACTGACATTTCTTGGTGGAACTGCATTTTATAGAATAAACCAATCTGATGATGTCAGTTACAACGAAACCCGATTGCTGGTCAAACAAAATTCATGTGAAAAAAATTGCATAGTTGTTATTTTATTCTACAATATACGATTTAATATTTTTTTCATTATTCAGTACTTTATTTCATGTATCGGGTAATATAATGGTAGGTTACCTGCAAATAACTAACTAACCATCACGCCGCTTTCCGCAGGGGTAGGCAGAGAGAATAAAAAGCCACAGCACTCTGTCTTTTCAAACATTATTCGCCTCTTCCACGTTCATGCATCTCCTCATACATACCCGCCGATTGTTACGACTCCTAACCTGACCACTTTCAAGTATTTGGCATACCTGATCTGCCATATTTTTCTCGGTCTTCCTCCGGTCCTTTTTCCAATTACATTCGCCTCATATATTTGTTTTACCGTTTTTTCCTCACTCATTCGTTCTACATGTCCGAACCATGCAAACAAACCTGCAAATAAAGTATATATAAATATTATCCAAAAGTTCAATTCACTTTTATCCAGTTTTGTTTTTACGTTCATCAAACTGACAAGTCATCATTTTAAATTCAGTCCTACTTCTTGTGATTAAAATTAGGTAACGCATTTAAAGATAAAATTTCAAAATACTTTTACTATTGCACATTCACAAGACGGTCATACATTTCGCTTTGTATTCTAGGTGTTTCCCAAATAAAATTATGGTTCGTTGCGATACAAATGTACTACTAAATGTATACTAAATTGCGTTAAAGTACTAAAGTGTCTAAAACTTTATAGGAAGTTTAAAATAAAGTTAAATTTTAATTATAAAATGGAAAATAACAAAGTTAATGCTTCAAATATAAATTATATGTCAAATACTAGTCAAAAAACACTTAGGTGAATTTAAATGTTTTCGTTAATTGATTCGGCAGTACTTTGTGGTAAAATCTATCCATTTTTAATTAATAAAATTTTTAATTAATGCTTTACTTAGTAAATACCACTATTTCTTAAAATCTACTGTGACACGTGTTTTGATGCATTCCGCATCATTTTCAAACACCGCATGGTGTTTGAATTGAGTTGCGAAAATTAAAGAATATGTGAATCAAAATTGTATCCCGATTTTACTGTCAAGTTACATTCAAAAGCTTTCATTGTTCCTGTCACTGTCAATCTAAGTAAATACAAGTTTGTAAAACTTTTGAGTGAGGAAAGAACGGTTAAACAAATTCATGAGGCGAATGTAGTTGGAAAAAGAAACAGAGGAAGACCGAGGAAAACCTGGCAGCATCAGGTATGCCAAATACTTGAAAGTGGCCGGGTCAGGAGTCGTAACAATCGTCGGTTATGTATGAGGAGATGCATGAATGTAAAAGAGGCGAAGAATGTTTGCAAAGACAGAGTGGTGTGGCGTTCGATTCTCTCTGCCTACCCCTGCGGGGAAGCGGCGCGCCGCGGCGTGATGGTGAGTTAGTTAGCTAGTTAGTTTGTAAAACCACCACCAAATTTTCTAGAAGTGTCCAGTGAAAGGAACTAGTAGTTAGTTTGTTCAGCTAGATCCTATTCTGACCCAACGTTGGCCGGTACGCAGACGTCTCCACAACCCCGACCAGCACGGCAGACAGACACGAGACAGTGTAAAGACTTTTGCGAAAATTTTTCAATCATCGCATTTCCCACTCAACCATTATTCATCGACACTCTATTACGGATCATAAGCCTACTGTGAAAATTGTCTTCCAAACGACTTCGCCGTCAATTTGGATTTGCTGACTATGGCGCCCAGTGTTGCCATATATACAGATTTATCTGTATTGATACATGTTTTAGGCTGCCGTTACAGATGACAGATTTTACTCTTAGGTAGTACTTTTAGTTTTATACAGATTTTTGGAATTGGACATAGTATATGATAAAACAGAAGAATGAAAAAATGTATAGATTCGAGCATGATTAACATTTGATAATAAGTACTAAAACGTTGGAAGGATTATTACTATCAAAATAACTACATTGATTTATGCTACAAACTGAAAATAAAAAAGGATTTCTAAAATTAATAAAAATGTGAATTAAAATAAATTTTATATTTCGGGTTATTGATTCTATACAGATTTTATACAGATTTCTAGATTGTTTGATTCATATTTTTTGGTTTGGCATATCGCTCACTCCTTTTAAGAACATCATAAATAAAAAAACTTGATTTTTCAGGAGAACATTTTTAAAGATAAAAAATATAACACAATGTATTAAAAATAAATATCAAGCAACTTATTGACCTTTTTACTGTGCAACAGATCTTTTTAGGTAAAACCTGAAGGTTTTTTCTCCATTTGAAAAATATTAAGTATATTTAAAAAAATACTTGAACAATACCTTTTCTCCAAAATGCAAAAACAACATTTTCTGCCCTGTAGCGGATAGATATTAAGTTAAAAATATGCCTCTTTTGCTGGGATATAGTACATTTTCTGGACATTCCGAAAACATGCACAACTGAAAATGTACGATTTTTGATATATGACGTTCTTTAAAGGCAACACTGATGGTGCCCTCTTAATTTGGCGCCCAGCGCAATCGCTTTGCCCAAGGGCCGCCCCTGGGTCGATATACAACATACCTATAACGCGGATAAATTCATATTAATTGGTATTTCTCTTAACTCGTTTATATCGCCTACTCTCCATACCTATAGCGGTTTAGTTATACATAGTTTACTTTCACTTATTAAGTGAAACGAAATTGTCAATAACACACTTGCGTTTATTAAATAACAATACGCCGCCGTCATAAAAACAAAAAAGATTGTTATCTTTGACTATTTCCGATATTCAAGTCGGTCAAAGATTTAACGTGTTCAAAATCGTTGCAAAATTTGAGGTTTGGCGACTCGCGCTGTAATGTTTAATATATCGCTCACTCCTTTCAAGAACGTGACAAACCAAAAAACTTGATTTTTCAGGAGAACGTTTTAAAAGTTTAAAAAGATAATTCAATGTATTACAAATAAATATCAAGCCACTTATTGAACTTTTTATGTACTATGCAACAGATCTTCTTAAGTAAAACCTGAAGGTATATTTAAAAATACCTTTTCTTCAAAATGCAAAAACAACACTTTCTGCCCTGTAGCGGGTAAATATTAACAAATATTAACGAAAGTAGTACTAAGTTCTTTGTACTAATTAATAGTAAGGTTCACATTTCGCTCACTCCTTTCAAGAACATCATAAATAAAAAAACATGATTTTCCAGGAGAACGTTTTTAAAGTTTAAAAATAAAATATAATGTGTTACAAATAAATATCAAGCCACTCATTGAACTTTTTACTGCGCAACAGATCTTTTTAGGTAAAACCTGAAGGTTTTTTCTCCATTTGAGAAATTTAATATTTAGTATATTTAAAAAAAAAAATAACAATACATTTTCTTCAAAATGCAAAAACAACACTTTATGCCCTGTAGCGGGTAAATATTAAGTTTAAAATATGCCTCTTTTGCTGCGATATATCATAGTACATTTTCTGGGCATTCCGAAAACAAGCACAACTGAAAATTGACGAATTTTGATTTATGACGTTCTTGAAAGGAGTGAGCGATAAATGTATTTATATATGAGTATTGCAAAATCTATTGTTGAACCGGAATTAGAATAAATGATTGGACAGACAGTGTTAATAATTACTAATACCAATCTACTCTATAATCTATTGTAAAATGTATTATAGGTAGATAAAGGACAATGCGAATGACCGCAAGAAATATTAGTAAATCATGTACAGAGCGCTCTTATTTTTTCAAGCTTTTTATCATTTTGGCTATCTGTTAAGGCTAAGATCTCGAGCTTGTCTCAAGCGTTTAAATCAGAATGGGCTCAGCCGCGGTCAGGGCTGCACGTGCGTCCGCGCCCGATTTTTTTTTTTAAATAAGTGGATATTTTTTTGTTTTTAGAAAATAATTTCATAGCTTTTTTTAACTTCTTCATTTCAATAACTTTTCATTTCAAAACCATATAATTATTTCGAAAAAAAAACTTATTTTTTTAATACACCTATGAATATTTTCTTCATGGGTTACAATCTGTGTGCTGATTGGTTTGTTTCTTTCATGGTCAGTCTCCACCCGGCACTATCCTCTGTTTGTCTCTTCAACTCGGCGCATCCGCTACAACGCATCTTGGAGATAGTTTGGTCCATATAGGTTAGGCGGGGACGTCCTCTGTAGTTTGTGCCTTCGCACATGGCTTCCGCAATCGTATGAAGCAGGCCTTGGTGTCTTTTATTATGGCCTATCCATTTGGTTCGCTGTTGTGTTACTTTAGTTAGTAAGCATCTAAACCTGCTTAATACATCGTTATTCTTTACACGTTCCGCCCAACGAATCCCCAACATGCGCCTTTGGCACCGTATCTCAAATGCCTCTAGGTGCCCCCTTCTGCCTGCCCGATAGTCCACATTTCTCTTCCATACAACAGTATACTCCAGACTAACTAACGCTTTTCTTATTTTTTAACTTATTTTATTAGATTCAAAACTTGCCAATAAATAAATAATTGGTACAATAAATTTTCTTAAAATGAACTTTATTAATATTTTATGAGAAACATTATTTCGGTTTTAGAATAATTCGGGTGATGAAGTCTTATGAAATAAAGATGAAACCCGAGGATTCATTGTGTATGGTTACATATATATTTTTTTAAGACCTTTGATAAAATGTAAATTGTTAAAAAGGAAACATTCTGTATATTTCGAGAAAATAGCGCTGTCCAAGGTGCTTGGCTATCCGCTCATTTTAAGTCAACTAAAAATCAGGGGCGTATTGTATGGTCTCGGTGAGAGACACAGGTGCAACAACACAGGGCGTCGCGCTGAGGATGCCTCGCACTAGAAGCTGGAGTTCAAATCTACAGATTTTTTAATTGCAATTCCACCCTTCACCTACTTTAATGTCATGGAAGAATATTCCAAAATTATCTGTTATTGTTATTCCCCGTGATTGGCGCCTCAAAAAAGACGCTAGATTATTTCGGTTATAATTAATATTATATTTGTATTAAGGCCTTACTCGCTATAGTAGAATTCATTAAACGTTCGACTGCGCTTCAAGAGTCAGTTGTCATCTTACGCTTGATTTTTTTAGATTCGATTTTGTTTGTTAGAATATACATAGTTTTAAAATATTTTTATATTTTATTTTGACTCCTTACCTTAATAACTCTTTTCTTTTCAAACCCATATATTTATTTAGAAGAAAAACTTATTTTTTTCAATACGAAAACTTTTTTTAAGAAAGAAAAAATCGCTTACTACAAATGTTACCTAGGTTTTAAAGAATTAAGATGCGGGCTTTTGATTACAGGGCTAAATATGACACAAAAAGTATGTAGGTGATGCCCTATGTAATTCCGGAGGAAAAGCAAAATTTCGGCAATTTTTCTTAAGATTATCAAAAAATAAGAATTTTGAAAAGAATAATGGTCGCGTCCGTCGAGAAGCTGTTTTTTGTTTGATTATCAGCTTCGCAAAAAATTGCAGCAGGCATCGCTTTCCCTAGAAACGGCCCTGTTAACTATGACCTTATTACATTTATACATACTTATATACCATATATAGCTTTTAATATTACTATATTATCATGCTTTGGTACTAAGAGAGTGCGTTCGTTATCAAAAATAAAGTACTGAATTTTCAAGGTTCTTTTTTGTTCATATTAAATCAAACAAATACATAAACCAATCTAGTTTAGCTAGCCAACTGTTGATAAAGAGAAATCTGCAAAAAAACTATACCACAATCATAAATGTTTCATTATAATTAGATAAATTTTCTACAATGCTTTAATGATTGATCAGTACTTGAATTGTTTCTTGTTTTTTTTTAATATTTGAAGTTTTTTAATATAATAATAATAAATCCCTTACCGCACCCCAATGGTGCATGGGGCACTACTTCATATAAACGCAGTGTTATCTCGATCGATTACACATGAAGGAAAGGTGATCAGCCCTACACTTCAGGTACCAGTCCAGTGTAATATTGAATAAATATTATTTTTAATATGCAAAATTAAAATATCCTATGCATCCATTAGGGAATACGTCACAGCATTGTATTGATGCAGTGTTACCATATAATAACTTAACAAGTCCTAAAACTTTCAATATTTTTATCTTGACCCTATAGGTAATCGATCTAATACATGTATTCATATTTATATTATTAATTTATTTTTTTTGTAAAGTGATCACTTAAACCAGCCGATGACGGTCATCAGCCCCGTAAATGCCCAGACTTCCATATTCTTCTTCATCTTTGATGAGATGTCAAAAAAAAAAAATAATAATAATAATAATAATAATAATAATAATATGAAAATAACTCCTGTAATTGGAGATAATCCAGATCTTGTGAACAAGTATTTGGACACACTCAAAATGTTGTATTCATATTTATGTTAATGTTCCTTAAAATCGTTGAAACATGGACTTAATCAGATTTATCAACATTTTAAATATTGATTCATTTAATTTATTTTTAATTATTTCAAAACATATTATATACATAAATCATATATACTTACATATAATATTCCCGAAAAGTAATTTCTATTTCTCTATTTGGGACATGGGATTAAGGTTAACAAGACTGGAACACAAAAAATAAAGTAACAAAAAATATATTTTTTTAAATAACCTAAACTAATACTAATACATGGCAAAATTAAAAACAATAAACAGGTATAATAAATAGGCACAAAAAGCATATTTAAAATAAATAAATAAGAAAACATAAGGTAAGAAGCATATTTCAACAAATGAGAACATATAAATAATGAGAAAATATAAAAAAAAACATAAGGTAAAATAAAATAAGAAAATATGACTAATTACTACATATACATGTATATCTTTCCATAAAGTACCTTCTCAGATCATTTATTTTGGATCCCCGAACGGGTTTTATTTAATATATCGCTCACTCCTTTCAATAACGTCATGAATAAAAAAAAAACTTGATTTTTCAGTAGAACTTTTTTAAAGTTTAACAATATAATACAATGTATTCAAAATAAATATCAAGCCACTTATTAAACTTTTTACTGTGCAACATATCTTTTTAGGTAAAACTCGAATGTTTTTTCTCCATTTGAAAAATATTTAGTATATTTAAAAAAATACTTAAACAATACCTATTCTTCAAAATGCAAAAACAACACTTTCTGCCCTGTAGCGGGTAAATATTAAGTTAAAGATATGCCGTTTTTGCTGTAATATAGTACATTTTCTGGGCATTCCGAAAACATGCACAACTAAAAATTGACGATTTTTGATTTATGACGTTCTTGAAAGGAGTGAGCGATATGTCAGGCAGCTGGTTAATTTGGGTATTGGCAATATAATTTAAGGACCTTACTCCAAATTTAGTAGTGTTTATCGGCTCCACATGATTAAATAAAGAAACATTGATTGAGAAATGATTTGAAATGGGGATATAGATGCCTGCATATTTACAGGTCCCATAATATGTCTGTCATTGGCTTGATTAAATAATCACTTTAAATACTGCGTAACATTTATCTTTCTAACAATGATTGTGGGCCACATAAATAAATTTAAAGAAACAAATTGAATGTATAAAAATTCGCCCATAGTAAAATTTAATAGTAGGAATTTAAATACCATAGTCGGATAAAACGTTTATTGACTTGACACATCAATGTTTCCTCGCCTTCGAAAAAAATATTTCTTGAGTTTTTTTCATGGAAAGGAAAAAATATATAACACAAATATATATAATAAATTAAATTGTCATTGAGTCTTTTGTGAATAAGTAAAACAAATTTTATTGAATATAAATATTTAAAGAAAATAGCATAAAACAGTAAACGTCTTATAATGGTTTATCTAAGCCGTACTACTAGGGGAAATATAAACATGTCAATTCCACTCTCTATTGTGCTCATTTCAATTCAACATATTTTTTTAATTCAATCAATCTCTAAATAGTACTTAGATATTGATTGAAATTAAAAATAATAAAAAAATATGGCTTTTATACAGTATTGGCATCTAGTGTCAAATATTTGAACTATTTCATTATTTTTCCTAATAGCCAATAGCGCTAACTATTTTATATCTACTTACCCATAGATGTCTATACGCGCTATTCATTCACTCGCATAAAATTATTATGTCAATTCATTTACTTATTATTTTTTTCATTATTATTTAATATTATACTTTTAATTTACACTTAAAAAATGTCAATTTGTTTCATTGAAATTATTAAACAGCTTTTAAAAAAAATACATATATATATATAGATAGATACATATGTATCTCTATCGGATAAAAGCGGAAACAAACGTGTTTATTTTTATATGTCACGCTCTCCAATCTGACAGAACGTTAGTCTGTGGACAGAACGAATTCTGTCCCGCCAAGGACTTTTGTAGTATTAACTTTTCTGTTTATGACCGTAATGTGCGTAGTCTGTAACTGTTTTATGTCATCATCAGTCATATTCAGTCATCATTTGATCGTTTCTGTTTAATTTTGTCTAACCTTTTGTGAACTTTTAATACATTAATGAACCAATATGCCACGCATGGTTATTTAAAATGTGATATTAATTTTAGATTTTCTATTTATACTCGGTTAGATGTTTACTGAATAATATCATGGGCGTTTCTGTATTCTTTTAACATTTTTTTAATGAAAGGCTTAATTGGATCCTTACTAAGCCGAATTGTGCAATCGTTGCGAGCATTCCAACACATGACCTCTTCGCTGTCTGACTGTGAGTAATTTTACAAATTGATATATTTTATTTTATGATAAAGATATTGCTATCTTAAGATTTAAGGTAAGATAATAAATTATCTTTTCTTCGTTTATTTACATTAGAAGACTGTACCAGTGCTCTTAGGTGTGAAGTTTATTTATATTTCCTTAAAATGGATAATCCAAGAAACAGTCTAAATCTAAAACTAGTTATAAAAAAATATATTCCTATAGAAGCTTTAGATGGTTTGTTATTTGATTTTATTATTACTTTTAGTTATCACGAGTTCATTTGAGGATGTCGTAAAAATGACAAATATTTACCATTTTATTATCATGAAAGTCTTATGTCCCCATTCACTAAACATATTTGTATATAAATTATGTCTTTCAAGATCCACATTTCCAGAATCTTATGTGTGTACTTTTGTAGAGTTCATACTTCTGTTAAAATACCTGAATCCGCAGACATAATATAAGTGTCATTTATTTGTTGAATATTCTTTTGTTTTTCCTCATCTTTTTTTAAATATTTTTAATTCTATAGTAAACAGTGTCATAAAATCAATGTCAGTAAATCTTAAATTCCTGTAGCAGGCGAAATTAATAAATGCTTTAATTATTTACAAAATAAAAAACTTGTATAATCGTATATCTTTTGAATTTATTTATGCAGACACTACTACTACTAGTTTCATGTTGAGAACATCTGTACTTCTTGAAACTAGTATTGTCTACTTAAATAAATATAAGTGATCTTATACAAGTGTGAATTGTGATCTGTCCGCCTCCGTAGTGTAATGGTCAGCACGCTCGGCTACCGTTCTGGAGGTCCCGGGTTCGATTCCCAAGAGGGGTAAAATAAATATAAGTGATTTTTTCACTGTAATATTTATTCAAAATTACCATGGACTGGTACCTGAAGCGGAGGGCTGATCACCTTTCCTTCATATATCAACGATCAAGATAACACTGCGTTTATATGACACAGTGCCCTATGCACCATTGGGGTGCGGATAAGGGTTTTATTATTTATTATTATTATACAAGTGTTTGATTCTTTGTATATATTTAAATAATCTTATTCGGCAAAGTTAATGCCGAATCAATAAACAATAAAGGCTTATTTTTTACTCCTTGTTTAGTGTGATCGAATTAACGCGCAACGTGTTCACGCACCAATCAAGAGCACCAATCCGAAGAGAGATGGACAAAAGCACAAGCCAATCATCGTTTTATCACGCTAACTGAACGGCTGTCCAAACTTAAAACACAGTAAGGGACATTTTTTGTAGTATGTTTTTTTTTCATTTTTGGACTAAGTAGAATCTACTTAATCCAAAAATGCAAAAAAACTGCTGTGTTTTGAGTTTGGACAGCCGTGAAGTGCCGGACGGTAAAATTCTGTGTAGTGCACAAATGCTAATTATATAGATGACTTTTTATCAATTGATTCGGCAGTCACAGAATATAAATAACAATAAACCCATAATTAACAATATGACAATGACTAAAGCCTCCCCCCTTTTGTCTATGTTCCCTCTGATAAGAAATAAAAATAAAAAATAAAAATTAAATTAATAAATAAAAATAAGAAACAGCTACTACCCCCTCTTCAACCTTCAACGTCCCAAGGACCCAACTCTAAAATTTAGAATAAGCTTCACATACGGTGTTTGAAAATGATGCGGAATGCATCGAAAACACGTGTCACAGTAGATTTTAAGAAATAGTGGTATTTACTAAGTAAAACATTAATTAAAAATATATAGATGACTTCTACTCTATTATTCTCTTGTAGGAGGTGAAAAGATGAATTCAACCGAGATTTCGGAGCATCCCTTGAGCTCGAGGCAAGCGGGGAGCCAACTCGGTTCTCCAGAACCCTCAACTCCTGGCGGAGTATTGAGTGACTGCTTCGGTATAGTAGAGCCCACATCCCCTAGTCTGGAATCTGACTATGATGAAAGCCTCGCTGTTCCACCCTCGCTGTCTGTTATCGCAACAAGTGAGCTGGAGCATGTGCGGTACGGAAGAGATACGAAAGATGGTCCAGGTAACTTTTAACAGAATTTTTTTAATGATATCTCTCTTTCATAATTATTTTATAATTCATTATTGTTTCTTTTTTAATGTTTGAATAGCTTTAGAGTGGAGAATCTTATTTACCTACTTTTATAAACTATATAAAAAAAATATTATTTGTGATAAAAATAAATAAATCTTTACCGTTTACAGTAACTATACACTCATCCAAACAATTATTTAAAAATGCATAGATATTGGTTTCGTTCTTGTATTATTTTTTAACCACATCAGTACAGTAATCGAATGCTTCTAACCCTTATCCGCACCAGATGGTGCATAGGGCACTGCGTTGTATTGAAGCAGTGTTATCTTGACCAATACTTACATGAAGGCAAGGTGACTCCTGCGCTTCAGGGATCAGCCCGGGGTAATATTGAGTAAATATTAGAGTATACAATCACTTTTATTTATTTTCACCCCCTTTCCCCTGGGAATCGAACCTAGAACCTCCAGGTAGCTTAAACGCTAACCATTACACCACGGAGGCGGAATCGAATACTAAAAAAAAATCCAATTATTCTCTTTTTCCCTGTTTTACTAAATGCATTATTTTTTCTCTTTATTATTTCGCATTGTTGTGAAATAATAGAGAGAAATTCAAACTCTTTAAACATTGAATTAATAATTTATTATTATTATTCTATTGTTTATTTCAACATTAGCCGTTTCCTTTGTTTTATATGTATTTCTATTCATAGATCTATATCTTATTCATATTCGTATTTTAATACAACACTACGGTTTTATATTGTCTAATTAGATGACTCATACCTAATCATTGTCTAATAACAACAATAATTGTAATATACATATGTAGTAATTTATTAGTAACTTCATTCTACTTTGAAAGTAAGGAAGCCATTTTAAAAGGGATTTTATATTTGTTTAGTTCTTTCGTTTTTTGTATAGTATTTATATTAATTAACTAACCGAGCCAAATAATTAACATGTTGTACAAATTAAATCCATTCCTCTATACACTATTAGACACCGAGATGAAGTTTTTTTTTTAATAATTTTATTTTAGCAATGCCATTAGGTTTAAAAGCTGGATGTAATATTTCATACCAAATTGCAATCTCTACAAACACCTCTTTACAATAACCATCAACCTTTTTGTATTCATTTTTTTATATGTAGCCTATAGAATTGTGTATTCATATTATGAAACATCACTCTACAAGGTCAAGAAAACATGTTCAACAAAAATAAAATAAAAGTCTTTTTGTTTTTGTCTTTACTAAGTTTTTTTCAACCTTTTCTGATCTTGCTGTATTTTATCGATCATAGTTACCTGTGTTACAAAAACCAAAAACCAAATAAGAATTAATTATTTTTCAACATGTTGAATATGCTCATATCTTCATAAGAACTTTGTTATGTAATGTTTATTTTTAAATTTATGGATTCATAATCGTTTTTAAGAGTACGACTATTCATAACTTTTGTCACTGAGATAAATCTGTCTTTAAAAATGTTTATTGACTAATTTAAATAATACAAAAAACCAACTAAAATAATAATTCAGTATATTTTTTCTTAATGGATTTTAAAAATCCATTTTTTAATAATTTAACAAATGAAAGTTTGTGGCTTGACTTGAATATTGAGTACTCTTAAAGTGACCGCCTGATCTTTCATTGGGTTAGGATTTTACACTGGTGGAATTTTTTATGTAGGATAACCTACAAAGAGGTTTAAATAAAGCCCCGAGTGCTGTGGGGGGATTTAGGGGGGGAGGACCTCTTTTGATCTTTTGTAATGACAGTGTGAATGAAGCTTGTACATGGAAAGTCGATTGATCGTGGGGTTTACGGGTTTGGCTAGTCCGCCATAAAAACGTTCTGATAATGTAGCGATGAACTTATTCACGAGGAGAATATCAGACTCTCTGTGGAGTTGGGAGATTCTCACCGAGAAGGGGGCTTTTAACGCTGTACAGAGCACCTTGTTCTGGAAGACTTGTATCTTATACATATGTGTGTGCTAGCCACGAAACCCCAAATGAGCGCGGCGTATGTCAGGATGAGTGTGAATCCAGGATTGACATTGCCTCCAAATTCTACCATTGTATATTAACACATTTAGGACGGGTGTTTTTTTACGCCTACGTACCGCTGGCGACAGGATTTGATAATTGTGTACATATAGTTTGAACCTTAACAAAGGTACTGGTACATAATATTCAAATGAAAACATTAAATAATTCATTAAGAAATTAGGCCAGTGCAGTAGGTAAAAATACACTTCCCGTCCTTAAGCATCAATCGACCGATCGGGTAGAAATACCTTTCCCTTCCTTAGTATGTTAGTAAAAAAATCATTTGAATGTTGTCCTCTCTGCTTTTATGTCTCTGCATATAACTAATTTCATCTGCGCTAATTCCTAATAATTGGTGTTTCATTTTTTTTCAGGACATAACACATTAGCATTTAACGTAGTTCATAATCCGCCATTGAAATTTAAGTCAGTTCACCGAAAAGTGTTCATTCCCGGTGTGGAAGTTACTGTTAAAATTATCGATAATGATAGAAGCGTTACATCTCATTTACTCAGTCCCAATCTGTAAGTTATATCTCGTATTATATTTTAAGGATACTGCAAAAACTGACCAAGTCAAACAAAAATAATTTATTTTGAATAAAAATTCTGCAGTGTTTTAAAACATTATTATTATAAACGATATTTTTTCATAATTACATACATTGACTTTGCCAGGTTTCGCAGTGTGCTCGCAGTGTATTTTTTTGCTAAATCACAATATATTTTCATCCTTTCCCTTATGTTACGTACCTGCCTAGATACCAACTATACCACATTATATCAATACCAATATAATATGCAAGAGACTGGCTCTAGTAACCATGTGATCCATTTCAATCAGGATTTTATTATTTTGTTTTTTATGTAACATAATGTAAAATTGGTTATGTTTTATATAACAAAATTTAAAAACTTATAAGAAAATTATTATAACAATGTTTAAAGGATTATTTATTTGAAATCTATAGAAATCACAATGATTGACCAATGCCAAGGTTGACAAGAAAAATGGGGTGGTTGGTATTTGAAAGTTTTTTAATAAGTTCTATGAAGAGTCATTTGCGGGCGGCTTCTTGCGTGTTGTATTAGTGTTGCTAGAATGTATTCATGTAGCTACCTGAAAAAATATTCACAATACAATAAACATTCAGAAGTCACTAAAAGATCATATATATGTTGGTTATAGTAAAAGATGAGTTAAGAATTTCTCAAAAAAGTCTTTCACTGAAAATGTGTCCTTTATATTTTATAGTAAAATATCTCATATACTGTAGTATTTTTTGCGATGAATAATTTATACCTGAATTTTTAATTACATTTTTTTTTGAAGTTTGTCTTGATATGATTTAAAGACTTATACAAACATCGAGAACAGATAAACAATTTTTCTCATACAAAACCTTGTAGCAAAGAGATTATGTTAGAAGTACCTGCATAAATTCACCTTGTAGTTGGCATATAATTGTTTGATTGTATTAATTATTCATTCAAACATTCACAATTTTAAAAACTGACCTTAGCACAAACTCAATGCATCTCATGTATTTGTAAAGAAGGTTTTTTTTAAATGTTTTTTTAGGGGATTGAATAAAAGAAACAGATACCATATTACTTTTATTATTCTGTTTTGTTTTGTTATATTGCTGAAGTTTAAATATCATCCACATGTCAGGGGTAGACAACCTACGGAAATAAATACCATTAAATTTATGCATTTAAAAAATACTATGTATCATCTGAAATAACAGGATTGCAAAAATGTATGTTTTTTTGACATAAGATAATTTTATTTTCGACACAGAATTATCTAAAAGAATCGAAAACAAATCAATAAATAAATAAAAGAAAAAATAAATCTCCACCCATGTTAAATTTGTCATTCTTGACTTGCTTTAGCAATATTGCTGGCTATAATTATTTCCATTTTTTTCCAGTTAATTTATTTAAAAAAAAAATTTAAAAAAATTGCTTTTAAACAAGGTTCATTATGGAGTGTATCTATTTGTAATTGATTGATATCGTCTTATTAGGTTATGCCTGTAACCATCTTCATGTAGTCTTCCAATATGAAAAGGTTCCCCATCTCTGCTTGTCCATGAAATTATGCTCCATCAGATAAATCTAGAAATTATATCCATGAGAATACTCCATAAATAAAGAAAAAATAGCATGTTAATGAAGAACCTTGTTACTTCATTATGTTTTTTTTAAATATCTAACATAATGTTGGTAGTTTTCAAATGTATTTTATCTTTTTTTTCAATTCCAGGTACACAATACTTCTATCTCACGGAGACTTTTCGTGGACGATCACAAAGCGATACAAACACATTTTGAGCTTGCACCAAGACTTGTCCGTATTCCGAGCCGGTCTGAACATTCCCTTTCCATCTAAGGCTCATAAAGAACTTCGCAGCAGTTTTCGTTTGAATGTGAATGCTGCGGAACGAGCTGCCTTGGATGGCAAGCCGTTAGCACCCCCCAGAAAGGTTTCAAGTCGCGTGAAAAAAAGGCCCGGGGCTCTGCCAAGGTCAGTCACATTTGCTTCTTAAACTTTATTTTTGCAAAATCTGCACTTGCTTTATTTGGACTATGTCAGGAGTTTCATGTTGAGATATGAAATATTGACTAAGCAGAAAGGTGTGAGTGACTTATAGCTCTTTTTTACCAGACACATTTGAAGTGCTGTAACTTACTTAGATTATGGATTAACACATTGGTTATGTGAAGTTTGTTAAAGAAATGAAATTTGACCCTGAGATGAAGATTGGCAGCAAAATTAAGATTTACAAAACTTGTGTCCGACCCATCATGACGTATGGAATACAAGAGAATATAGAGCAGACACTGTTGCCACAAAAAATGTGCTTAGAGTGTCAGAAATGAAGACTCTAAGAAGCATATCAGGCAAGAGTCTTCGAGATAGAATAAAAAATGTCAGGATCAGGGAAATATGCGAGATCGAAGATGTCGTTAGGTGGGGAAGGCAACAAAAGAGACAATGGTATGCGCATGTGAGGAGAATGGAACCATCCAGACTCCCCCACATCGCACTGTACGGCTAACCCCATGGTAGACGACTCCCGGGCAGACCACCAAAGAGATGGGTCGATAGCTAGGAATCGACATCGCAAGAGGCTAATCCCTCTTAAAAAACAGGCCACAAGGCCTACAACAAGATGAAGAAGAAGAAGAAATTTGACACAGGCGATATGAGATTCCGTTGAAAGAATGATGAAAATAAAGAATCGATTATATTTTTGTATCATAGTGACACCTATCCGCTACACAGCAAAGCAAACATGACAAAGACATTGAAGACAACTGAAATGCACAAAAATCTGCAAACAACCGCAACATAATATTGCTGTAATGCACAAATATGTGCACACTGTAAACAATGTGTATATATTACAAAGACTTCATTCCATCTATGTTATCATTTTTGAAAAACAGTATGATTACATGACCAAGTTAAAACGCTTCAAATTTGTCGCCTTTCAAGTATGTAGTATTTTGCCAACCATACTCCTTTGATGGGCAAAAATCAATATTTACTTCGATTTTTACATTTTTTTCTAAACCAAAATTGTCCGATTCAATTTTACTACTGTCCATATAACCCGGTTCGATGCCACAAGCGTTTTAACGCGCTCTCCAGTTTCGTGCTCGCCAGGCCACCCATACAAAATAAGCGCTGTCGTTTGAGCTTGTCGCAAGCCAATATCAAATCCAATTGCAATATTTTTAAATTAGGATGTATAGCAACATCTATTAGGAAGATTTGCAAAAGTCTATCAGAAAGATTTTCGTCCGCCTCCGTAGTGTAATAGTCAGCACGCTCGGCTACCGTTCTAGAGGTCCCGGGTTCGATTCCCAAGGGGGGTAAAATAAATATAAGTGATTTTTTCACTGTAATATTTATTCAATATTACCCTGGACTGGTACCTGAAGCGGAGGGCTGATCACCTTTACTTCATGTGTAAACGATCAAGACGTCTATATTATACTAACGCTGCGTTTATATGACCCAGTGCCCTATGCACCATTGGGGTGCGGATTATGGTTTTATTATTATTGTTATTAGAAAGATCAAGAAATACTCAAATAATTCAATTAAATATTATCAAAGTTACAGTCATCTTTCTAAAAGCTTTCACATTTTTGTTGAAAAAAATCATGGCCTGCTGGGTACGGCCATATTAATATTTTCCGGCATTGAAAGGGTTAAAAAAGCTGTTGCTTTTTTCAAACTGTAAACGGTTGCTTGATAGAAAATAAACAGTTAAATAAACCATCGACTTTCTCGATCGGTTAAAGTCGGTGGTTTCTTTTTTATACATAATGATGATCCCACTAAAGAATGATATAGAAATCTATGTATGATATTGTTTGTAAACAAATGAATCTATTACTCTGGTTATACATACTAGTTTCCGCCTCCGTGGTGTAATGGCCAGCGTGTTTAGCTACCGTGCTGGAGGTCCCGGGTTCGATTCCCAGGGGGGGTGAAAATAAATATTGGTCATTTTACACTGTAATATTTATTTAATATTACCCTGGACTGGTTCCTGAAGCGCAAGAGTGATCACCTTGCCTTCATGTAAGCAATGATCAAGAAAAACTGCGTCAACTCGATGCAGTGCCCTATGCACCATTGGGTGTGGATAAGGGTTATAAGTAATAATACATACTAGTATGCCTTTATATCCCACTGTTGGCATATTAATGATTTTAGATTTCCAAAGAAACCCGAGGTTCTGGTATCGTTCGAAGACTTGCCAAAACGAATGAAACAGCTGGAGGAGTACTTGTACAATTTGTGCAATATCACCATTTACCGAAATCATCATGAACTGGTGAGTCAGTATTTTTTTACATTTTCATTTATATCAGTTGTTTTTATCAAACACTTGTGTTTATAAATGTTTCTATTGTGTAATTTGTTTCCTCCAGAATGTACCTACTGTTCAGTTTGTTATCTATATAAAGGTTTTTGCGGTGAGTTTTGCCAATGTTTATTGCAAATTATAAATTGACATGTCGCTCACTCCTTTCAAGAACGTCATAAATCAAAAAACTTGATTTTTCAGGAGAACGTTTTTAAAGTTTAAAAATATAATACAATGTATTAAAAATAAATAACTAGCCAGTTATCGAACGTTTTACTGTAAAACAGATCTTTTTCGGAAAAACCTTAAGGTTTTTTCTCCATTTGAAAAATATTAGGTATATTTAAAAAAAATAACTAAACAATACCATTTTTCAAAATGCAAAAACAACACTTTCTGCCCTGTAGCGGGTAAATATTAAGTTAAAAATATGCCTCTTTTGCTGGGATATAGTACATTTTTAGGCATTCCGAAAACACGCACAACTGAAAATTGATGATTTTTGATTTATGACGTTCTTGAAAGGAGTGAGCGATGTGTTATGTTGTACTATCACAATCGTACTTTGAATTAATTTATCAATCATTTTATCAATGCATATGTATATAGATATTTTTTAATTACTTAACATGAAGATTACTTAACATGAAGATTACTTAACATAAAAAAAATTAAATTGAAATCTCGGGTGTGTACTGCTCTGCGCATCTTGAATGTCTTCAATGAAGACGTGCGTCCAATAACTGCAAGTCAGCAGTAACCTTCGTTTCTGGAACAGGTGTTTCGCCGCAAAAGAGTTGCACGCTTAAAGGGCTTGTACATATACACTAAGAGCAATCGCTAACTCCTATTTGTTCGCAAACACAGTGGATACGCAGCTTTAGAATCTGATTTAAAAATATATAAATATCAAAATACATAATAACGCTTGTAAAGATAATAATTCAGATATGTAATAATAGAACAAAAGTTGTATATCAACTGGTTGTGTGTTTAAATCTTGTGTACATATGATTATCTCGTCACAAATGATAAAATACTTGTTTATCACTATAATGATGTATGCATGTGCATATTTTATAAGTGCAGTCTCATATCATGTAATAGATTAATCAGTGACATTGATGGAGCTGAATAATACATACAACTATATTCCTGTAATAACATTATTATCTGTCTTTCTGCAGGTAAAATTTTTAGAGGTGTCCCACTTATCATTTGTAAATGACCTTGGGGGCAAAGGGAAAGAAGGAATGGTTTTGAAAAGGGCCGGATCTACTTTACCGGGACAGACAGGATGCGATTGCTGCGGGATCTTGCACTTTGGCATCTGTAACAGGTAAATCATCATACATTTCTTCTCCTTCCGTGTTCATCTGCTGCTGGGGACAGTCGAGTGAGGTTGGGAGCCTCAACAGGCATTGACCCCCAACCGGAATAAGAATACAGTGAAACCTCTCAAAATGAGCATAATTCATTTTAGAATCTTACTCACTAAGTGAAACATTTTTTTTGTTTGGACTAACGCGAAAGTCCCGGCTCACAAGTGTATGTTGTGAAAAAGGGACTTGCTCTTTCTCTTTAACTCATGCGAAATATCACTCTTTAAGGGAGCAAATTTTTCACTTTTTTTGCTCATTATGCAAATAATTCGTTATGAGAGGTGCTTTTTATGAGAGATTTCACTGTATTATTCTCTATATATCGCTCACTCCTTTCAAGAACGTCATAAATCAAAAATCGTCAATTTTCAGTTGTACATGCTTTCAGGATGCCCAGAAAATGTACTATATTGCAGCAAAAGCGGCATTTTTTTACTTTATATTTACCCGCTACAGGCCAGAAAATGTTGTTTTTGCATTTTTAAGAAAATGTATTGTTTAATATTTTTTTTAAATATACTAAATATTTCTCAAATGCAGATAAAACATTCGGGTTTTACCTTAAAAGATATGTTGCACAGTAAAAAATTCAATAAGAGGATTGATATTTATTTTTAATATATAGTGTTATATTTTTAAAGTTAAACGTTCTCCTGAAAAATCAAGTATTTTGATTTATGACGTTCTTGAAAGGAGTGAGCTATATCTCATTTTCAATTTCACTCTTCTGCGTTTCTCCACACTCTAGTGTTGCATAGAGCGCTGCATCAAATTGACGAGATGTTTACTCAATCGTGATTTTATGAAGGTATGGTGATCAGTAATTGGGCGATCGGCCTTGGACTCTAGATATGCATATGACGTAAGTCAAGGAGCTCAGGGTAAAGGACATCACCGCTTCATACATTTATCTGGATGATAATATTGTTAATATTTAAAGGGCCTCGTATGCATTAGCATTATACAACTTACAAAAGCTATATGAGTATGGTCATGCAGTCCCGAGTGCCTTATCTATTACTGCTATTCCCCTATTCATTTATTTCCATTCCCTTTCAATTTAATAGTTGTTAATTTTTTTCTTCTCGGCCCCACAATTTTTTTTCACATACAATAATTTTAACATTAATTTTGATTAATCAAAACTGTTTTATTACTGATCTGTTTATGTTTTTTGAACTCTCTTTTGCAGTATTTAGCTCCATTCCAAACCATTATTTTACTTTTTTTTTTCAGGGTGAACTTCTTCTGCAGTTCTTTTACTTGCGGTAAATGGAGAGAACGTTGGTTTTTCTTAAAAGATTCTTGCTTCGGATACATTCGACCGAAAGATGGTTCCATCACCGGAGTTATGTTGTTTGACCAAGGGTAAAAAATATTCCAATACTATTTACTAACTGGAAACTTTGTCCAGGGTTGTAGAAAAACAACACTTACGCTTATGTTTACTCAGATTTATATATGAAGCTGTTATATTACAAAAAATTTGAAAATCTTTATGAACAACCGATATGTGACAATAACCGGGGCTTTTCTAACTTCTTTCTAATTGAAATTATGTGATTATTTATTTAATTTTATTGATTTGTTTTAGCTTTGAGATATCGACTGGAATGTACTCTACGGGCCTCAATAATGGCTTACAAATATTAAACCTCAATAGACAGATGATTATCAGATTGTGGACAAAGAGACAGAGCAAAGAATGGAAACAACAGTTGCAAGAAGTAGCAAATTCTAAAGGTAGAGATAAAACATACTCTCTGTAGTTTCACATTATTGTCAGGCGTTTTTTCATCAAACCCGACCCTAAATAGTATACTAATTAGGGTCGTATACTAATCACAAGTAACCGCAAATCCTTTTAAGATGTGCGCAATGTTTTTTGGCATCTCACGCACTACCAAAAGTAAACAAAATATAACATTTATAAATCTATAAAAAATAATTTATTTATAAATCGCCTATCTATTGTATTCTTGCTAGTGCCCTTTTATTATAACCTAAAATAAAATGTATACCCACACACAGGCCATGCCTTTGTGGGATCTTCTTTTGTACTATATTATATATTTTTATGTACTTGTAATTATAACATATTGTAAAATGCAAAAGAATTTAAAATAGTGGGTAAAAATGCCCTTCCGCTCTCTACCAACAGTATATAAAAGACGCTTTTAAGTGTTTCCAAACAATGTGGTATTATTCTAGAATCATATCTATTAATCTTGAATGGATTTATTTTATATCAGACATTTAGTTAAGTGAAAAATTATCAGCTGGATTAAATTAAGAAAACATGAAAATTACCTTCCTATCCTATTTTTTTTAGCTCGAGAATTCACTTCCCCGAACCCCCACCACTCATTTGCCCCGCTGAGAAGTGGCACAAAAGCTTACCACTTTGTGGATGGTGCGGGTTACCTCAGTGCCGTGGCTGACTGCCTGGAGGGCGCAAAGGAAGAGATCTACATTACCGACTGGTGGCTCAGCCCCGAAATATATCTCAAGCGCCCGGGATCAAAGGATTACTGGAGACTTGATCAAGTGCTGAAAAGAAAGGCGGTAAGAACTTAACAACTGCAACTTTTATATATTTATTTATCCATACTGTTTTTATTTTACTGCGGGGATAGTGAAATGACAAAAGATCACATCCTTTATGCTTGACTCCTGGCTTTCTCCAATGCTCTCAGATAATTAATACTCCTGATGTAACCATGTTTAACCGCCCTACACATACGAACGTACGTGATATGCGCGGTTTTTCTTCACCATTCCGCGCTAACCCGTATGGCCTACTGTTCCAAAAATATTTAATGTGTACCGGATACTCTGACAAATTTTTGTCAGGTTTCATACCTGACAATATTTTGTGACAACAAATGCTGTGATTTTTTCGCTTGTTTATAAAAAAATATGCCTGAAAATAACCCGAAGGTAGGGTGGTTAAATGGTGTTAAAATAGTTATGCCATCTCATCTCTGGTCTACTATTCCACTTTGTCAAAGAATTTTGAGAGCAAAGAATTAAAAAAAAAAATTCTTGTATTTTTTACAGGCTCAAGGAGTTAAAGTATTTATTCTTCTTTATAAAGAAGTCGAAATGGCTCTGGGAATAAATAGCTTCTACAGCAAAAGTCAACTCAACATGGATAATATCAAGGTATCAATATTTCCTCAATTACATATACAGCTTTAAAAGCCAATTAAACCATTACTTTAGTGTCACCGTCGCTTTCATAGCATAAAAATCCTAAATAGATTCAATTTGTTTGAATAAACTTTCAATTTGCTCAAAAATAAAATAAACACCAAGTCAAAATGGTCTATACATATTATGTAGTTTTATATCATTTTTGTTTATTTGATTCAAGTGAATACATATGTATAATTTGCATGCTCACCAAATTTAATGTGGGTGTAAGCTACTAAGATTATTTTACCTATGGGAGCTGTTGTAGCTGATGGAAACTTAAGAATGCAGTTTTTTAGATACACTAGAGCCATGTTAGGCATTAATTGACATAAGCAGACATAAGAGTTTATATTCTACCCTCTTAACAATATGTAATCGTAATGACGTTCTAGGAAGGGATTCCCATTTCCTCGAGTCTATGTTGAACCATTTATGATGCTTAATTTACATTTTAAAGGTTTTACGTCATCCAGATCATGCAAAAGTCGGTATTTTCTTGTGGGCGCATCATGAAAAAATAGTCTGCGTTGATCAGAGCATCGCATTTATCGGCGGAATCGACTTGTGTTATGGAAGATGGGATGATCACCACCATAGGTAGGAGTTGTTATTTCCTTAAATGCAATGTTTATGTAATGTTTTACATAAATATATAAAATCCTAAATATTTATTTTATGGTGTTATTAGATTGACGGACGTCGGCAGTGTGGCACGGGATCTGACGGCTCGTCCAAAAACAAAAAAGAAAACATCGAGTAGCCCGTTGGGAAATGACGATTTCATTATATCCTCGAGGTTTGGAGATGATCAAGCATCGCCGGGAAATTCTCCTGAAAATGTAAACCGTGAGGTGACAAATTTATTCCAAAGCGAGAAGAGGTTCGTATAAATTTAAAAACACTTATAATTACACAATTTGAAATCTTTTAAAATGTTTTTTTAGTAGGTATTTAATCTGTTATCCGGGTGGGACGTATAATGCGTCAAAGGTAAACAATATCGGGTACGTGTAGAACATATTGGCTGTCCAAACTTAAAACACAGTAAAGGACATTTTTTTGTAGTACGTTTTTTTTGCATTTTTGGACTAAGTAGAATCTACTTAGTCCAAAAATGCAAAAAAAACGTACTACAAAAAAATGTCCCTTACTGTGTTTTGAGTTTGGACAGCCGATATGAATACATCATTGAAATATGTATATGTTGCGCCCTGGAATGGGCGGGACTTATATTTTCAAACAACAAAGTTAATTAGTCATCCATACATGTCTCGACATGAATTCTTTTATTTTTTTTGTAATTTTGTATTTTCCTTTGTGATACATATATTTAAACAAACGGAAAAAATATATATTTCATAGTCTTTTCATTCATTTTCGTCACCGGGCGTGACGTACTGACACGTCCTAGTGAAAGAGTTCACGCCCGTTGAATGTTGCGTAGTTAAAAAGAGAACTCCCCGGTTAACAGGTTAAACTATTATATTGATAAACCTCACCCTTTGATAATATAATCATACGTAAATTTATTTGCAGCAATTACCCTCCATCCAATGATTTCCCGCTCAATCCCCTGCCAGTGTCTATGAGAAATGACGACTCGCTGCCGGCTCTGCAACCCGGAGATAGCTTGCTCATCCCCTCTTCCCGTCGTGTCTCTGAAACCGTATTCCTAGAAGAGCATTACAATCCGGATTTCAACCACAGAAAAACAGTCATAGACACTATCACCGGCAAAAGCAAAGATTTCTTGAGTCTCTTTGGCGGAGATTCTCCGGAAGTTCCATCCACCGCCAACGATGATAGAGAAAAGAAAAAAGCTGAGAGATACGCGGCTTCTAATAGGAATCTATTCTTTCCTGAAAATCACGGGGATGGTTCTCCTTTACTACGCAAAAGATCGGGGTTGTCTGACATCGTGGAAGATGAGGCTACTTTAAATATTCACGATAAATCAGTACAAGAAGCAATCAGTGTAATGGATGAAAAGGATAAACTTTGGGTCGGTAAAGACTATGCCAACTTCATTGTTAAAGATTTTGTCAACCTTGATTCTCCGTTTGTAGGTATGTTACTTACAATGCTATTCATCACACTTACACATTCAGTACGGTTCAACATTAAAATGATTTAATTAAGTTTTTACAAAATTATTTGCATTACGTTTTAGAAAAGAATTTTAGTTTAGTAGAATGTTCATTTACATAATACAAAATGCAAATAAAATTATCATTTAAAAAATATTTTGATATGTCAGTACATTTTACACACCCGCAGATCAAATCTAGCCTTTTACTACTTTTTGTCCAAGAAATAAATTTACGCCATTTTAAAATATCTTTTTGTAAACCTTTTTTCCACATGTTAATTGGAACGCAAAAATATTAGCAACAAACACATCAATATATTGCCCCTATAACAGCATTTTTCTACAACTTGAAGGCATAATGACTTTGAGTAAATTACATAATTGATCTTGAGGTTAGTGGGTGAACTTTCCAGTACCAACCTCTTTTTCTCTCTCCATCACTAGGCCGGACACTGGCTTGGAGGCAGAATGATAATTTGGCCTCAGAATATGAGACATACATAACCTGTAATAATATTAATAATATTTTTTGATAATTTATAAAGCGCCATTTTTGTAAAATACTACCTCAAAGGCATTTACACAGATGTGAATTATGATATGAAAATAACAATGATAGATAAAAAATCAGCCGCCATATTATTATGCCTTCTTCTTGGTATTCGTGATCCGAATTATGGCCAAGATGTGGGCAGGACGCCTCCCTATTAAAATGGTTGATTACACAGGATCTTTCGCATTTCAGACTTGGTGGATAGAAACACGACTCCTCGTATGCCATGGCATGATATCAGTATGATGGTGGAAGGGGAAGCAGCTAGAGATGCTGCGAGACATTTTATACAGAGGTGGAATGCTCACAAATTGGAGAAAGTAAAGTAAGTTTCTCAGGAAAAATATCTTATATCAATGTGTCAAATCATAAATAACGGACCTGCATACTAAATATTGATTAAAAAATTCATAATTCTTTACTTTTATTCTTCCTTATTTAAAGGAATTTTTATATTTACATTACTCTTGTTGTATTAACACTCTCTATGTATTAATTTTTCTAACATAACATTCCCATATTTTTCAGAAACAATCTCGCATATCCATATTTACTCCCAAAGTCATATTCAAATATCGTGGTACCTGATTTACTTCCTAATTTGGAAAAATATACAGTCACAAGCCAAGTAAGTAATTTATGTGCTTTTCTTATTAAGTCAAGTAAGTATTTTGTCCGCCTCTATGGTATAATGGTTAGCGTGTTTAGCTACCATGCTGAAGGTCCCGGGTTCGATACCCGGGGGGGGTAAAAATAAAAATTAGTGATTTTACACTCTAATATTTATTTAATATTACCCTGGACTGGTCCCTGAAGTGCAGGAGTGATCGCCTTGCCTTCATGTAAGTAACGATCTAGGTAACACTGTGTCAGTACAATGCAGTGCCCTTTGCACCTTTGGGTGCGGATTAGGGTTATTCTTAGTACATTTCTGACACGCATTTATTTTTAGCTAAATTATTGGTGTAGTTCATTGAAAATAATAACTTAAATACAATTTCAGTTTAATTAATCCGACTTCAATTACATTCCTTGTAAATACAGACTTCATAGCAATTTTTTAAGCATATACAAGTCGGGTTGTGGTCCCGTGGTTAGTGTCAGCCTCTGTGACTTTCTACATTCGACGATTTAATTCCTATTTTAAAAATGCTTGAACTTTGTGAAAATTGTATTGAATTTAAAAATCTGTGCAAATAAAAATAATAATATTTTTTTTCTGAAGTAGATATCAGATATATGTTTTTTGTTCTACAGATTTTACGTAGTTTAACATGCTGGTCAGGAGGATTTGTTGATACAGAATCGGTAGAACAGAGTATACACGAAGCTTATATTGAAAGCATTGCAAGAGCACAACATTATGTTTACATTGAGAACCAGTTCTTCATTACGCTGTCCTACAACAACATCTATGTGAGAAATCAAGTAAGTACATATATAACGTGGTAATATTTTCCTTTTGAAAATTAAGTGTAAATAATATGTAAAGTGGGTGTATAATAATAAAATAAACAATGTGTTGCTTTGTAATTAAAGTTTATTCTTAATTTATCTTTATAATAATTTTTATATCTATCTATCTATCTATCTATCTGTTTCTGACAGTTAATAATATTATCGGAAGTCTTTTGTTTTCTTCTGAGCGACGCATGCGGCATCTGGTGGTAGAACTGTTTTATGTAGGTACTTTTTGTAAGTACTTAATAAAATGTATAGGTAGGTACCTAGTTATTTTATTACATCTCCCCCCTTGGGGATGAAAATTCATAGTAAAATTTTCACTCGTCCTCCGGATCATCTTCTTGTAGTGAAGGGACTGGTATAAGTTTAGTGATATGATAAAGTTTTTTTTTTTTTTTTTTTTTTTTTTTCTTTCTTTCTTTTTTTTCCTTCTTTTTTTTTTTTTTTTTTTTTTTTTCTTTCTTTTTTTTTCGTTCTTTTTTCTTTCTTTCTTTTTTTTGTATTTTTTTTTCTTGACCCTTTTAAAGTAGACACAGTTTTTTTCAATCCATTTGTTTTTTTCTTTTGAATTCCTTCATTTTTATTCAGATCTCTTAAAGTATCTTCTAATATAACCAAATGTACAACTTTTAATTGTTCATCTGCATTTTCATTCGATTCTAAAACTGGATTCCTGCTTAGACAATCTACTTCTAAATTCTTCTTTCCTGGAGAATATTTTATTTTATCTTTCGTAGAAGTTTTTTCTACTTTATTTTTATTTTCATTTTTCAAGCACTGTTTCTGTGTTATTTGTATGTCTTCATTTTTATTCTGATCTTTTGAAATATCTTCTAATTTAACCAAATTTACAACTTTTAATTGTTCATTTGCATTTTCCTTCGATTCTAATACTGGATTCCTGCCCACACAATCTGCTTCGAAATTCTTCTTTTCTGGAGTATATTTTATTTTATATTTTGTAGAAATTTTTTCCACATTATTTTTATTTTCATTCTTCAAGCACTGTTTCTGTGTAATTTGTAAATCTTCATTTTTATTATTAATCTTATCATCCTCCTTTGTTTTAAACCAGCACGTTGCTTCAGAGTGATATCGAGTTCCCTTATTTAAATTTTCACAAATCTTACATGGACTTTTATCTTTAATTTTATCACTAGTTCTTAGATTTCCACGTCTTCTTTGATTATCTTTTAATCGTTTTCTTTGATCATCTTCTAATTTTTCTCTCTCACTCCGAACATATTGTAGTAATTGTTTTAATACATCTAATGTTTCATAATCCATTTCCATTATTAACAAAATTGTCGTTTTATAACGTGGTAATATTTTCCTTTTGAAAATTAAGTGTAAATAATATGTAAAGTGGGTGTATAATAATAAAATAAACAATGTGTTGCTTTGTAATTAAAGTTTATTCTTAATTTATCTTTATAATAATTTTTATATCTATCTATCTATCTATCTATCTGATTCTGACAGTTAATAATATTATCGGAAGTCTTTTGTTTTCTTCTGAGCGACGCATGCGGCATCTGGTGGTAGAACTGTTTTATGTAGGTACTTTTTGTAAGTACTTAATAAAATGTATAGGTAGGTACCTAGTTATTTTATTACATATATGGTTGCTTTCTTATTAAATAATGCCTAACTAGTTGCAAATCCTCGTATGGATAGTCTTTTATTTTTTGTTATTAGCGGAATTCCTAAATCTGTTTTAGAAATGTGAAATATTTTCTTAACACACTTTGGACGGGAAAGGTATTTCTTAACCCGTTCGGTTGATTGATGCTTAAGGATGGGAAGGGTATTTTTTACCTCTGCGCCGGCCTCATTTCAAAGTCAGAAAAGAAGGAATTACATATTTATTATTTTTATATGAATATTACGTACCAATATCTTTGTTAAAGTCTTAACTATACGTACATAATTATCGAATCCCATCGCCAGTGATCTGCAGGCGTAAAAAACAACCGTCTGTAGAAATAAGTGTTTTTTTTATATAGAAGACAAAATACACGAGGAATATTCAAAAAACTCAATTAAAACACTTATTTTTTAGAGAACCTTGCAAAATACAAGTTTGTTGTATAGAAGTCATACTGTAGATACGTACTATGATTGCTGCTAAAATTTTACATGTTACATAATATAACTTTTTTTTTCGTCCTTTTTTCAATGTACATTTTTTTGTTTTTTAGATAGGCGAATCTCTATACACTCGGATAATGCGTGCACATAAATCTGGTTCTGTATTCAGAGTGTTTGTCGTGATGCCACTCCTACCTGCCTTCGAAGGAGAAATCGGAACTTCCAGTGGAACGTCTCTCCACGCAATCACACACTGGAATTACCAAAGCATTTCGCGGTAAACATTTATTCACATTTTTACCATTCCACGACAATCGACACTGACAACAATTACTTTATGAATGAGTGTAAAAAAATATCTTTTTCTTAGCTATTTAACCCATATTTAGTTTATGATGATATATTATTATTATTAGAACAGATTTATTTATTATTTTGATATATACGGTACTATTGTACCATTTACATATAATAAATACGTATAAAAAACACATCAATTGCGACACATCAATTTAACAAGTTTTTATAAACTACTTACATAGAAAAATGTTATAAGAATTTTTTTTTTTTTTTTTAAATAATTATAATAAAAAATGTTATAAAAATAAAATATTATGTGTAAACCACTTACAATAAACATTTTGGTTTCTCCAAATCCTATAAAAATGTAAAACATTAAACATATTGAAAATAAACAATACATAACATAAATAAACATAATATCTTTTCATCCAAAACGTGACATTCTATGGGCTAGGAGTAAATTTGTTATTGCCAATTTACATTGTTGAAGCGATATATTATAGAAATCTATATTGGTGGCATATTCGTTACTAGTATTTTGGATTCTAAATATGGGAGTATTAAAATGAGCTATCGTCCGAGCATTTGGACAGTAAAATAAAGTAGATGTTCTACTAGGCCGTGGCGGTACATAGAATGGTATCAGTTTTAGCAATTCAGGGCTGTCAAAAATTGGTTTAATGATTTTATACAACGTTATAATATCTGAGGAAATTCGTCTTTCCTTTAATTTGGTTAATTTGGTTAATTTTAATAGATACAGCAAATAAATTTTCTTTTAACCACAGTATGAGGCCAATGTGCTTGAAAGAAAACTTCAAGTATTTAAAATACTTTTAAGTGTACAAATACTTGAAAACAGAAGCAGAAGAAAACGTGGCATGATCAAGTTTTCCATATGCTTGAAAGTGGTCATATCAGGAGTCGGAATAATCGACGAGTATGTATGAGGAGATGCCTGAATGAAGAAGAGGCGAAGATTGTTTGCAAAGACAGATTGATGTGGTGTTCTATTCTCTATACCTACCTCTGTGGGGAAGTGACATAACGGTTAGCTACTTAGTTATTATTATGCGTCAGTAATTGATAATAAAATAAAACTTTTTCACACAATCTAAAAAAATTATGAAAAACTATTTTTAAGCATATATTTTATACTATGTCTAAAAATATAGTATAAAAAAGGTTTTTTTCCTGATAGCCATATGTATAAGTGTGAACTTTTTGTATTCAAATAATTGTTTGTTTGTATAATTATTTTGTTTTTTTTTTTAAATCTTTTAGTGGTAAAGATTCCTTAATACAACGTCTCAAAGATGCTGGAATTGATGACCCTTCGCAATACGTCACATTCCACGGCCTCAGAACGCACTCGGTGCTGGACGGTGAACCTGTAACCGAATTGATTTATGTTCACTCAAAGCTGATGATTGTCGATGACCGAGTCGTCATTTGTGGCAGTGCCAATATCAACGATCGATCATTGCTTGGAAAGAGAGATTCAGAAGTCGCTGTCTTAATTCAGGTACATACACAAATATAATACGATTGGTACCTCTCTTATTAAATATAAAATGTAATTTCAAAAGCAACACCCTTAAAATGTTGTCTTTTCTTCATTTAAAACAATTATTTACCATTTTGAATCAATATTGTTATTTAGGAATTACCTAAAATGATTTTTGTTTTGTATTTTCTTATACTTGATGCAAAAATTGACATTTTACTGTACGCTCAACTTCCTTATTTAGTCTCCCCATAACAATATTACAAAAAATAATAAAGCAGAGTTCCCATTGACTAGTAGCTGACATTTCTTTTTCTGGAACAAATGTTCTTTATTTGATTCACAATATTTTGACTTTGTCCGAATTTTCATTCACAAATCTGAGTTTTGCTCCACTTTGAAGTTATTTATGTAAAGTTTTTTTTTATTGAATATATCAATGTAGATGAAGAATAATATGGGCATTTACAGGGCTTACAAACTGTCGTATGCTAGTTTACCACCTCATGTCTGGCAGTTACACCCTGTAAATGTCCAGACTTCCATATTCTTCTTCATCTATGTTGTTTTTATCTATAAAATAATATTGATTCCTTGTTCGAGATATTCTCAAATCATTCTTAGTTATCCGGAATTAAGTTTAGCAAACAATCCGTAGTTAGGTTCTAAAAGTATAAATATAATTTATTTGCCTTAAATGAATATTCCAGGATGAGTCCTTCGAAGATGGTCGGATGAACGGAGAAATTTTCCCTTCCGGTAGTTTTGCCGGATCACTGAGAAAACGACTGTTCAGAGAACACTTGGGATTAATAGACAAAACCGATTCAACTCGTAGAATCGACCTCAAGGATCCAATCATAGATTCCTTTTACAACGCCATTTGGAGAGGAACATCGCTGAGAAACACCGAGATATACGAAGAAGTCTTCCACTGCGTGCCAACTAACTCGGTTACCAGTTTTATGGAGTTGAAGAAATATCAAGAAGAGAACCAAGATTCTCTGTGGGTGAAGGATCCAATTGGTGCAAATAGTAAGATTAGCGATATCATGGGACATTTGGTTGATTTCCCATTGGAATTTTTGGTCAATGAAGTCCTAACACCACCCAATACATCCATGGAAGGAATGATGCCTACCTCACTTTGGACGTAATATGTATGGATATAATAGGAATGGAAATTCCATTCTTAATATGAATGGATATATTAGGAATGGAAATTCCATTCCTGAACGGTTTCAAATGCTTCCATTTTCCGTTTTAAACGAATGCACAATTTATTTTTCTACTCTTATACATTTCCATATGATGATAGTATGTACATAACCATTTTGTTTCATACGGTAATGAGATGACAGTATGTTTGCAGTAAAAGCTCGTCAATTTGAACGGTAATTCATATTTTGCCGTAACTTGAAAAATATCACAAAATTTTGGTCACTCAAATAATTTTTTTCATACAAAACATTATGATATTATAAAAAAATAAGCAAATTCATTGAATTCGCTGATTAAATTTTATGAATAAGTATTTTACTATATTAGTCAACCTCGGGAATCGTTACAGTGCTATTGATTTTGCGAGATGTGGCCATAGATATATGTACTATAAATATAATTATGATAATATTAAGACATTTTTGTATGTCTACATAATGTGTTGTGCTGACTAATCAGTCAACTTACTGAAAATACATTCTGGTAATGTTTATTTAGGTCAGTACGTTTTTTAAATGTGTATGTTAATAACAGCTTTTATTTATTTTTATACAAAACTTATGATTGGCTCGATTTAATATCTTAATCAAAATTTGGCAAAGCACTCAATATGTATCAGCACATTACGTGCTCTTTTTACTAAGAAAAATATTGTTCTCAAAATAATACTCATGATTCACAAATTATATTTTTACAAAAATTATTTATTGTCGCAACATTATGTAATTTACAACATTTTGATTGTGTCCAAATACTTGTTCACAAATCTGGATTATCTCCAATTAAAGGAGTTATTTTCCATATTATTTTTTGACATCTCATGAAAGATGGAGAAGAATATGGAAGTCTGGGCATTTACGGGGCTGACGACCGTCATAGGCTGGTTTAAGTGATCACTTTACACACGTGTAACATTCACCAATTCTACCCATTATTGACAACCACACAACTCAAATTCTTGGAAGTTTTATATATACATATATGAACCAATTCAGAAACATTGTTCTTGAATCACTAGAACTCTAGAGACATCTATTTGTGAGATGCACAGACTTCCATATTCTTCTTCATCTTTGATGAGATGTCAAAAAATAATATTAAGTAATTTAAAAAAAAAAAATTAAATAGTTTTAATCTATTGTTTAACATATTGTAGTTCACTGTCCAATCCATTAATATAAAGAATGGAAAATATAAACAAAATACAATTTTATGTTTCCTTGAAAATAGTTTTATAATAATGAATTTCAGTATTAATCTAGGTTCCCGCTATGATAGGGAATTTGTAGCTCTTTGCGTATCTGCAGCTCATTCAATGGAGATGTTACGCCACAATAACTATGAAACGCACGCTCCACATTACGCATTGCTGTTGTTTAAAGTGTGCTTATTATCAGATTCAACCAGAATGGATTGCCTTAGATGAAGTGCGATCCTTTTATTTATCCACTTGTAGCAATCACAGAGCCCTTCCTGTTTGCAATCGTAGTTGTAGCTTTAGATGTTAACTTCAAGCAGGACAATTTAAAAATATATATATTTATACATGTATCATATTTTCGTGAAATTCATGCTTTTTAATCTCAATTTATTCTAGAAATAATTTTTAAATCTTTAATGTAATGTGCAATAATAGAACTAACTCACTAATCCTAAGCCACTTCCTTATAGAGTTAGTATGAGAAGATAGGTCGAGGAACTACGCTCGCTTCTTTCAAGAACGTCATAAATCAAAAATCGTCAATTTTCAGTTGGGCATGTTTTCAGAATGCCTAGAAAATGTACTATATCCCAGCAAAAGAGGCATATTTTTAACTTAATATTTACCCACTACCAGGCAGAAAATATTTTTGCATTTTGAAGAAAAGGTATTGTTTAATTATTTTTTAAATATACTAAATATTTTTCAAATGGAGAAAAAACCTTCTGGTTTTACCTAAAAAGATCTGTTGCACAGTAAAAAGTGGCTTGATATTTATTTTTAATACATTGTGTTATATTTTTAAACTTTAAAAACGTTCTCCTTAAAAATCAAGTTTTTTTTATTTATGACGTTTTTGTAAGGAGTGAGCGATATATCCCCTTACAAACATGCCAATTGTTTTGACTCCTGAATTATCCAATTTCAAGGATTTGCAATACTTAATCGCCCATATCTTTGCTGGGCTTCCGCGGGTTTGACTTCCTACTAAATTTCCATTATAAGTCTGTTTCACTGTTCATTCATTATTCATTGTCTCCGCATGCCCAAACCATCTTAATACATACTTCTTTATTCATCCCATCATTAATGCTTATCCTAGCCTTATGTTTCTTCCGTATTTACCTGTTTGGACATCTATCATACAATGTTTTGCCACACATACGACTGAGAGATTATATTTGTACTGCATTCAGTCAGCTTCCGTTCTTCTATAGCCTACTCCATGCTTAGTTTCCATATACATATTAGGGTTGGTACCTACAGACCATTGTGCACTACTATTTAAGCTTACAGTGATAAGCTTTTTTTGCTACTACTGAGTTCAGTGCACTATTTACTCTGTTCCCAGCCTTGGACCTCCTTTTCATGGCTTTTTCAGTTTTTTCATACCTCCAAACTCGATAAATAGTAGATTTTAAAAATATCATTGTAATATTTTAATAATTTGTTTATTTGATAAGAAAAAAGTTTGTTTTTTATGCTTGCGATTGTTATGCCATTTGTTTTTTTTAAATAATTAAATTAATTATAAGTGCAATTTAAAAAAATCTGAATAATTAGTATTATGGTAATAATTATGTATGTAGTAATTTTTGATAATTATATTTTTTTTAACAAAGAAATATTCCACAAAGCAATGCCAAATCCACAAATAATTCAATTTTATTAATTTCATATAATTATTTAGTGTATTTAGATAATATTTCAATCGATCAATAATGTGTATATAAATTAACAGTGATACTTTTTTTCAAAACATAATTACTTACAATATAAATTGCACAATATTTTTCATGCTGAATTTTTTTTCAAATTTTAAAAACTTTAAAATATTGGTAGATGTCAATGAAATACAATTTGAAAGTAAATATGTAGTCAGTACTTTCATGTAATTTTTTTGTAAAGTACCACATAAGAGGATATGTCCCAACATAAGGATACATTAGTACCTCTAATACAAATTTTTATCATAAAATATAGCCGGATCAAATACACAAACATCATAAAAAAATTATCCAAACAAATATAACTGGATTTAATATACAAATTTTAGCCAACAAACCTCCATTTGTGTCTTTATATATCGTCACTGTGGACTATGATAACTTTGGTTTTCTTGTTTCAAACAGGATTTTAATTTTTCTCAGTTTGATCAAATAATAGTGAAAAGTTTTTGGAAAAATATTCAACAGCCTCATAAATTTCTACCATTGTTAATTTATGATAATGAATAAACAGTCAAATAAGGGAACCAATTCAATGTTCAAAGATTTTTTAAATGTGCCTTTTTATAATTTAATTAATGTCTCGTGTATTGATTTGTCCCTTATGATATTATAATTACTCTTTAAGTATGTAAAATTATTTAATTAATAGAACAAAATCGAGTTTAACTAATAATAAATAACGGTTGTAAAGCATCATGCTCTGTGTCAAAATGAGGTGACGATTTTAATGTAACATAATCACAATTATTATACTGTAGTAAAAATATTTTCAATATACAAAATATACCATATAAAAATAACCTTTTGGGGTCAAACCTGAGTCCTCTGACTGGTCATAAGGTTTATCTACTAAGCTACGCAGTCATCTATCCAAGCCGAGAGGTTGAGGAAATCTTTCATTCAAAGTACAATTTAATACCCTATAGTAATTTTTTTCTCTTTATTTGTTAACCGGTTTGGTGCCGCGAGCGCTTTAACGCACTCTCCAATTCCGTGCTCGCCAGGTCGGCCATACAAAATGAATACGTAAACGCGCTCTCGTTTAAGCTTGTCGTAAGCCAATATCAAATCCAATTGCAATATTTTTTTTAATTAGAATATATGGAAACATCTATCTAAAATATTACAATTAACTGATATTATCAAAGTTACGGTCATCTTTCTAAAAGCTTTCACATTTTTGTTGAAAAAAATCACGGCCTGCTGGGTACGCCCATATTTATACCTTCCGGCATCAAAAGGGCTAAATTTTTAATATTTTAATCTTAGCTTTATTCTCGATTAAATTTACAAATTTATATTACGAATGTAATAGCCGACCGGGAATATCTATTTGAATTCATACTAATGTCGTCCTTGATATTTTTGGAGATGGTTAATTATTGTATTTTGCCGTCACAAATCACAAATTTCCTTTATTTTTGTGACCAGAGTTGAATGTATTAATATATTAAAATATAATTTTTTTGTTCTGTTATTTTTCTTCTATAAGATGTTTATTATTTTACAATTTTACTAACCCATGACAATAGATTTAAAAATGATATTAATGTTAGCTTTCTAAGAATAAATCATTTTAAATATATACTTATGTGTTTTATTTCTCACGCTCTTAGAGTGTAAAATGAACCTTTAAAATGTTTACAATATATATAAAGGCGTAAGGCATCTAATTTAAAGGGTTGTTTGCAGTAGAATAGCGTGGATGGGGATAAAATGGTGAATTATTTTTATTGATAAGTATTTATTTTATTTTAGTTATGTTTTACTTGGTAAATACCATTATTTGGTATTTGTATGAAATAGTAGTATTTACCAAATAAAACTTAATTTAAAAATTGATAGATATTACCTCTAAGTGATAGCAGACTCTATTGATGAAATTATTGGTAAGTAGAATACCTGAATAAAAACTTTCAAATCACATGGTTGTAACTGAAACATTGTTTCAAAAGTCTATCCATAAAAAATACGATAAAATTGGTATCTATAGGAAACGTCAATAATTCAAATATTTATTTACCAAAAATAGAGTAGGTATTATTAATTATTTTTTACAAAAAAATATTTTATGTCAAAAATAATATATGTACGCAGAATTTATTTTTTTCAATAGCCCCATTTATATTATTTAGAAATTAAAAATAATATTTCAATTATTATTTTTATGATAGAAATGATTTCTTTTCAACCTGAATTTTACTAGATATACGGCTAAATTATTGTGAAAAAGAAAAAAAAAGTAAATAAGTTTTACAATTTTTTTTCATTTGTACGACCACGTGGTTCCAGGAATTAATTTTTCGAATAATTCAAATATTTTTTTCAAAATAAAAATTATGTTCCGCGTACCAAAATTACGACTTTTACAAAAACAGAATCAATGTTGTTTGAATCGATTCCCGCGATTATAACATATACATTTATTTACAGGTAGGAGAAATTGGTCGCCTGAAAAAAAATCTTCTTCATGAGCTCTCTGACCTCCTTTGCCGGATATAGGCCTCTTCCCCTTCTTTCAATTTCCTTCGATCGGTTGCTGCTTGCAGCCAGTTTCTACTCCCCACGGCGACTATGTCGTCGGACCATCTCTTTTAGGGTTTTCCGACGCCTCTTTTGTTCTCCCAAGGTCTCCATCGTAATTTTTATGGGGTCCATCTTCATCAGAAAAGAAATAGAGTGCCATTATTCTATCCCCATATATCCAAACGAAATGTTTTATGCATCTACTTACAATAATTTTAACTGACTTAGATCTTATTAGGTGGCGTACTTCAATTTGTCTCGAAATTCATATAAATATAATAATAAACAGCAAAAAACGTATTTTTTTACACTTTGGGAATGGCTGAGAATACACAATAAGCAGGGGGTAATACACAATGGTTCAGAGGGTTTATAGTGAGCCACGCATGTAAAAAAAACATAATAAATATATGCTTTCCGTACGAAAACACCCAACAAATACGCGGTATTTATCTTATTTTATTTCAAAGTAAACGAAGGAGAGAAATCTACGTTTATAATATTCACGCGGAAATAATTAATTATGTATTACTCCTGATGAGAATAGTTCTTGTTGGCATATTTGAAAATAATCCTTCTCTTTTGTTCATCCTTAATTCGTGTCGGGTTGTGGTCCCATGGTTAGTGTCGCGGACTCTCGAGTCAGAGTTTGTCGGTTCGAGCCCACTCTACCACAATTTGATACCTATTTCTAATAATGAGCCGCTTATGCTCACAGAAATAGTATGAAATTGAAGTATTTTTGTAAGTAATATAATAAAATATTTAAAGTGATTTAAAAACAAAGTTACATTTTAATTATAAAATGGAAAATCACAGTTAGTGCTTCAAATGTAAATTATAATTATATAAAAACACAAATATTTATCTTTTATTACAAAAAAAAAATCACTGCACTGTTATGTACAATTTACTATTTTTAATCTTAGATAATCTTAGTCTTTTAATCTTAGAATACCAAGCTTAAAAAACTTAACATAATTGTAAGAATAAAAAATCCACCTTCCCGAAAGACAACCTAGGTAGGCGTGAGACGTAAATCCTTCGGAACTTATGTACCTTTGGGATTTGGAAGATTTTCGATGTAAATTCATATCCTATGTAAACTCACAAGTCAAATCATAGAACTAACATCAAAAACCTGAGTAACTTCACTACTAACTTAGAATCACTGAATTGTTTAAAACCATGCCTTTAGCGAGATAGCTAATGTTTTTGCATAGAATTTTCACTCACGAATTACATATAATTAAAGTAACTTTAAATGTAAAGAGTAAATCCACTCACAAGTAGGTGTAGGCTATAAAACTTAAAAAATTGAACCACAAGTAGCCCATAGGCCATAATGAGCGGTGTTGCACAAGCCGTAGCTATATTTCAAAGTCACTAAGACGATAGGTAATTCAAAATACACGATTTCGGTGTAATAAGAAGAGTTTAAAATGTTAAAAGGATTTTTTTTTAAATATATTATCTTTTAACCCTTATTCTCATCCAATGATGCATAGGGAACTAAATCGTTTCGACGCAATATTTTCTTGATTGTTCATTACGTGAAGGCAAAATGATCAGTCCCGTGCTGCAGGTGAGATATCACCAGTCCAGGGTGATATTCAATAAATAATTTAATGAAAAATCACTGATATTTATGTTGACCCCTCGAAGAATCGAACCCGCGACTTCCAGCTCGGTAGACAAACTCGCTAATCGACATACTACGGAGGCGAACGAGGAATATTTATAATGACGGGACGTTAAGGGTTAGATGAAACCTCTTTTATTTACGGAGTGAAGGTAATATTTATTTACAGTCTTAACTTTGTCTCGTTCTACCTTCATTCGCTTACATCAATAGGATAAGAATAGGCTTCTTTACAACTAATTCTTGGAAAACCTTACACTAAACTTCAAGCTTCAAAAGCCGGAATTACTACTAGAAATACTAACTAAAATACTAAACAAAAAGTTCAAAAGAAAACAGCGACCAATGAACGCTTGTAAAAATAGACATTGAACTTTACTGTTAAATAACATTACTTTGACGTCAAAATGTACGGTACTTATTTTTTTATTATTATTTTGTTTTTTACTAAACTTTTTCATTAATTTTAATTATTAATACGAAAATGTTATATTTTCTATTTTCCCTTTGCTTGGATGCATGATTATGTTATTTAAACAATTAGCATATTCATTTGATAGGAACAGTATTATTTGGGGCAATCAATGAAATTAAAGAATAAACAAAATAATGTAAGTATTTCAAAATATTTAGTGTAAACTTACTTTTACAAACATGTCATAAAAGATCTCCGCTAAAGAAAAACCTTTCTCAAGCCAACCATAGATGGCTACAGTGAACTCACACATAAATTCATGAGATACATGTTCATGAGATATGAGTTCCAAAAATTTGAGCAGTGCGGTTGTCAATCATAGGTTCTTTTTCATCTATGTTGAGATGTTAGTTTTGATGTTATCATTCGATGTTAAGTTGTTTGTTATAAACATCCAGCGAACTTTTATATATTTTTTAAACTCCTTACCTTTTAACAACTCTTTTGTTTTCAAAACCATATATTTATGTATTTCGAAGAAAAACGTATTATTTTAATAGAAAAACAGTATTTTAAGCAAAAAAATCAATGGCGTCAAATGTTACCTGGGTTTTACGAAAATTAAGTTGCGAATCATCATACATTGGGCCTTAACTAAATGATGAATTTAAACATCGAAAAGAAATGCAATGATTAGTTGAATTTGAAACGAAATTAGTTACACATAAGTGAAATGAATAATGTTTTTTTTTTTAAATAAAATTTCGATTTTTTTCTTTAATTCTAAGGGCTAGTTTGGCTTTTTGCATTGTAAATGTTTGAAAAATAATTTTTATTTCAATTATGTTTTTGACAACAGTTGAATGTTATAGCAAGAAGAAATTCCAAACGAAAGCGTCAACCAATAAGAAAGCAGAATGCACACAAAGGGGCGGAGTAATTACGTCAGTCCCCCTACAATTCGCGCAGCCGTGTGACGTCACAGATGCAGCGCTCATGTCCTTAGCGGCCCAAATACAAAATAACTTCAAAACAGTTGTGTGATCCAACATGGCGGACGGGCCGTGCGCGGATGGGGCAGGTCTCGTAAAAAAGGACGAATCTTCTGTGAAAGATGACAGTGCGAATGTGTGTGACTTAAAAACTATAAGTGAGAATGATTCACGACCTCCTAAAGTGAAAATGTCATTTTATATCGAGAGCAAAAGTGATGTTCAGAGTGATAAATGTGAATCCCAAAGCGTGGCTGATCCCAAAAACTCATCGACGGATCAAATAGAACGTGTGAAATATGTCCCCGGACAGGAAGAAGATATCAGAAAGAAGCGTTGTACGGATAGATACGACAGTTCGGAATCGTCAGACAGGTTAGTCCATTATAAACAATAAATATGAATATTATTACTACTCGAGGTTGTCGACCTTTATAGACGAGCCAGCGCTGCGCCGAGGCGATTGATTCTCGTGTATACAAACGTGAAATATAAGGTTTTGTTGACATAACAACTATTTCAAAATGTTTCTTACGTACATTTTCAATGTTAACTGTTAATAATATGAGACATCTTATCTGAATATACGCTTTGTTATCATTTTACGAACGTCAACTGCATTTGTTGTGGCCGTCATATAGGTACCTACATAATACAGCTACGGTCTTATTAGTGTTTTTTTTTGCTGCGCGAAATGTTTCAATGGCCGAATCCTGTTATCTGATGTCTGGCAATGAGGCGGTCATTGTTATAATTCGGAGTAGCGAATGTCACGGTCATTGCCGAATATCTCGAGTGAATTCCGGCCCGGTCCGCCAGCAAAATTTAACATTGCATAATTCGGCACAGATTGAAACCGAGACTGCGTTTTACTTTTGGTCTGCATGTTACATTGTATTTTGTTACATGGCTCTTCATTTTTATGTTACAAGCAGTATCTTGGTACCTACCCGACGACACACAGGATGTAAATACCTGCCTACGCAGCGGTCACCGAGGAGGAATAATAATCAAAGCGTACATTTCAAAAATCCTCATATTTCTAATACTTATCTAGGTGCTTTCGAATCGTTTTAGGGAGATTGGAAAAATGATTCTTATGTATTTTAAAATATTCCGTGTCTTCTATTCCTGCTCCTGATGACTGATGGTTTTTCCTTTTGGTTTCTCTCCATTTATAACGTTCTTGTACCAGCCTAAGGGCTTTCTGAAATGAATTTTATTATACTATAATTAAAACTAATATAGTTATTTTTTGCTGTTGCGAAATCCTCTCTCTGGTTAAAAAAGTATTAAAAATATACTAGCTCGCAATTAGATCTACACTACATTTGTCAATAGTGCCTTTGGTGCTGCGGGCCCTATGGCATGGAATGCTCTTCCGCCGGCAGTTAGAAACTATAGCAGAATATTTTTAGAAGAAAAAAACTAAAAATTAATTTGTTCGCAAAATCATTTCCATTACTAACTAGCTAACCATCACGCCGTTTTACTGCAGGGTAAGCAGAGAGAATATAATGCCACACCAATATATCTTTACAAATAATCTTCGCCTATTCCACATTCATGCATCTCCTCTAATGGTTGCAAGCCCTGTAAATGACTACCATATTTACAGCTCAATAATTTGTTTGTCTTTGTTGAGATTTTCATAAAAATACTATATTTAACTGAGAATCTTCATGATATTACAGCAGCACCTCTTTAATCCGAACCCCCGCTAATCCGAACGCCCACTCATCCTTAAAATACATACCTAGAATGGGCTGACCAAGTGGATATTCCTGTGCCAGAGAAGATGCTTTTACGTAAATTGAGAGACAAAGCTTTTTACTTGACATTAATAAATCTCGACCAACTGAAATATTTGATTTCTTTTAATAAATAAGTATGTACATTTAAATTTTCACAATACGTATCTGTTTTATTTGATAAAAATACCAAATACGAACGCTCCACTAGTCCAAACAGAGGGTAATTTTTCGTTGTTCGGATTATAGAAGTCCTGCTGTATTTCCCCAGCAGGACTATGAATATTAGTTTTCATAAAAATAAATATTTTTTCTTATGAATACCGATCCCATTACATACAAGCCTTTGCATCTTATGCCAAGGTGATTGAGGCCCTTCATAGAATAACTACGTTAGTAGGCATATAATATATCACCTTGTATAATGTGTAGTAGTAGTCTCTGAGTAAGTATAGATATTATGATATACCATATGAAACACACTAGTGATTGTTCTACTCAGTATTTATTCATTTATGTATGTGAATTTTTCAATGCACCGCAGTCCAGCGCAACAATGTACCTACTACTTAAATACTAACGTTTATTTGTAATTGTTAATTAAATTCGATCCCTCAGACGAATGTGCGGTAAAACGATGTTTGATAGATGTTCGAATGATGAAATGAGGAAAGAATGCAAGGCTGAGATAAGCATTATCGATAAAATTAAGAAAGGTGTTTTGAGCGGTTAAACAAATTTATGAAGCGAATGTAGTTGGAAAAAAAAGCAGAGGAAGACCTAGAAAAACTTGGCACAATCAGGTATGTCAAATACTTGAAAGCGACCGGGTCAGGAGTCGTAATAATCGTCGAATATGTATGAGGAGATGCATGAATGTAGAAGAGGCGAAGAATGTTTGCAAAGACAGAGTGGTGTGGCGTTCGATTGTCTCTGCCTACCCCTGCGGGGAAGCGGCGTGATGGTTAGTTAGTTAGTTTTAATTATCCTCATACGAGGTGAACGGCGAGCATTGTAACGGTGGAGACTGACCGGAGTCATGTCGTCGTAACGTTACACGTTACGATGCGAGCATTCGTATAGTCAGTACAGCGAGCCGAGCGCTCCATCCATAGTCGGTGCTCGCCGCGAGCGACGTTACGAGATGTTTTACGTATCCACAGTCTGAACTAGGGATGCTACCTTCTGCTAAAACATCAATGTTTTTTTTGTTTTAAAAATCCTTATGACAATAGTACTTCATATTATTTTTTGAAGAACGGTTAAACAAATTTATGAGGCGAATGTAGTTGGAAAAGAAGCAGAGGAAGACCCACAATCAGGTATGTCAAATACTTGAAAGCGGCTGGGTCAGCAGTCGTAATAATGAAGAATGTTCGCAAAGACAGAGTGGTGTGGCGTTCGAAAATATCATTTTCATTTTTATTATTTAAGCCTATAATTTGACCAGAAAAAAGAACTCCAATAATTGGAGATAATCCAGATTTTGTGAACAAGTATTTTGACACACTCAAAATGTTGTATATTATTTCATTGTATGACTAGCAAAATAACCTTCCATTCCACGGAATTTGAACATGGACTTTTCTGATTTCCAGTCGAGTTCTCTATTCACGTAACATTCTGATCGTCTATCTACGAAGTTAATGAGTTCTCATCACAATTATAATTTTTGAAACTCTTAAACACACTGACTTCAACGTATTTTTATAAATGTATCAATGTAATATTATATGTACTTACACATCCTTTACAACTAACTACCCGGCAGAGATAACAGAACGCTATAACAACCTGTCTTTGCAAACAATCATCGCCGACTCTTCCACATTCATGCATCTCCTCATACATACACGCCGATTATTCCGACTCCTGACCTTACCACTTTCAAGTACTTGAAATATTTGATCATGCCAAGTTTTCCTCGGTCTTCATTTGATTCTACCTACCACATTTGCCTCATAAATTTGCGTCATATACTTATTTCCAATTTATATCCTCAATGAAAAATCATATTTAAAAAATAAAAACGCGATACAAGGGAAGAATTCTATCTATAAATAAGCTTGTCGCGTTGAAAATAAGTATCCCTAAACAAACCAGCAGTCAATGAAAATCAGCAGTCCTTTTGAAATTGTTTACACGAATTCACTCGAGACTGTACATCATGACATTTTACGATTTCAATTCATTTAATTGATTTTGACGAAGTACCTACTCGTTTCCGTTTAAATATCTCACTTTTATTTGCGACCCCTCGCGAAGCCGACTTATTTACAGACGACTCGTGGGGTGAAATAAGACCGCGGCATTATTTTTCGCACGTAGATCACACATAAAAACGATCGACATCGAATTTCGCGGCGAGTGTTTTTGCCTAGAATTTTCACTCATGAATTACATGAAATTATAGTAACTTTAAACATAAAGAGTAAATCCACTCACGAGTAGCCATAGGCTATGAAACTTATAAAGTTGAAGCCCGAGTAGGTACATGATAAACGGTGTTGCATAAGCCGTAACTAGAGTCACTTGGACGTTAGGTAATTAAAAAAAAAATCGAATTTCGCAGTCAGAAATCGATCTTTCAATACGCGATGTAACCATTCCTTGTTTGACTGAAGACTAAGTCATAATATTTCACTCCTAAGGTTATTTGTGGCCGCAAAGCCCTGACCCATTTTCTATCCGTCCGCTGTTAGGCTATTGTTGCGCAAGCGGCGCTGCGCATGCAACCAGTCAATTTGAAACTGCAGTTATTGCATGAAATCAGCACTTCTAATTACCACGCCGATATGCCTCGTGGCAGCATCTATAGGTACCCTACTTTCCGTTCATTTTGTCAAAACTACAAGAGATGTATCATTTGGTTACCATCAATTTATGGTGTAAATACAGTGGTACCTCTCATAACGAGTAATTCGCATAGCGAGCTATTTTATAAGTTGTTCCCTTACTGAGCACTTTTCGCATGAGTTACAGAGAAAGGGCAAGTCCCTTTTTCCACCACATTTATTTGTAAGCCGGGACTTCTTACATTCTTGGAAAACAAATAAAAATGTTTCGCTTAACGAGTAAGATTATGGAACGAATTGTGCTCGTTATGAGAGGTTCCACTGTATTTAAAAAAAAATATAAATACAGTAAAACCTTGATATAACGAACTTCGGATATAACGGACAAAAAATCTGGTCAATAAATATTAATAAATTATCGTAATTTTAGAGAGTTGATTATACAAAAATAGCAAACTCAAAAGTGGAAACAAAACATGATTCATTTTTCAAAGCAGGATTACCGAAAGCAAGCGCGTCGATATCAAACAGCGACGTCGCTTCACAAGGAGTGTCCGAAGGAAATAAATAATTTTGTTTACGTCTTTTATTGTTTATTAATGTCTAAATACAGTGTTCACATTTTCAAAAAAAAATTCATACATTTTTAACTTATTTTTATAAAACTAATTTAAGGCTATAACGGACACCTTCTCCCCCAATAAGTCCGTTATATCGAGGTTTTACTGAATTTTGAAAATGTTTAGTTATTTTATTGCATTTAAAAAAATATATTGGACTCGGATAGCACAGTACAAATGTTCCGGGAAAAATGTTTAAATCCTTTACCTGTAAAATACCATTTTGTATCTTACGATAGTATGGAATTCTATGTAATTTATTTTATGACAATGCTGATACTACAGCTAATAGGATGTGTAAGTCAGGAATTATGAATTATCACTGTCGTTTTGTCAGTGATGCATTAATTTAATCTTTATTCTAAATCAGAATGATAACTAGTAAAATACGTCAATCACAAACTGGTTATGATTATCTCTTCTGTTTTTAAATATAAGATTTTATATATCGCTCACTCCTTTCAAGAACGTCACATATCAAAAATCGACAATTTTCAGCTGTGCATGTTTTCGGAATGCCCAGAAAATGTACTATATCCCGCAAAAGAGGCATATTTTTAACTCAATATTTACCCGCTACAGGGCAGAAGGTGCTGTTTTTGCATTTTGAAGAATTTTTTTTAAAATACTTATACTAAATATTTTTCAAATGGAGAAAAAACCTTCAGGTTTTACCTAAAAAGATCTGTTGCACAGTATAAAGTTCAATAAGTGGCTTGATATTTATTTTTAATACATTGTATTATATTTTTAAACTTCTAATCTAATCAAACTTAAAATCTATTGAAAAATCAAGTTTTTTGATTTATGACGTTCTTGAAAGGAGTGAGCGAAATGTACATGTATAAGTGTATATATGTATGTAGGTGTATACCTAACCAGGGTATATTTATTTTATTTCATGAAGGGGAACCTCGTTGGCCTATTTTTTGTTGTTGTTGATAAAAAATGTATTCTTGTTGCAATTATTGATGTGCAATATTTTTCCGATCATTTTTCCCTTCCACCAGCAGTTACAAATTAAACGTGAGATGCTTCTGAAATCCAATAAGGATTTGTTTGTAAAATTATTTAAATACTTTTCTTTTACCCTTAATTAAATCAAAAACCTTTAATTATAGCGCTCTTGAGGTAGTTTTTTTACGTAATTGGCGCTATATAAATTATGTAAAATTATTTTAACCATTATTTTAGATTTCATTAATCTTTGTTTGTTTAAACCACTTTATCAGGTCTAAATTTTTTTATTTACTTTTATATTTTTATTTATTGTTTAGGCATTTACTTTGTGGTAAGACGTGTTAAAATTAATAAATAAAACATTTTTTTACCACTTGAGTTTATTTATGACTACTAGTTTCGGAAGCTAAGCTTCCATCTTCAGGTCTAAGTAATAACTAAAACATAATTAAGAATAAAAAAAACTGTTCTGTATTTTATTTATTGTTTAGTTATTATTTATACCTGAAGATGGAAGCTTAGCTTCCGAAACTAATAGTCACAAATAAATTCAAGTGGTAAAAAAACATGTGTTTTATTTAATAATTTTTAAAGTTAGTTTAATTTACATATACATATGTATCTTAATTTTAAAATATATACCTTATAATAATATAATCAAGAAATAAGTGAATAAACATTCTAATGAAGCAATAGGTATCTACGCTAACTTTTCTATAATATATACATATGTATATCTGTGTACAACGCTTTCTTTGCGTAACGTATTTTCTCCTTATCAACAGAAACGAAATGATAATGAAATAAGTGTAGTATAAATATATAATAACTAAGCCTTATTCATAAATGTTCGTATTGGCCTCCAGTCAAAATTAATTACCATTAGTATAGGTCAGTTTTTATTATAACCTTGAACAGTTTCGTATATTGTATAAAAAAAAACATACATATCATTTCGCATACTCTATACATAAGTTGTTAGCAGTCCCGCCTAATATATTTCTTTCGTGGCTTTGCTTTGATTTTCAACATTAAATATTTAGCCATAACTACGCATGAACTGAGGAAATAATTCAACGCTCATAACGGAGGATCTAACCTAGAAAGTGATTGGCTTCTAAATTATTAACATTCACAAAGTTCTCTTTTATGTATTTTTTTTTCATTTGGTTATGAAAAAACAGATGCTTACATTTTTTTTACAAAAATGTTAATATTATTAGTATATAACCACTCACCGAGATTTATATGTCTACCGGTTTCGAGACGTACCCGTCTCTTCGTCAGGATAATCACTACCACAACATGCAAACAATACCACCCTTCACCACACACTCAAAACTACACAAAATGTCTAACACATGCGATTTTTGGTCGACCCGAAGACCAACATGCACTTAAGGTTTCAACACAGACATGCGTTACGAGCCGAGGTTAAACATCCACGAGGTTAAAGATGCTTACATTTTATTTCCGTGTAAAACTTTTTTTATAGGCTCATATAATACATCCACATTCGCAAAGTACGTTGAATTTTGCATTTTAGTCTATAGAAACAATAGATTAGGTCAATCGTCACCTCAGTTACCCTACCCTCCTCCAGTTAAAACCTATTTTTTATATAAAATTACCCATCTGCCTTAAATCAATATAAACGCAACCCGTTTCGTTATGTTCCGACAAGTATAAGTAGAAATTACATAAACTCCATAATTGCTGCGCTTTCATCACTTTGACAGTTGATTTTTGTTATTGGTGCAAATATTTTTTATTTAACGTGGTTCGATTCCCGACCAATATTTAATGAAAGAGTATTGTTTTACTTTATAAATGTCAAGCACACGCGATACCTAGGATAATAATCCCGTACATTGATGGCACAATGACAGTCGAAGACGCGTTACACAACAGGTATACGTTTTTTGACTTTTGGTCATAATAAAAATTTATTGTTAGTAATTTTCGTAGAATATACCCGTTTAACACCTCTTTGCTGGAGACTGCTAAAAATTATTCGTGAACAGCTTTTAGACTGAATAAGTATAACCCTTCTTTCCGATGGAGTCAGTACAGTTAAATCTCGATATAACAGACTGATTGGGGGGAGGGGGGGCGTAAAATGGGTCGAAAATGGGTTTCAAATAAATCTAAAAACTTTAAAAAAAATAGCATGACGCGCTTGCTTTCGGTAATCCTGCTTAGAAAAAGGAATCAAGTTCAGTTTGCACTTTTGATGTTTACTATTTTTTTTATAATCAACTCTTTTAAATTACGAAAACGTGTATAATATATTGAGCTTCGTTATCTTTTGAATGGTCAATAATGTTACCGGATATTTTATCCGTTATATCCGAATTTCGTGAAATAGAGGTCCGTTATATCAAGGATTTACTGTCGTAGAAATAAATTATTATCGTAGAAATGGATGTATTGTACAAGTATTTCATTTTGAATATTATCTATATCGTAGTCATACTGGAGAAAGTGACCGAGTGCATTTTTTACAAAAACGCAATCATTTACCATTTGATATCTTACTAGCTTAATATAAACTAACTAACTAACCATCACGCCGCTTCCCGCAGGGGTAGGCAGAGAGAATCGAACGCTACACCACTCTTGTCTGCAAACATTCTTCGCCTCTTCTACATTCATGCATCTCCTCATACATACCCGACAATTATTATTACTCCTGACCCGGCCGCTTTCAAGTATTTGACATACCTGATTGTGCCAGAAAAAAATCCCAAAGGATTTTATAAATGGGAGCACAATATACTGACTTGTTGAAAATGATTAACTGCATTGATGTTTATTTTCTTGCCAAGCAAAAGTGACTTGATGGCCCTCCTGAACATTTTACGTTTTGTTAGTTGGTCACTTTCTCCTATACGACCACGATATGGTTATATAAAAGTTCATTACAATACGTACTTACACATTTATTTGCAGTACATTGTGATATTCAATTATAATAAAAGTCGTAATTTCACTACAATCCACGTAGGCAGTGAATGTAAGCAGAACTTAAATGTAGGTAACTTATATAATTTATACTTATTGCATATTTTAAATATTTGCAATTGCATTTCAACTGCGGGTGCATAAAAGTCCGTGGACTTTGAGCTTACTTCCTTCTTGTCGCATTAATATTATTCGTTATTATAAATAACATAATGAATGCACAGTTTCAACTATCAACGTCGGCTGTTTTATTATTTTGAAATTGTTGTGCAACAAATGTGACCTTACTTGTATGTTGTATGCCGACTGCACTTGATGGTCACAATTTATTTGCATTACATACATGCTTATTGCTCTATTTACGAGTGTGTATGTAAAAAAGGTTTCCGATTTTTCTGTTTTGATTTAAAATATACATCCAAGTTATCATAATAATACAATTAAGTTCAGTCTTAATTTCGTAAATGTACCTTTTCATTCCCGTATTTTTTCGTAATTTTTTGTTCAATTTTATCTATTAAATCTAGTGATTAAAATATTTACGTTTAGTAATTCATTAATATGATATGTACTTACATATTTATTCTAACTAACTTACCATCACGATGCTTCTCCCCAGGGGTAGGCAGAGAAAAAAGAACTCTATATCAATATTTTTTTAAAAACAATCTTCGCATCTTCAACATTTATGCATCTCCTCATACATACTCTCCGATTATTCCGACTCCTGACCTGATCATTTTCAAGTAATACTTTATGTCAAGTTTTTCTCGGTCTTCCTCTGCTTCTACTGTCAACCCCATTTGCCTTAAAAATATATTTTGTAGTTCTTTCTTCACTCATTCGATTCACATGACCAATCTATCTCAACACACCTTTCTTGATGTTATCGATAATGTTTATCTCAGCCTTGCATTCTTTTCTCGAACTATTCGAACATCGTAATATGGACGTATTTATCGTTGGTCTTATTATCCCCTATAGTTTATGTTACTCAGTCCTGGGTTCGATTCCCAGAGGGGGTCAAATAAATATAAGTGATTTTTTCACTCTCATATTTATTCAATATTACCCTGGACTGGTACCTGAAGCGGAGGGCTGATCACCTTTCCTTCGTGTGTTGACGATCAAGATAACACTGCGTTTATATGATGCAGTGCCCTATGCACCATTGGGGTGCGAATAAGGATTCGAATAATAATTTATGTTACATTTATCTGTCTATGCGACTACTTAAAAAAATATGCTTATAAATATTTGTGTTACCTACATATAAGGTTGTGGTAAAGTAGAAACACTCAAGAGTCCGCGACACTAATCACGGGACCACAACCCGACAAAGCAGGGAGTCCTCAAATTTACATTTAGACTTGAATATCCTGTCCAATATTTATTTCGGGAAAAGGTCTACTTATGGGCAGTGACTGTTACATAGCTAGCGTGTACTCGTTCTTTGCAGGATATTACGCATGTTATTGTCATAGGTTGATAGAAATACGTTTCTTATATTTTAATGGCTTCCTGCAATGGTATGTAGGAATAGGTACCTAAGTATACAAATCATGTAATGTTTGTGCAGGCGGGTAACTTAAGAAAAGTTATATGCAAAAATTCACTGACGATATTCGTGAATCAATTTTTGTTTTTAACTTAAATCTCTTGACTACTTAACTAAAAAGGTTGTTTTTGTGCAAACGTAATTTTTTATTATTTTGTAGTGTTCAAATGTATTCACAACATTTTGAATGTATCCAAATACTTGTAATTGTATTGTTTTTGTATTTTTTGAGATCACTAGAGCCACCCAGTGAACTCATAATGCACTATGTTGTGAAATTAATTATATATCTAGTTCCAAAAAATGAGTAGCGTGGTTGTCAATCATGGATAAAATGGTGAATGTTGCACTTGTGTAAATTGATCATTTGACCAACCTAAGATAGGTCATAATCCCTGTAAATACCCAGACTTCCATATTCTTCTTCATCTATCTTGAGATGTCAACCAAACTGTTTAAATGTGGTTTATTACCTTTTTTACTGTCATTTATACCTTTTGGTCCTCTCTCTTTTATAATTGGAGAGTTTTGTATTATAAACGGCATTGTAAATATATTGTATTTTTCCCTTCTGTTTCATTATCTAACAAAGCAAAAGTGCAGCATCCATGTTGCATCTAGGCGAGTAATCTTAATGGCATCTGGCCCAGCCTTGAAGCCGACTGCAATCGCCTTTCATTGCTCGGTTACTTTCCGTTCTATGTTCAAGTTTCGCCATTCCGTAATCGACGATTATTATTATCCGTTGCACTAGAAACGATATTTCGCAAGTACCATGCACTGTTATATTATAGTGCAGGGTGGTCATATTAGGTGGTTTCTACGGAAAAATGTCCTATTTTTTTTACTTTTTGGCCGTATTGAATCCGTTGTATCGAGACAGACATACAGACATACAGACTTTTTTTTTGTTCTTCAGTCTTCGTTGTTATTCACACCTTACCTGGCTAGAGGTGGAGACACTTCCGATGCTGTCGTTTTTTATTAGTAAAATTTCAATAAGTGTCTTACACAAACTGGTTTCCTCGAACGAGAATTTATGTTTCCGCTTACAGCTGTGCTGTGTGGATATCTAAGTGTCATCATATTATGATAATCTAGTGTGTGCGATGCTAAATTCCTGAAATTATGTTACATCCTTATTTAGATTTAAAGACAAGTATTTGAGTTTCCGGGTGGATTCAATGTAGATAAATCGTTCGTTTTTAGATTGAATTCCCCTTTCTTCTCCTTACCCTTATCTGCACCGAATGTTGCAGGTTTTGGGTCACCTTAGGGCACTGCATTATATTGAAGTAAAGATATCTTGATTGTTAATTCTACGAAGGCTAGATGATCACTCGTACATACGCTTCAGATACTAGTCTATTGTAATAAATAAATATTAACATGAAATCTCTTTTTAATATTAATTTATACCCCCCTGGGAATTGAGTCCAGGATTAATTCCTTAAGATCGGCTGATGTGAGCGGCGGACGCACACATTTATTATTTAATCTGTGCGATAAAGCGACGCAACCGCATAAACATTTTCGTACGACAAGCAGCAATATTAACACCCATCGACGGCTTCGAATGAACTGCGTCAAAGTGGATTAACCACGCTCCTATATCTACGTAACTGTTCGCCTGGTTCATTACTCGATAACAAATCACCCGTTTCATTCATAAATTAATGCGTCCGCAGCTCTTAACCGCCGCTTCTATGGAATACGATCTAAAGATTCTACAACTAACTAACTAACCATCACGGCGCTTCCCCACAGGTGTAGGCAGAGAGACAAAAAAGCCTACCAATTTGTCTTTGCAAACAATCTTCGCCTCTTCCACATTCACGCATCTCCTCATACACACCCGCCGATTATTTCTACTCTTGACCTGACCACTTTCAAGTATTTGACATACCTGATCATGCCAAGTTTTTCTCGGTCTCCTTCTGCTATTTTTTACAATTTCTTTCGCTTCATAATTTATGCATATGTTTAGTTTCAAATCTCTTCGCTATCAACGTCGATATAGTAGTGTAAAAACGAAAAGCTTTACTTAGTCAATTAAATTACGCTTTTTTCATTCACACCCATGGACATGTGGGCTGCACGTCCATTGTCGGTTAAAGCTCCACCCACTCGAGATCGGAAATAGTGAAGGTACGCGTTAGCAGTACCGGTGCCTACCCGCGTAGGTGCGCGGATGTCTCATCGTGTGTGTGACCCCGGGGCCAAACGGCGCCGCGCAGTGAGGGCTCGTGACATGCCCATTACATTACCATCGCCTGCAAACGGCGAATCCACTTGGAATCTCAACTATGTCCATATTTTGATCAATGGTTATATGCTACACACCTTGTTTTTCCTTGGGCATATTTTTTATCATACGATTATAATAATTCGCCTAATTAACCAATACTTGTTTTTGTCGCAAATTCATCACAATTTATTCATCGTTTTATAATACATAAGTATTTAAGTTTTGTACTGACATTTGTTCTTTGTGGAACTGCATTTATAGAATAAAATAACAACTATGTAGTTTTTTCCACATGAATTTTATTCGACCAACAACAACCGGGTTTCGTCGTAACTGACATCATCAGACTGGTCTGGTGATGACGGTTACGACGAAACCCCGGTTGCTGGTCAAATAAAACTCATGTCGAAAAAACTACGTAGATGTTATTTTATTCGTTTTATAAGCTCGATTATCTGATATTTTCATTTGAAACAGCGAAGGAAACGAAAAAAAGCTCTTAAATTTTCATAATTATGATCCTGATAAAAAATACGATCTTGTTTTCGGGATTTTTTATATTTTCGTTTCTTACGTAATTGTCATCGATGAAATACCTTTAGGAATATAAGGTATCGTAAAGAGGATTTAATTTTAGCATTTAAATACAGAAAAAGAATTGTGTCTTACATCATTACTATAAAAAATACCGTAAGGAATATTGGGTATCGTAAGGGCGATTCAATTTTAGCATTTGAATATATAAAAAGAATTGTTTCTTACATCGTTACGTTAAAAATACCGTTAAAAATAAAAGGTATCATAAGAACGATAAAATTTTAGCATTTAAATATAGAAAAATAATTGTTTTTTTTACATCGTTACAGTAAAAATACCGTTAAAAATAAAAGGTATCGTAAGAATTATTCAATTTTACTATTTAAATATAGAAATATAATTACTTATTTATTTTTTTACAAAAATGTTAATAAAATTAGTATATAACCACTCACCGAGATTTTTACGTCTACCGGTTTCGAGACGTACCCGTCTCTTCGTCAGGACAATCAACTAACACAGCATGCAAACAATACTACCCTTCACCAAGACCAACATGTCGACCAAAAATCGCATGTGTTAGACATTTTGTGTAATTTTGAGTGTGTAAATGGTGCTATGGTGGTGAAGGGTAGTATTGTTTGCATGCTGTGTTAGTTGTCCTGACGAAGAGACGGGTACGTCTCGAAACCGGTAGACGTAAACATCTCGGTGAGTGGTTATATACTAATTTTATTAACATTTTTGTAAAAAAATAAATAAGTAAAAATGACTAACCACAAAGTAAATGCTTTAAATATGAAGAATATTGGGAATATAATTGTTTTTTTCTACATCGTTACAATAAAAAATACCATTAAAAATAAAAGGTATCGTAAGAACGATAAAATTTTAGCATTTAAATATAGGAAAAAAAGTTTATTTCATCATTACGATAAAAATACTGTAAGGATAAAAGGTATCGTAAGAATGATTCAATTTTAGCATTTAAATATATACTTTTTTTAAACATCGTAAACGCTGGTTCTGTAATGATTGATTTATTTGAGTAATTTTACTCAAAATAAATACATGTGTAAATGATCGGGAAAAATTGTTAATTCTGGAGCGATGTTTGGAATATTCTTGGATCACCCCAAAATGTACGTTATTCCCCAATCATGCGTAGTTTATTTTTAACCAACCGCCCTTTGCGATGTTTTGCCGGGAAAGGGTCTGTATTATCGATACGAAATTTTTCACTTTTTCTTGCCGACCTTATGGAGTATTTGACTCAAGATTACTGGCATTGCAGCCAAATGGGCTAATTGCCGCACTACAAAGGCGAATGAAGCCTTTATCATTTTATGAATTGATAGCGGAGAAAATAATAAAACGTCAAAATTATGTAAAATATTCAGACATTACCCAGTATGTAATAATAATCCGGGGTTCGGATCTTGCAAACATCCAAAATGGAATCCTGCGAAATAAAAACTTTCTCAATCCAACGTAGATGGCTCTTGTGATCTCATACGTACAGCGTCACGAGATTAATGATATATGTAGGAGTTTCAACACTTGTGGTTTAAGTGTGGTTGTCAATCATAGGTAGAAAGGTGAATGTTGCACGTGTGTAAAGTGATCACTCAACCAGCCTATGATCAGTGGCGTCCACAGATAATTAAATAGGGCAGGCAGTAGAGGTAAGTAGTAAGGTAGGGTAGGAACTGGTTGCGTTTTTATATGTCACGCATTATAGATAAGCACTGCTTTTCTGCCTATATGGAAGCCATGCCCCTGCCTATGATAGGTCATAAGCCCAGTAAATACCCAGACTTCCATATTCTTCTTTATCTATCTTGAGATGTCAAGATAATATATTAAAAATAACCCCAAAGTGGAGAAAATCCAGATTTGTGAACAAGTATGTGTACACTCAAAATGTTGAGAAAATAATCTTCAGTTATTGATATGGATATTTTTCATTATTTCTATAATAGACTATACTTAGTAGATACCTACGCCTTCGCGGTAGTTGGCACCGAATGATTATATAACAATATATAATAAGTATATACCTTCTCGCATATCTTCGTCTTGCGAAGGAAGCCTGCGATTTCTGCTACACTATATTTCTATGAAGCTCTATACGGCCTTGTAGATAGACTGATCTCCGGTCATCGCTGACCGCAGGAATTCGGATACTGCAATACCGACCCGCGCTGTCAGCCGAAAAGGATACGCACAGGATCCCACGAAGGCTGTTATTATTTTCTTAATTTTTTATTCTGGTGCCGTCTTTATTTTTTTGGGCTGTATAAATGTGTTGCTAGCCGAACCGGAACTTGATTTTCGTTCTACCCAGCTTTGCATTCTCGCGTATTAGGTTGTATTGGGCTATAATATTTTAAATGAAATTCATGATATATTTTTTCAGTTATTACATTTTAAGTATGATATAAATCTCTCGTGCTCGTCTTGAAAAATAATTTACAGTGATTTAATGAAGAAATAAAGATTAAATAAAGTAACCCCCAAGTTTATCTAATTTTTTTGATTGGATCAATAATTTTTTAAATTTAAGGTTTTACAATTGTTTACGTTACGTGTCTATCACTTCATTACTTCTTCTTCGAACCCTTATCCGCACCTTAATAGTGCATAGGGAACGTCATATAAAAGCAGTGTTATCTGGATCGTTAACACATGTAAGAAAGATGATCAGCCCTGCGCTCCAGGTACCAGTCCGGGGTAATATTGAATAAATATTTAAGTGAAATGGGATTCGAACTAGGGACCACCAGTACGGTAGACGAGCGTGCTGACTATTACACTATGAATGCGGACTAAAATGTGACTGTGTCTTTAATTAACTAAATAACATTATCATTATAACCCACACCTTATACATAATATAGATACATAGGCATTATTAAAAATTAGTGTCGAATATTTTATTATTAATAACTATTCTATCAGTTTTGCGAAATGAGTTATATGTCATTCAATTGAACATAAAGGATTTTGGCACTGGATAACTAACGTCAAGATTCCCATAAAACCGAGTCTGGCTTCATCTTTAAATGGAAATGAAACTGGTATTTATCTACGTGCATTATAACGTCTAGCGCATGAATAGTGATGACGTTTTTCCAATCATCGTGCATAGCAATACTTACCCGCGAGTATTGTCGTATAAAGCGCGATATTGAATGCGCTTGGGCGAAAAGAACGACGAATTGGGAAGAAGCCTTAGGATTACGTCTACACAGCGAACGAGATGGCGGGAACTGGATTCGGCGCGCACTCCCTCTGCTTTATTTTGAATCTATCCCCCTCACGGTCCAGCCCGTGTTCCCATTGTCTTGAGAGATTCTCGGAGGGAACACTTTCCGCCGCAGACGATGCAGTTTTCCCGATAGACTGACTACCTTCGAAGAATCGATTTTGGGTACCTGTCGTCGGCGGGCACGGTCGGAAATTGAATACGTTCCGGATAGTGCATTACTTTACAATGCTGTTTTCCTGTCGTAGCGGTAGTAGGTACACGAAAATACACCGTGACGTGTCGTGTCAAAATATTATAATGCAGATGAGGTGCGCGCGTTTTAATATAAAGCAGTTCATTGTTTATATCCCTTTATGATTTATCGTACAAAAGTTGATGTCCTAAAACAAACCACCTAAGCGGCACATACTCCTGTATGTACATACAGTATTGTGAGGCATTTTGTTGTCTTACCGCTTGATTTGCATACATAAACTCGGGTCCTTATTGGCCGCCTCTCCGTCCGCTTGTAGGTTTGTAGGTTGATACAGTACGGCGCGATATATCCGCTCCGTGTGCTCGCATAGACACCTCTACCTGCCGTCCTGCATTTCTTTTGTTCGTAAAATAAATATTAATTCCCGACAGTTTCGTTAAGTATTTGGGGCGTTCGGGCGACACGGTCCGTGAAGATGTTTTTATTTACTCTGAGCTCGAATTTGAAATTTAAATTCTCCGTCGAGCTGCCGTCGAGTTTCGTAATCCCCGCAGTGGAAATGACGGGTCGTCCCGAGCCTTCGCGGCTTCGGTCATGACTAATTACTGACGTTTAGTATTCTCGTTGGCCGAATAATGCTCGGCCCTCCTTTCTTCTGCCGCACTTTGTATGGACCACCTGACGCAGCCGCAGTCGCTCTATTCATCAACCGGTTACCGCTTACTGGTTCTCACTTCTTCGCATTCAGAGAATGACCCTAAGCACAAGTACAAACGGGAAGTGTAACTATTCTTGCGACAAGCTTTTGTCCGAGATAGCCTTGCGGTCAGATTATACAAAGGACTTCTAATGACTCACGGATATTATTTTCATGTTTAATTATACTGTAATGAATTTCGCATTAAATCCATTTATTTTCTTCCCATTCTTATTATTATTTTTTTTAATATTTACTTTGATAATATTGAGCTAATGATAAAAATATTGGTGCTTTTCACAGAGTCTTTAGCATTTTCTTCCCTTATCGTGTAATATTTAATTGCGAACATTATTAACCTCCCGGTATTAACCCTTTGACTACCAAAATCCGATAAATATAGGCATTCGGTACTCTAGCGAAAAATACCTGATCCGTAGGATCTTACGTCATTATTTATAAATAACTGACTAATAAACCATAACGCCGATTTCCCGCAGGGGTAGACAGAGAGAATATAACGCCACACCACTCTGTCTTTGCAAACATTCTTAGTCTCTTCCACGTTCATGCATCTCCCCATTCATACCTGCCGATGGTTTATAAAAGTATCAGATACCTTTTGAAGAATATTAGGGATTCATTCACATTGCTTTTAAATTATTTATGTTCAACCCCAAAAGTCCTGGTAGCGAAAGGGTTAAAATCCACCGATAAGCTGCTTGCCTACTCTGTGTCGGCCAGTGTAACCGATTGTCCGCGTGCATTTTTTTTACGTAGATAGGGCTTTGTCGTTAGTCATGCGTGTATCTTTTGTTCGCGATACGAGTATTGTTGCGCATCGAATCGGGTGCAGTACCGAACGCTAGAGGAGAGGCCAACGTATGTCCGCGATGGACCAAACTTTAAATTTACATATCATTTGTATAGTTTGGACAAGTGTGACAGAAGGGGACGGTCGCGTGGGACAGCCGCGACCATGGATTGATGGGGTTCGAGTTTTTCTGTTTTCGTTTCTCGCTTCGCGCGTCACCCTCCCCCCATTGCGCGAGATCTGTAAGCCCTCCGAGCTCTGCAGCCTGGGGATACAAACCTGAGAGAAAGATGATTGCCGCGTGCCATACCAATCCTAAATCCTGACGACCGGTTTTATTTATTGGCATAATATTAAACAGCTACCCATTATGCACTCGTAGTATGAGCGTATTTTTCTTTTCCTCCCTCTCGTCCCTCTTCTAGGTATTTATATTACATTACAAATGCGAACTTTTGTAATTAGAAAGGTTTAAATACCTGTTTTTTTGTTACTCATTAATGTAAATGTATTTACTTAACTGTTCTATAAAATTTCCAAATAAAGTGTAAATATAATAAAAAAAATCATTACAAAACCACGACACACACACTCATGGTCAGGAGTCAAAATAACCGGCGGGTATGTATGAGGAGATGCATGGATGTGGAAGAGGCTAATAATGTTTGCAAAGACAGAGTGGTGTGGCGTTCTTTCTATCTGCCTACCCCTGCGGGGAAGCGGCGTTATTGTTAAGTTAGTTGTCACCAAAATTGAAAACTAATATAATCTTAATGTAATACTAATCTTCACGTTCTTTGATTGTTAATTTCGATATGAACAAATTTGTTAACGAATCCCATTAATGGTTAGATGAAGCGACGTGTAAATTGACTATGTTGATTATGTTGAGGCTGCCCGAGATGTGATCCTATAACACATTGTGATATATGGTTTATCGATGTATTGCATAGTCCGTTTTCCTTATTAGCTGATATTCCCAGTAACCTAGTATCGTGTGTCGCCCATTGTGGTTAGGACAATGGGAGTCGCTACCCCTACTTCCCGCCGAGCGAGGGCGCGGCGGGGAAGGGAAGGGATGAAATTATGACGGGCAGGGGGGGACTTGATCCACAGAGCAAATGTTGCAAAGGCCCCTTTCTACCGTTTATCGGGTGTCACAAAAACGATGGAAATATTCTCATCGATATAATAACATTATAATGCTCATTAAAAGTTGGTTCAAAGTTCTTCCTCTTTTTGTTAATCAGTTAATTTAATTACCAATTCATTGAATTGCAAAAAGTGGATGAATTATCCTAGTAGGTACTCGTATATTTAATACGGTTGTCGGACAGTAATTTTAATGCACTAAGGTTAATTTTTCTTTGTTAAATAATGTAATCTTATGTATTGTATCCTAATAAACAAATCCTTATTTATTCATTATATTTAATGTTTTATAATGTATTTTTTTTAATGATGACTGGGATGCAAAGAACTTATTATCGATTTTTAAAGGGCTAGTTTTATTGCGTCGACTTGATCATCATATTACGATTTGAATGGTAAAAATATGCAGTCAGGTAAATGTGGTGGATGATAAATTCCGCCAGAATGTCATCAATTTATTATATTTTTGCCGCGCGATGTGTCAAATTACCTTGAAACAAAATTATAAAAATCAATGTTTATTGGTTACAGGCGGCCTAATAGTTCTGTTCCCTCGTTTTAACAATCATGTTTATTTAATAAATCACAGCCGTGTATATGCGACTATGTTTTGATCACTTCATAATAGAGAATCCGTTTGAAATCACACGATTGTAATCATTTTTGAAATCTATTGAAATCAATGAACAGTTTTAACAAGAAATTGCAATAAATGAATAGGTCGTAATGTCCAGTAAGGCTTTCGGTAAAACTTGATTGATGTAAAACAACGCTGAGTTCAAGGTATATGTGAAGGTCCAAGACGATTAGTGATAATCCATCTTCCTGCAGCCGATTATCCACGAACGGACGCGGACTTCTCCGAGCCGAGCATGCTCCCTCTCGCGTTCTCGTGGTTACACACCACTGTAGGACGGGGAGAGCCGCTCCTCCGCACTACTCGGGTCCCTCCCCCTCCCCCTGCTCCCGGCCCCTACCCCTCCCCCGCCCCGAAGGGTCGACGTATGCGCCAGCCATACAACCAACGATAGCGGAGTCCTCGGTTCTATCGACCCGCGCCAGCGTAGGTAGGTGCCGCTAGGCACTCTGGGCTGGTGCGCGGCACGCGGTGGGGCCCTTCGCGCCCTGCGAGGCGCGATCTCGACAGATATTTTCACGGCCCCTAAACAAATCACAGATTACGCGGCCGTCAAGGTTAAAACTATGATCCGAGATGCTGGAATAATTTGCCGCGGATACTCCGAAATGTAGAAGATGAGACCCACACGGATGGGTTATTTTAGTTTAGACTGTTCCATGTTGTGAACTTAACAAAGAAGGTTTATTTTCATGATTTGATGTAAACTCTTTATACTTTTAACCCCTTATTTTTTTTACACATCAGCCCTCCGCTTCTTGTACCAGTCCAGGGTGATATTAAATAAATATGAGAGTGAAAATCACCCATATCACACAAATCTAGTTGCGTATTGGGTAATTCTAGCTTCTAATATTATATATTTGATTTGACAATTTGGCATAAAAAAATTAGTTGCAAATAAATATAAACCGAGAAAAAGTAACAAATACCATCCCAAACGGATAGCCGAAGAAGTAACAGTTATTCATTAGTCACATCTCTACTGTTTAGTATGTATCTTATAGCATGCTAGCCATTTATGTTTGTGGATTGTGAGTTGAAAGAAAATAATTCATTCAATATCTGTTACACGATCTTATATTCATCCAAAACTTGACAGTTGATAGTAGCTACTATAAATATATTAATTCATTTTCGTGTTTTATGTAAACTTACCAAACTTCGCAAGTATACATATACAATACTTAATGAATAGGTACTTGTGTACATGGTGTAAAAAATAGCTACGCTCTACTTTGTATTTAGTTACACATATCCTTTAAATCAAGTGGTTAATTTATTAATATGGCAATGAACCCGCATAATTGCACCACTGGGTAGTCCGTACACGACATATCCACTTTGATCATTCGTCACATAATTAAAAACAGTTAATCTATACAACGCAAAGCTCCGTTTCGCCAATTTCTCACAGACACAATGAAATAAGGGTCTTATCGCTGCACCCATTGGCACTAATATGAACATGGTATACTACTAATATATCGAGTTTATTCAGTAGCAGCGACCGTTGGACCTCCCTGTTGTGTATTTATATACGGCTATCCATCCGCGCATTTATTTTAGTTTATCAGGGCCACCAAGAGTTCCGCTGTCACAGGGTCAGCTGTCGCCGCAATAATAGTAATACGCATCACTTACCCAACTGTAAACAGTCGTAATATTGTCCCGATCTTGTTTTATCTATCTCGCCTGAATGCCTTGCTGCTTGAAAATTAAATCAATTTCAAAGAAATTTGCGAGATTTCGATATGGTTATGTAACGTTTGTCAATAAATAATATAGGTATAACGCACGTTTAAGTAAACTAACTGAATTCAATTTTATTTTATAAATTTAACACTTGTATAGAACCACTTATTAAGTTTTGTTTCCAACATTTTGAGTGTTTCCAAATTCTTGTTCACAAATTTGGATCATCTCCAATTAGGAGCTATTTTTTATATTATGTTGAGATGTCAAAAAATAATAAAATAAGTTTTATTTCATTACGCACGACTAGTTTCAAACCTGTTAATGAAAACAACTGCAGTTTTTGAAACAAGTCGCGTATAATGAAATTAAAACTCAATAAGTGGTATTATACAAATGTTAATTTTTTTTTAAATTCACATATCATTCCACAAAGTTAATGCCGAATCAACAAATAATAAAATTCAAATTTCGCCAAAATCGATTAACGCAACGCGTCTTAAAATAAATACATTTTGCCTGTGGGAAGGTGTCAGTATTACATCTTGTTATTATACATTTCCTTATAATCTGATATTCCATATCGATCGACTTAGCATTGGCTCATATTTTACTACACGAATTAATTTATTAATCAGCTGATTTGTCGTTGTAAAATTAAATAGACCATACTATTATCATTCTGTAATTATCTATATTAAACGTACATCCTATATGTTTTAGTATTTGTAGTTCACAAATGATAGATTTCTGGTTAATTACGATAAGATATGCGATAACTCATAGATATTATGTACAAAAAAAACTTCACGAAAAATAGCTCACGTGCAATTATATGTTTTATGGATACTGATAACAATCATACCTTGTCACAAGAGACAAATAATGTTTTTTTTTTGGTTTTTAGTTTTTATGTACCTACTTACCATGAAATTACTGAACAGAGTTCATATTTATAAAAATTATATTTTTTAAATGATACTAATTTGTTTCTCTTGAAAACTTATGTTTTGGATTTATGATCGTTTAACTATCGAAATAAAACGATAAAAACTTATGTTTTGATTTTTTTTATGATTCAGTTTTTTTTTTGTTTGGCTAGTTCGCTAAATGGATGTCAAAAGTTTTTCTATTTTGGAAAAATCTATCTAAAACAAATATGTAACTAACTTACAATCTCGCAAAGCTAGACAGATAGAATATAACGCCACACCACTCTTGTCTTTACAAAGATTCTTCGCCTCTTTCATATTCAAGCTTTTCCTTATGAATACATACTTGCCCATTTTCTCGATTTTATTTTCTTCTGCATATTTACAAAACAAAATTGCTTTCCGAGTAAAAATGTTTTCAAAGTATACTAAAGAAAAAAATAGAAAAACAAAACGACTGCATCTTCCCTCGTGTTGTATCAAACTTATGGTGTTCCTAATCCTACGCTCAGAAACATATGTAATCCACACTTACCCAATGTTTCTCTTGTGCGTGTATTAGTTAACTCTTCTTGTGAACAAGTTTTAACGTTGATGATAATGTCTTGCGTTTTACGCGTGTGCGATTAGAGAGCTAAAAAAATAAAACGTGTTTTAATTTTGATCCATCACATATTAGTAACTGTTCTTTTTAGGACTATTCTTACCTGTAAATCAATTTTTTCTCTTTCAAATTCGATAAATTTAATGTCTTTTTAAACAATTGATGTTTATATGAAATTAATTTTTTTTGTATAGTACAAAACAAACAAAAAAAAACTAATAATTGCTTGGCATAAATAATGTTTAAAAAACATACTGGATGAAGAAAAAAAACTTATGAGCGCGTGGGCCAGCACTTTTGCCACGATCAATAAAATTCTTAATAATTTTGACTAATGATGTCGGCATTAGCTTTGTAACACTAAATTTAATAAATCACAAGTAATTATGACTTATGATTTATTTAATGTAGTTGTTTTCATCACTAGATTTGAAAAACGTACGTAATATTTGTTCAATTTAAGGAAATATCTTGTAAAGGCCAAACCTTGGCCGGGTACAGCTAGTCTTAAAATATTGAATACGCACTTTTGCCCTCATCATGTTCTGGTTATGACATGCAACAATTTTTCAATGCTAGTGCAATAAGGTCTACCCGTATTATTTTAAATTGCAGTGTTCATTACACATATCCGCAGGTTATTATGTGCATATTGATGCGTAAATAAGGTTTAGAACTTCCTATGTCTCGTGTTACTATCGTCGTTTCTTTCTCTCTATACCGTATGCCGATAGTATATAAATTTCCGTAACCTCTGTCGCAAATTTATTATGCCCTTTTGTATTCCTAGAAAGAACGAGAAGAGTCTTGAAAAACTGGTAGTAACAGGTACAGTTGAAGGCAAGCGGGCAAGAGGACGGTCTCCAACAAGATGGACAGACCAAATAAAGGAATTAACCGGATCCTCGCTAAACGCAGTCATCAAGTTGACCCAGGACCGGGAAGAATGGAGAGGACTTGTGCACCAAGTGCCTGACATTCCAGAAGACCACGACGCTCAGCATTGAGCAAGAAGATGAAGAAGAAGAAGAAGAAGAAGAAGAAGTAGTATTCCTAGAATACCTTCTATACCATAGAAGCGTAGTACTTGGCAACACTGTACAATATTGAAGCAAAAAGAAGGGCCGGACACTACTCGACACCTGCGCAAATCAAAATTAATGTGTTCCTTCATTTGTAGAGGGGAGGCTAAAGTTACAATTCTCAATTTAGGATAAGGGGTATCGAATCCGTTCACATGTTCTTACATAATATTTGTACTGGTGTTGAGATCTGCCACTCTATTAAAATGTACAAGCAGTAGATACATAAAACACCGATAATATAATTATCGAAATTTGCTTTCTTTGATGTGCAAATTTCTAACAAACATATTAGTGTTCCCGGTTCAATGTTGGCCATCTATCATTATTATCACCCTTTGTCCAAAATTCAAATAAAAAGCTTCAAGCCCATCAAAGCGTCGGAAAGTAATATATCATCTACAAATTTGTCCAGTGATGCTCGACTCGTTACCATGAGATAATAGTAAATACTTGACCTACATAATAATGATTGTTTTTATATTACGATATTGTGTTTTAAGTGTCCGTACTATTAATCTTCTCTCGATATAGCCCGCACTGCTCGGCCGAGCGAGTAATTAATTCCGAACCATAAGGGCGCTTGTGCACTACACGGAATTTTACCGTCCGGCAGTCCGGTCAGCGTGAAAAAACGGATGATCGGCTTGTTCATTTGTCCATCTTTCTTCGGGTCGGTGCACTTGATCAGTGCATGATCACGGTGCGCGTCAATTCGATCACGCTAAACTGTCGTCGCTTTTATTAACAACAAAAAAACGGACTGCCGGACTGTAAAATTCCGTGTAGTGCACAGGCGCTCTAAGGCGATATTGATAATAGTAATATTTCCTCTCCGGTATTCAGGCGCCATCTGCTTGTCATGCCCCTCTTTAATTTACATCTGGCCGACAAGTACCCACGAAACGACGAGCCACACCGCGAGCGTAATCGAACCAATTTCTGATCGTCATTATTTGTATCCCTCGTTTACGTGCGCACGTTGCACGAGCGAGAAGGAGACGAGCGTATTGTGAGTTCGGGAGATTGGTGACAATGTGCACGCGACCGTCCTAGTGTGTCAACACCTGTACTCGCTCATTGAGATTATTAACGGCCAGAATGTGTACGCAACAAGGTTGCTCGATTGTTTACCATTACTCAGTTTATCTTTGTAAGCGGGGCCTGGCGAGAAAAGATCACCTGAATCCAATTAAATAATTTACTCCTTTTATTAAACAAACAAAGGAACTCAATATACACATATTATTTATAACATTGTTGGATGGGGAACATTTTACAACGCACTGAGCAATTATTAAAGTATTGTAATTTAAAGAAAAATATACGGAAACATTATTTTCCCCAAATGTCACTAAAAAAAGAAGTACATCCTTGAGATTCCAAAATAATTTTAGATCAACAAAATGCAACACCAAAATCACAAATATTTGGGATTAAATTATTTTTATAACTTCCCTGCAGATATTTCTACATTATTTAAAAAAAATTAAATGCCTGTTATACATGAGAAATTGAAGAAAAGAAACGCCCCAAAAAAACGATATAAAGAAATAATAATATTATATTATTTATTAAGTACAATCAACAGATATTGAGTATAAATCCCTCTCCAAGCACAAAAGTCTCTTTTTTGGAGAGTTACAGCGTTACTAGTATGATATATTTTAAAAGTAGAAATTTCTAGGTTAATAAATAAAAAAAATATTTTATCTTTTCACAATATTAAACATACACACTTATATCCATTTTAAAATATTGTACAATATATATTTTTTATTTATTTCTTTAATAAGCTTATATTACACTAATATAAACTATTATTTACACTTAATTTACATCATAAATAAATATTTACATCTTCTTACAGTAAACAAAACATTTATTTTTAAACTCTTTCAGACTCTTTTTCATTCTTCATACATTCAGGCATCTCATCATACATTTTCAAACCCTTTTACATTAAATAATTTTGTGACTCGGGTTTTTTCAACATTGGCAGTCTTATTTTATCCTCATTTCTAGTAATATGTTCATGAAAAATTTTGTTTAACACTATTTTATCCAAATATTTTGGTCATTTATCGTTTAAAAATTTTTATATAAAGATCAGCATATTTAATTTTATTTTCTTTTTATGTATAAACAGTTGAGTTCGTCTCTCATTTTTTCTATTTAATTATATCTATTTTTCTTGAGTACTATTCTCATCGCTTTATTTTATATAATTTATAATTTTATTCCTTAATCTACTAAGAAAAAATATTTAAAATATGGCCGTTTACGTATTGTAATGTGGTCTCGCGTTAGCATTTAGCAACACCGGTTGATACATGAGTTGACTAATGTTTTCCGAAGTTTGGTAAAGCTGTTCGAGAACGTGTTTATTGAGAAGTTGGCATGTTTACGAGTATTATTTGTTCCGTAGGATCGGTCAGCGACTTGGCGCTCGACGTGCTCGGTAAGGTCTGCGGATTTTCCCTTTTACGATACCAAATGGTGTATCTGCACATTAACATTGTGCCGTGTTTTATTTTTATTTTCTCCGCGAATGGTTTTCCACGTAATGTAACTGGTTTTTAAAAACAAACGAGTGTAGTCGATTAGACTTGCAATTAAGAAAGACAAAGATAGAAGAGGGAAGAAGAAATATATATACGTGAGGAGTCATTTTAATGGGCTTAAACTTTGTCTTTTCAAGGGTCGCAGCGCATTTTATTGTCTGCTTTTTTTGCGAATCCGGCGTTAACAAAATTTTCAAAAGGTGTATTTCGTGAACGCAAAGAAAAGATATCGATCGTGCATTTTTTTTTAAATAATACCTTTTTGATTAATTGATCCTTATGGGTGCAACGTTACATATGTATTTTTATTTTATTGATTTTCTTATAGCATTCAAGTTTATCTCTAATACTACGAACATAAACTAGACTAAATTTAACGTCTAGTTTTATTAATCTCCTATTATTACAACTACCGTATTGAATTTCAATCAATCAATCCGTTTTCTCATATCAGTTTCAAATTGTAACTCATTGCATCAGGTGAAAATTACCACCCTTATATGAAGGTAAACATATATAAATTGGTCCATTAATTGACGTCATTATTTTTTAGTAAACCTTAATAGTAACACTGAAATACGTAAGCAGAAACCATTTTAAAATGCTTCTGAATGGTAGGTCAATGATTTAAAAAATAGTATATAGGATCCTATCTTTAAAAAAAAGTTTTACTCTAATTTATCTATATTGAGGTGATTGTACGTTTAATATTTACCATTAGGTATATTTTGGTTTTAACCTTAGAAAGTAGATAAACGTATTATTCTTTTCGTGTACTAATTTTGGTTTTCTTTTGTTCCAGGTGGGTTCATCGAAAAGCTTAATAGAAATTATAAAAAAGCTTTCCCGAATATCCACTCGTCCCAATGGCGGCTGCCTTGTGGATGTGATACCTCTTGATTCTGTAACAGATTAATATTAAGCTTTCTGTATACAAGAAACCGATTTACATACTCACCTTTTTAATATTATTTTTTTAAACGAAGTTTCATTAGTTTGAAGATAGAAAACGTATCTTAAGATTTTTATTACTCTAAATCTCAACTTAAAAGACAATGTATGTGGTTTGGACCACGTCTTCCGAATCAAGACTAGATATTATTATCCTTTCACCCCTGTCCAGTACCAGTGGTGCAAACAGCACCGCATCGGATCGACGTGGTGTGATTTGATTATAAATTATATGCAGGCAGGATGATTAGTTTTTCTCTATAGATTATTGCATCTCCAAGTGGAATATTTATTAGGATACAGATGTAAATGAAGGAGCTCAGGGTGAAAGACATAACTGATATAGGAAAAACGTAGCATAGTAGTTGCATACCCGTACTCCTGCTAAGTTGTGCACAGCTATATCGCTCACTCCTTTCAAGAACGTCATAAATCAAAAAACTTGATTTTTTAGGAAAACGTTTTTAAAGTTTATGAATATAACACAATGTATTAAAAATAAATATCAAGCCACTTATTGAACTTTTTACGGTGCAACAGATCTTTTTAGGTAAAACCTGTAGGTTTTTTTCCATTTGAAAAATATTTAGTATATTCAAAAAAAAATAAGTAAACAATTCCTTTTCTTCAAAATGCAAAAACAACATTTTCTGCCCTGTAGCGGGTAAATGTTAAGTTAAAAATATGCCTCTTTTGCTGGGATATAGTACATTTTCTGGGGCATTCCGAAAACGTGCATAACTGAAAATTGTCGATTTTTGATTTATGACGTTCTTGATAGGAGTGAACGATATGTACAAGCTCTTTTGGGTTCAATTACATTAAACATACGTAACTTTCGTCCTATTCAACCCTATTCAACCTATGTTCAACCCATTTTAACAATTGATTATGTTTTAATCATTTTAAAACCTTCAAGGAAATATTGAAGGAACGGTCGATATAATATTAAGTACAGTGGACGTTTAATTATTTGTAATAGTGACTGAAAATGCAATACATTTGTCATGAATATGAAATATTTTCGTAATCCTCGCTGTTAACATTAGCCGCTAAGGTAGTGTTAATAGCGATGATAATACTGTAGTATGGAATTGAAATACATATGTATTAGTGTATATCATAAGTAACACTACATATACATACTTATATGCAAATCACAATCATCAAATTATATAATATTTATATTATTTATTGATTCGGCATTAACTTTGTGGAATGGCATGATTATTTTATTAAAAATTAAACACTTGAGTAATCCACTTAATTGAGTTTTATTTTTATAGTACAAATTAAAACTGAACAAATTAATTTGTACCAGAAGATGAAAACAATTGTCGTTTTCGAAACTAGTCGTAAATAAAAATAAAACTCAATTAAGTGGATTATTCAAGTGTTTAATTTTTAATAAAATATATAATATTTCATCACTGATATTAATTTTAATCCATTTTTGAACGGCTAGTAAGAAAAGTTTTTATTGTTTAGGTACTCGGGTAGTTCATTAAATTTTGTTCGTTATCGTATATCTAATATCGGTCTTTATATTGTTGTAGACCACTTGTACCTACTGACCATTGCACTCGACAACAACACTTCAGACTCCGTTGTTTAACTTAACTTATTCACGAATGTGTATTGCATGCATATTTACATTTTTTGCTCGTCTGTTCAACTGCGCTTGGTTCGTTGACTCTGCATATTACCAATAAATTCTCGGAATACTATTTTATTTTTTGCTTATAATTCTTTTTTGTCCATTATTTTTACTACAATACTTGCGAAAACAGCGCGCGACATTATTTTACTTTTCACGCATTAAAAAGAAATACTTTTCATTTTGTAAGTGTTGCATTTTCTTCATTAACCCTAGACTACAGGACCTGTTTCAAAGTACCTTAATCCGAGACTAAAATCGTAAAATTTACGACGATAAGAAAAACTCATTTTACTAAAAACTTTTAGAAAAAAGTGAAGCATGTTTTTTTAAAAACTTTATATAAAATACGAACATACAATATCGGTGAAAAACTAAGATGCTTGCTAGTTGTCACTACATTCTTTACATATATTGCTTTGGTGCTCCCTACATATTGGATCTCCACACTGTCCACGATACGCCGTTGTCGTCCGTATTTTTTTTTTGGCTAGAAAGAAAAAAAAACACATTTTCACTTTTTTGGAATTGCAGGTGTAGCATCTTTTAGAATATTGAGAATAAGGGCAAGATCCTCACGAATGTTTCGACGCAACGTTGTAGTGGAAATTCTATGCCTCCATCATGGGTCAGAAAGACGGCGACTTAAATCTATCATACTCGTATATTGGTAGCGCGAAAGTTTTTTTCTAACTCACGCTAATACAGGATTATCGTAAATTTTACGACACTTGCGAAATAGCTATCACGTTGACACGACGTCTTGTATTGACCGCTGTCTAGCATAGGGCTAAATAAGAGGCTACTGAAGGTCCCAGTGTTTGTTATGTTATGAAATGGACGAAAATTATGAAGAATATGGGCTGTCTTAAATTTTACGAATGTCCCGTAATCTAGGGTTAAGTACCGTCATTTTCCTATTTGTCAGAGCAAGTTTAGGTGGCAATATTTTATTTCATCCGGCTCGCGTTTTCTCTCCCCTCCTGCCGGGGGTAGTTCGACGGGATTTGGTTGTTTGCAATAGTAGTAGTTGTTATTGTACACGGACCACGTTGTGGAAGCAGCTTTGCCATTAGTAATAAATCATTTCTAACTTCAAGAGCACCCCAGTGTATTTCCATTCTATTTTTTCCCTGATGAGACCCTCGTTTCGTTTTGTTAGTGAGCCTTTTCACTCCATCTGGAAACATCCATGTTTATTATGAAAGTTTATTTTAATTAGTCAATAATGTTTATTGAATGGCTACGCCATGCTGCGTGTTATTCGATATCGTATTTGAAGAAAAAAAATTCGGCTATTTTGTAGCAACAAAATTTATTTACCTTTGCGATACAAGAAAAGTTCTCGCCTTTTATTAATGTTTTTTTACGTACTTTTCAAGCAAATATATTGTTATTTACTCAATCAACCTTATCCGCGGACCAATGTTTTGTAGCAACAAAATTTATTTACCTTTGCGATACAAGAAAAGTTCTCACCTTTTTAAAAAAATTTTACGTACTTTTCAAGCAAATATATTGTTATTTACTCAATCAACCTTATCCGCGCACCAATGATGCACAGGGCACTGCATCATATAAACGCAGTATTATCTTGATCGTTACCACATGAAGGAAAGGTGATCAGCCCTCCGCTTCAGGTACCAGTCCAGGGTAATATGGAGTAAATATTAGAGTGAAAAAATCACTTATATTTATTTGACCCCCCTAGGAATCGAACCCGGGACCTCCAGAACGGTAGCCGAGTTTGCTGACCATTACACTACGGAGGCGGAGTTTGTTATTTACACTGGCAACATATATAATACACGATTATCGTTAGTGTCCATTTAATCCATGTTGTGTAGGCACACCTAATTAGTTAAAATACGCATTGTACATACTGCATATCGCTCATTTGCGCAACCAAGGTCACAATCAAAAATATAAACGTTAAACTGACATTTTTATAAAATGTTCTGGAAGAAACTACAGCTATCAAGATATGATATATATTATCGTATTAACATGACTTCATTCCAACAAATTATTATTAAGTTCAATTGTGCATGGAGACACAATTAGCACTTCAATTTTGTCTTTATAAACGCAACACGAAAGAAACACGAATTCTGAGTTGTTCTCTGTAATCGCCAATTTGAGAAAATAAACTATCCTTACACGTTCCCGCTCAAAGGGTTAATGTAAACCTCAACATGAATTCGAGGAACTTCAAGATCAAGTAGCCTGATGGCGTCCATAATTTGATTCCTTCCGTGCGTTTGATGCTTTAATGGATATGCACTATATTAATGTTTGCCGTAGGAAATCCGCTCGTTAAAGTGTGACACCTGATTCGGCTGATAGCGAGTCTCTCGTTTTATTTGCGCGGCTGCAAGAGACGTAAATTTATTTCTAACAAGCTGTTGGCCTGTAATCTCGGTGCATCGGCGCTCCGTCCTATCCCTCTTTGCGTGGAGCGGAAGCGGTTTAGGTTGTTCGCGCTTTTCTCATGCTAACGAACTGTTAATTGGCTTCCCGCTGCACATGCACTTGGGTCTGCAGTAGGTAGTTGGCTATTTGAGAGTCTGCTCCAAACTACCGCTTGCGAGCCCACCTGATGGTCGATGATTACAATTCGGTTCAACTTGTATCCAATAACTACAAAATAAAACGCATCATTGACATTTAGTCTCTAAAATATGTTTCGTATCACTTTTAATAACTTCCCAATTTATTAAGTGTTGATAAAAATCGTATGCAGTGATTTGAAGCAATCTAACGCAAAAAAGTCTTTAAAAGTGGTGTTTACATATTTTACCACGTTTCTTATGACACATTGTGTACTAACTTAATTTAGAATATCAACTAATTTAATACACATAACATTAAAAAAGGAGTAGTCGATAATAATGTGTGGAAATTTCCTACGGTTATTATAAGACATTGTTTTCGAATAAAATTTAGACGTCTTATATGGTTTAAGGTTTCTGAAGGTTGATGAACAGATTCCCTATTTGCCACTCTTACCTGGTGAAGCGCGTATTTTTTGTCTTTGGTCATAAAACAACCTGATTTATGACTTCAGTTATAAAGGACGACTCCTTAGATACCTTAAACCTGTATCATTGGATTCGGGGATAAAGGATTGGAATCCGTGAAACTGCTTGCTTTGGCCTTTGTTCTCACGTTTATAGATTCAAGATTTTTCAGTAACTTCATTTTATTCATAAACAAGAGCTTATTAAAATATTAGTCTGTGTACTATTTGTAATTTACCGTTAAGGTAATAAATATTCACATCAAGGTTTTATTGAAATAATAAATATTTATTATCAACATAGATAAACAAAATTATTGAGATAGGAATATGGAAGTCTAAGTATTGACATAGTTTACGAACTGTCATTGTCTGGTTTAAGTTGTCACATTGTACACCGTGTAACATTCATCATTATTCCCATGATTGACACATTACTCAAATTTCGAAAGGTTGTACATATGCTTCACGTAATAACACGATTTACATTTAGGTGATAACTCATAGGTGACATTTATAGTATGATATTCTTTTTTGATGCATAATTTTTTGTGCATATGATATTCTTTTCCGAATTATGTATTTCATTTTTAATTTTATTATTTTTTTATACCGGTAAATTTTTGTTGGTAATTTGGACGCACTGAAAAGTTGCGTTACAAAGATTTAACCATTTCAAATCATCGCATTATGAAGGTTTGTAATAATATTTTTCTTAGAATAAATTTTCTTCACTTTCTCCTAATTACAGCTTTGAATTTCCTATTGTACACGGAATCCATTAAATCCCGTAGCTCGTCGGTTTTCGTCGCCTCGCCTAATGCATTCCCCCTAATGTCCGGACCCTTCCTAGTATTCATCATTCCGCCGTAACTGGTTTAGAGCCGCGTAAAAATAAAACCCAACGAAACGGGTTGTCCGCCGCTAGGCCCCCGTCCGCTCTCAGCCGGCAAGTGCCCGCTAAACTGGTATTGTGGTATAATAGGCAACTCCGATTTAGGATGCGCTATTATTGCGGAAAGCTGTTGGTTTAGCCCTTTGTGCGATGGCCTTTCCTGGGTTCCTGAAAGCGCACGGCCGATCGGCGCCAGCACCGCCGGGACTGTCAGATGCTCCTCGCCCTTTGAGGAAGGAACCAGTTCTTCAGTTCTTCAGACATCCGTATGTTGGACGTCTTCCCATCATCTCTGTTTTAACTGTTGCACCTATAACGTTATCTGGTCCCTTTCATCTTTTTGCCTTTTTGCTATCTTACTACTGAGCGCCCATTTTGGTTTGCTGCTTTTATTTTTGCCTTAAAATTTCTTGTGTCGATATAACTTCGTAAATTTACTCAATTATGTTAAGTAGTTGACATGATTTTATTAATTGATTCGATAGTAATTCAAACACCGTATACGGTGTTTGAAAATGATGCGGAATGCATCGAAAACGTGTCACAATAGATTTTAAGAAATATTGATATTTACTAAGTAAAACTTGTAGGATATTGTTTTAGTTAATTATCGAGATATAAATATTTTAGTCCATAGTAATCGTACCCACGTTTTGTGTTGTTTAAATAAATTAAAGATTACGTTTATTTAATGTTAACCGTTAAAACAACTAACTAAACATCACGCCGCTTCCTCGCAAGGGTAGGCAGAGAGAATAGCACGCCACACCACTCTGTCTTTGCAAACATCCTTCGCCTCTTCCACGTTCATGCATTTCCTCATACATACCCGTCGATTATTTCGACTCCTTCGATGTTTACCGTTATAAAAATGTTATTTGTCATACCGAAAAAAATCCTATTTAAGTATTTTTATTTACGTTTGATATATTTAAGAATTAATTTTGAAGCATTCGTATATTTAGAGTATTGCTGAGGTAGTTAGTTTATTTATGCTTAAAAATAAATTTGAATACGTATTTTTAAGACTGCAGTAATAATACCTCATGTTTTAATGTATTGTGTACATACATTATTTATTTTGAATAACTAGAACATGCGACGAGTGTAAATAATATTTCGCTACTTCACGTATCATTAGCCGCCACATTTCCTTTATTCTCCACCCCCCTATGTCCCATCACTCAATGGAAACCCTTCATTATCGTCATCATGGCGGCTCCTCATCGCGTGCGAGTCGAACCGACTGCACCAAATCGTCTTCTCGGAAATTGATGTAAACTGGTGTTTTTTTTTCTTTTACGAGTCGTAACTTCTCAATTTCCTCAGGTACGTTAATTTTGAAGTACCGTTGTGTTACAGAATGTTAAATAGTGACGTTTTTCAATACTTTGCCGACAAAACTCGTCTTGATTCAAAATCTATATTTTCTAACACAAATTGCAATATCTATATCGTAGTCGTACAGAAGAAAGTGACTAACTAACAAAACGTATAATGTTCAGAAAGGCCATTTAAGTCACTTTTGCTTGGCAAGAAAATAAACATCAATGCAGTTAGTCATTTTTAACAAGTCAATATATTATACTTCCAAGTTTAAAACCCTTTGGGATTTTTTCAGGGCAATATTAAGCTAGTTAGAAATCAAATAGTCAATGATCACGTTTTTGTAAAACAATGCACTTGGTCACTTTCTTCTGTATGACTACTATATGATCTAACGAGTATTAGTTTTTTTCAGATTTTTTTTTACATAAGTAAATTCATACATACGAGTATGTAATATATTTCGTCGCTCTCCTGACTGATGTGTAAACTATATTTTATATTATTTATATGTGTTTTTTGTGTGTTAATATTTATTAACGCTACTAATTTAATCTATGCTCGTGACTAAATTATTATAATTGCTCATTTTACATTATAAATAAAACACTTTTTTTTTGCCACTTGAGTATTATATTGTTACGACTACTTTCGGAAGCTGCACATGCTTCCACCTACGAGTTTGAATATAAACTGATATTCAAATTCAGTTTATATTCAAACCCTTAGTTGGAAGCATCGGTAGCTTCTTTGTGTTTTTTTTAATATATTTTCTTTATTTGTCCTGAATTATTGTTTATGGTACGATTACACATCATACGCAAGGATTACACTTTTTACATGCTGTTAACCTTATGTGCAGCATCATCTCTATTTAGTTCCGTGTTGATGGTTGGTTCGGTCGACGCTCTAATTTAGTTTTCCTAATCCTCGTAGCGTTTGCTCTCCGTGCCGAGCACTCTCGGCCAGCGACAGTGATCATTATTTTATTGAATAATCTTCCTGCAGCACGCACAAGTTGCAGCCGGTGCGCGGTGCCCGGCGAGCAATGAACCTGGACTCCCTTCTGGGTACCCGCGGAGCCGCGCATAAACGGATCGTAGTCCGTATTCCCTATTCTAAAATATTACCTTCCTGAGCTTTTATTGCGGCCGTAAAGACTTCCAACTCCTATAGATTACGTACAATTAAACGACTTCTGTCTTGTCTTTAAACATGGAGCGTTGTTCTATCGTTCCTGTTTTTAATATAAAGAATAAAAAACACATAATAATAATAATAATAATAATAAACCCTTCGACGTCCTAATTAGATGATATTAGTATATTTATTGATGGATTTGGCGATGAATTTGTAAAATTCCATTTTAATTTATATATTTATACCGGAAAAACCTATAGTTAAGGGTAAGACTGAGTGTTCAATAAGTAATGGGGAACTTATATTCATTTTTGGGAAATTTATAATAAAGGAATAATATATTGACAAAGCTTTGTGAGACTATCCATGTTTTTATAACTTTAGACAATTTTTTAGGCCTATTATTAATATAATTTTAACCTCTGTATCAATATTTTTTTATACTTTATATACAGCTTTAGTGTGATAGATTTATTCATAATTTCACGCTTAGAGCGAATACATAATAGATTATTAGGTCAACGGAAGCCATGAATGAATAGCAGGTTGACCTACGGTCAAATCATAGATCTTGTAATTATTTATTTATCTCTCATTTTATTATGTATCGATAAATTACGAAAACCGTTGAATTACGCCGTCTCCTAATATTTCCTAAATAATAAAAAATGCGGCGATCGATTGAAACGGTTAAATACCGCGTCAAATACGAGTACGTTGTGTGGATGAAATTAACTTTACTTTTTTGGATTTATATGTAAACACATTGATATTTTAAAACTATTCACTTAAAAAAATAATAGGTAAGCATTTGTTTTTCACAGAATAGTAATAAAATGAAATATGTATATTTAATTTCATTAATTGATTCGGCAGTCACTTTGTGATCAATCTATCCATTTTTAATTAAAGTTTTACTTGGTTAATACCACTGCTTTTCAAAATCCATTGTGATACGTGTTTCGAAGCATTTGGCATCATTTTCAGATTTTAAAATATAGTGGTATTTACCAGTAACACTCAAATTCAAAATAAATATATTTACAGTACGTATCGAAACTACATCGACGGCCTGGTATGGGTTGTACCCACAAATCAATCATTCATTTATAGAACGTGATAAACGGCGCATTACAATATCTAAACATATGTACCTACCAACTTTACCATACATTATTAATTCTTCTGCATGTTGAATAATGTAGAGCGGAAAGTGAAAATACAAACAATCCGTACATCAACCAGCAGTGTTGTAGAAGATCCAGTGGAGGTTGACTAAACTAAACAATTTCACTCTTCGGAAAAAAATATTATGATTGGTGTGTTCTTTGGTATTCATCGTCAGATTGCACTGGTTGTTTTTTCATCCAAAAATTTGAACATTATTGTACCTAGTTAATATAAAGTTTTGCTCTCGCTCGTCGCCGCGGGGCTTCGTACCAAAAGGTTTCCAACCTAATTGAAGTCCTCCCCCGCCCCCGCCCCTCCGCCGCCCCTCCCGCCCTCCGCCCCGACCACCTTTTGAGAAGATTATCTCCGTCCTCTAGGGCTCTGCACGTTGCTTCGTTTTGTTTCCCCCCGACACTCAAATCACGTAGTATCACCGAACTTAATTATTAGTTTTTTTGTTCGATGCACCGTGTAACATGTTTTTTAAATAGGGTATTTTCGGACACTAAAGGATTCCGAAAAGCAACCATTTTGAAATTGGATAATTAATAATGCATTTATTATTTATTTATTTAAAAACATATTACATACATAAGCCACAATATTCCTGATAGGTTTCTATGACTCATTTAGGGACATGGGATTAAGGTCAACAAGACTGAAAAACAGACAATAAAGTAATAAATAAGAAAATACACTGCGAGATAAGAAGCACGTTTAAAGGAAACAATTGAGAAAATAGAACTAATCACTAACACAAATATCTTTCCATAAATTATTTTTTCAGTTCATTCATTCTGGATCCCGGACTGGGTTCTATTTTATATATGTTAGGCAGCTGGTTAACTTGGGTATAGACAAAATATTGCTTGTACCTTACTTCAAACTTAGTTGTGTTTATCGGCTCCATATTTTTTTATTATGTCCTCGTGTATTATGATGATGAATTTCTCTGTTAAAAATCGGTTTGGTGTAGCTGTGAATTATAATTTATTTGCTATCTTACGCTGGATTTGTCAGGCGTCTGAGTTTAGTAATTCATTGATATTTATAACGATGTGAATTATACTGCTGTAAACGAATCATCTAATTTACCGTTCTTCGTTTTAATGCTATATTTTTTGGAGATCAGGTGTCGATTAGATTTAATCTTGATCTCGGTACTGAATTTGCGTATTCAATGGTATGGTCATGGTCATTCATCTTCCGCTTCAGAATCATTTCCAACTCCAAATCTCTTTTTCCATTCACGCTTCTTATTTAACGATTTATTTGATGGCGTTATTTTCTCAGACATGTGTTTCTCGCAACCATACAGGTATCTGTTGTAATGTGAATATGATCAACCTGCTTATTTTATCGGACTGAAAGCTCCATTTAAACCATATTACATTTATTTACTCCAAACGTGGGGGAGATCTTTACCTTTAGATATTTATGTCCTGATTTGTCGCCATGGCTCCCGAATATTTCCACCCCACTCGGTTTGTGATCTCTCTCGATCAACCCCCGATCCAATCTTCTGAATACAACAAAGGTTTCGTGTATCGTCAGTAATTGCGCCGTATCACTTCATTACTGAAAGGTAACTAAACTAGGGTTAAACACTCGTCTTAATATTTAAACGCGATGTATAAATCATAAATTATTTCATTATTTCCACATCACGGGTTACATATAGCGTTGTTGCTTACGGTAAAAATACGATAAAAACTTTTGTGCATAAAAATTGTCAACGTCGACAAATCGGTCATGATGCTTGTATAGGTACACAAAAGTCATGACGTTTTTATTTACATACTTATTTATTCATCACTTCGTGTAAATATCCCAGTACATGTCCGCCTCCGTAGTGATTGGTTAGCGCGTTTAGCCATTGTGCCGGAGGCTCTGGGATCGACTTTCAGGGGGATCAATATAAATGTAAGTATTTTTTCACTCTTATATTTATTTAATACTAGCCTAGACTAGTACTTGAAGCCTAAGAGTGATGATTACCTTGCATTTATGTAGGTAACGATCAAGATAACACTGCGTCAATACAATGCACCTTTAGATGCGGATAAGAGTTAGAATAAGAATAAATGTTTAATTTTAAGAATTATATTGTATTGTAAAGAATCAAATATATTTTTGACGTAATTATTATGTATATTAGTAAAATTATTTTTAAATCTTGCTTGCAAATAGATGCATATTTTTAGCCAGTGTCCAAGTAAGCTACGGCTCATGCAACACCATTTTTACAACTACGGCGGCAACTTTTTATTTCATATCAACATCTAAGCGAGTTTACTACATCTAAAGGTTTCTATAATTTTATGTAATATTTGGCGAAAATTCATGGTAAAACACTCCCAAATAGATGCAGTACTATATAATAATACTTTTCCTGAGTTGAATATGTTTAAATATCTTATTTACATACTGTATACCACATAATGATTAGACATTTTTACATTTTGTCATTACAAATAATACCTACACCTACGTGTAGGCGATGTAAAACGTTTCCATAACTCAACAATGTCTCGATATGGAGATTATCACATTGCACGCTTAGTTGTTACCTGATATGTATATTCCAAAAATGTGCCAAATTTAATATACAGAGGCGTCTTAAAAGGCCTTCTTTGTATGTATGATAAAAAAGTTATACGTATATTTGACTATGTTGTTTGACAACTTATACAAGTGCTTTATTTATTTATAAATTAATCATGTTGTTTTACAACGTTAATACCGAACCAATAAATATGATTTGACAACATTGAGAGTATTTGTTTTCGTATAAAATACTAACAAGACGCCTCGCGTATAGGTACATAACTTGATTTTCACAAATTTCGGATTATGTCAGTTTACTTTTAGGCGCGCGAAGAATTTTTATTATGTTTGGAAACCATTAACTTATACATATATATTTTTTACACTAATGTATGGAAGCGAAACATGGAACTGGCAAAGGAAGGATGAAAGCAAAGTGAATGCTGTTGAAATGCGCTCCCTCAGACGAATGTGTGGAAAATCATTGTATGACAGAATTAAAAACGATGATATAAGAAAGGAATGTAAGGCTGAACGAGGAATAATTGAAAAGATTAGAAAGAGCTCTTTGCGGTGGTATGGACATGTGGAGCGAATGGATAGCGGGAGAATGACTAAGAAAATATATGTGGCGAATGTGAGAGGGAAAACAGAACGTGGACGACCGAAAAAGACTTGGCACGATCAGATCAATCAGAACCTAAAATCTGGCGGTGTCAAAAGTCTGCGTAATCGGAGGGCATGTATGACTAGATGTATGGATGTGAAGGAGGCTAGGAGTGTATGTCAGGACAGAAGAGTGTGGCGTTCCATCCTCTCTGCCTACCCCTGCGGGGAAACGGCGTGATGGTAGTAGTAGTAGTAGTAGTATATATTTTTTACAATTAGCTGTATGTATAGTGTGATTATGGTGGGCGGATTAGCGGGGTTCCTATAAAGGAGACTTAGTTACCATAGAGATTTTTCAATCCTCATGGGTGCTTCTCCAACTTCCCCAGGCACGTTTTGATGACTAAAATGCGTGGCGTTGATCATTCATATTTTTTACTAGGCACATTCACATTCTGTTATTTTCACTAGGGCAAAACAAAATATACGAGTGATTAATTCCATTGAGTACATACCTACCTACATATTAATACGTGTATATACTCGTAGCTAAAAAATCGTGTACCGAATCCTACGTGGATACAGTATTCTGTTATTGCATTTAACAGTAATGGTTCTGAGTGATTTATATAGCACCAATTTTATGCTAGGTATATTGACTCAAGGACTTATGTGTTTAAGATGTTTTGTTACGATTTAATAACAGAAATCATGTTTTTCATTTTGGTTGGTTAGAGGATATTACTCCTTAGCAATAATCCTGCCAATGTACATTTTTTTTGTAAATGATGTCAAAATAAATTAATAATTATTTTTTAGTAACTGGGGTTTAGTTTTTATCTAAAATGTAAGATCGTTTTAGTTATTATTTTGTTATTAACTATTTATGAATATTTGTATGTAGTGTTTTATTTTTATTTTTTTAAGGTATCTCAACTTGATATTTAACATGGATCGCTCTTCCCTTTTATATGAAAGAAGACGAGATGCTCAGACTTTCATCTTTTTTCATACTAAAGAGAAGAATGATACATGTTTTACATCACGTTAAGACAACTTTAAACTGATATCTCATCCGTAGAGTGAATAATCCAGTGTCCGATATAATAAATAATATCAATATTATTTTATTTTTACCTGATTGTATGAAACTAGTTTTATTTGTTGCATAGGATAAAAGGTATAACAATTATTAAAACTTTATTCCCCACTACAGAATAACAAGCCAAAATTTAATAATATTCTCTTTTAGTTGTTGCGGTATCATTATTATTATTATTATTATTATTACGTCTTTGTGTGCATATTGCATCCGTATTTTTCAACCCGCACGCACGTCCTTTTTTTACTCGATGCACAAAGAAAAATGCACCAACAATCGCCTTGAGACCGGCTCGGACCATTTTGTCTACAAAATATGCTCTTGTGTACGAGGTTGGGTACATGTCTCGTGGAACAGCTGTTGGACGAATGAAGTATAAAGCCATCGGTAGTAATCACTTTAAAATTACCAGGCGCTTTTTCTTGTCCCGAGTCCCAAAGACTCGGTAGCGTAAACTTATTAGCCTTTGGGATCTTTCTTTTCGTTTTTGTTACGTTGAATATTGGGGTTCGAATCTGAGAGTGGTGATCTGACTTCTCTAACTAAAAAATTAGAAATTCATTACATTTACATGAAACCACAACCGAACTAAATATAACAATACATATAATTATATCGCTTTATTTTTATCTATATTAAAATATGGCGATTGGAAATGGTTTTTTTTCGGAACATTTTGAGTGTATTCAAATAAATGTTCACTCTATTTGTGTTTTGTGAGTTCAATAGATGGCTCTAGTGAATTCACGTATACTGTTTCACGAAATTAATAATATATGTAAGAGTTCCAAAAAAATTAATAGTAGTGTGGTTATCAATCATGGGTAAATCACTTTACCAGCCTATGATGGGTCATAAACTCTGTCAATATCCAGGTTTCCATATTCTTCTGCGCGTATTTTGAGACTTCAAAAAGGGTATTCTTTTATCGCCTTGCTTGAATTTCTTTCTAGTTTTTTTAGTGCACACGAGCTTTTTTCACACAATGATTCCTGATAATTGTAGGTCTGTAGTGTTCGGATACCTGAAATAAAAGTGAGTTCACGCTTGCACAGGTCGCCTGGCGGAGTACGTTATTACAGGCTCCGCTGGGCTTAAATCTGCTTAACGTGAAGCGGGGATTAATTCGGTAATCGGCTCCGGCGTCGGGACGCTTGGCAAATTACTCTTCCGGCCCTGGGGGAAATGGCAGAGACGCCGTCCTACCGGGTAACTACCGTCGAGTAGTTTCACAGCCTGTTAACGCTCTTAATATTGCAGTTAACCGATGATCGAACTGTTTCATCTCCTCCCGTAACACGCTGATTGCCGGCCAGCCCATCGTGTGCAAAATTGTATCGATTTTGCTCACATTACCAACGATGATTAAAAATATCCTGCATACGTTTTTGTTATCATTCCGACCCTTTGAGTCTCCCGTCGCGATCTACTTTGAACGGATCATATTGACCTCGTTCACTGAATATTTTGTGTTTTGAAAGCCACGTGCCTTGTTTTTCTCCCCTCCATAATTTAAACTTTTAACCACCGTTACTCAATGAATTACCATATATATATATTTTTTAAATATTTAATGTTTTATATTAGTCAGGCTCAACATTTTTTAGTCCACGTATCATTAAAAAAAAAACAAAACATAAAAAGCAGTGTCATCCGTTGAAAGTTGATTCAACTCATGCAATACTTAACATTGCTCATGGCGAACAGCATGCTTTTTGACACCGCTGTCACTTAGAATTTTTATTGTTTTCGATTGCATTTTTAATTTTTAATTTAGAATAAATAGCATGTGAAATAAATATCAAAAAGGTGTGCTTTCTATTTTCCATTTAACCAGAATGAGCCACAGCAATGCGTGACCGGGTACAGCTAGCATTTAATATGAATATAGTGTATCTCTGAAAAGTGTACAGTTTATACATTTTTGACATCTCAACAAAGATGAAGAGGAATACGGAAGACTGAACATTTACATGGCTTACGACCGTCACATGCTTGGTTAAGTGATCACTTTACACACGTGTAAGATTCACCAATTCTACCCATGTTCGACAACCACACTACACAATTTTTAGAACTCCTAAATATAATGATCATACCCGTAACACAGTACATGTGAGTTCACAACAGCCATCTATGTTGGAATAGGGAAACTTTTACTAAGCAACGACTCTTTCTGTTTGTATGCATGGTCCGAACCTTGGATTAAATTGACACACTTGAGCCCCGCCTGTAAACATAATTTGTTTTTGTTTCTTACACTGATTTAGCATAACCAAATATTATATATTACACCATATAATATTTGGTTATTCTATAACCAAATATTATATTGTGTAGGTACTCAAGTAGGTGTCTATCATACAGGGTCAAAATACATTTACACAATATTTTTCTGTGTACAGTTTATGTTTAATTTACCTTTATCATCCGTACGTTTGGGAACCTTTACTCTGCTAAGCCACATTCGTCTCCCATACGTCGCGTGCCCGACTTATCTGGCCATCGATTCTTAGAGATAACAAAAGGGTATTCAAATTGCAGGCTCGCGTTTTGCTGCGGGGATAAACGCGCATTAAAATCGGATAGGAGATTTTTAATTTATACAGCTTCACCCTCCCTAATATTTGAGAGGATGATTGCTCCGGTTCACAGCAAAACCTTTCAGTGATTTGATATCTATTTAATATTTCGTATATCAATGACATCGGGAATTAGGGGAAAATTGTGATAATAATACGGACTTGTTGATTTTCAACTAATCTTCATGATATAACGCTAATTAATGATATGATTATTTTCTTAAAGCCCAGTAATTAACAGCCTGCAACTTAGTTTTCTTAAACCCAGGTAACATTTTATGTAATTGATTTTTTTTATAAATCACATTTTTGTATTGAAAATAATAAATATATGGTTTTGAAAATAAAAGAGTTATTGTAAGGAATTTTAATTATGAACATATTTTTTAATGAATATTCTTTATAAAATTGTGCGCTAACTAACAACACGTTTTTCTCGCGCAACCGATCGCGTTCTGAATATGTACTTTGGAGATCTCACCCTTAATGCTTAAAGTTATTATTGACTTGATTAACTTTACTGCTTGGAGGTCATTAGAAGTGCAATTTAATGATGATAAAACGATTTTAATTTGCAATAAAAACTCGCATTGTCCGAGGAAAAAATGCAGACTGCAACAACAAAGCATTTGACCTTAACCGTTGCCTTAGGCAAGTGCATTTTGGGTAACTGCCTGAGATTCCAAGGCCTTGCGGATCAGAGCGTGTCCGTCAAGTAACAGATTTCATATAATTAGCGTAGTCTATCTTTTGGTATAGGCAAAAAATGCAATTTTGCTTTTTTTGCCAGTCAGTTTCTGCATACAAGTCGGCGAGTTTGACTTGAGAAGGTCACGCGGAATTGCATGGATCGACAAAAAATTATCGTCTTACCTGTACGTATTGTTCTCTTAGATTTCTTTTCATTATATGAACACTTATTTCGCTGTGATTCTTTTTTTGTCGAACAATAATGCTATCGGTGTTGCATTGGTCGCAAAAATGCGACTTGATATAGGAATTTTTGATACATGTGTACACAAAAAATAGCACAGCTTATTATTATTTTTTACCGTTGAATTTACCGAGAATTTAATTTGTATGGTTAAATTTGCGCTCGCTGATTTGTGATATTTTGACAATTTTAATCAAATTTGTCGCGTCCGTTGTTAACATTAAAATGTTTATGTTTCTACCCGTTCATGACGAATTATTTTTTATGCTGAAAAATACCGAGGAAAACTTGGTATGATCAAGTATTTAAAATACTTGAAGGTTGTCAGGTCAGGAGTCGGAATACTCGGCGGGTATGTATGAATGTGGAAGAGGCGAAGATTGTGTGCAAAGACATATTGGGGTGGCGTTTTATTCTTTGTGAAGGATAGTTAGTTTAGTTAGTTAGTTCATGCTGAAATTTTAAAGAGTAGTAAATAAGAGAGTTAAAAAAAATATATGCAGAGTCGAAAAGATACGGTTCAACATATAACCTTGGGCAAATCACAAACTACAAATTACATTTTCAACAATGTATACCTTCAATTTACATATATTGCTATGATAAATAATCTTTTAGAATGACGTATGTAGTTATTACGAGCCAATTAAAAGTACTCTCCTATAAAGATTGTACAGTTACCTCTTAGTTACTTCAATTATTTCGACCCTCCTCGGTTAGTGCGTAATGCATTTAATGTATGTGCCCTCGCGTTTCACCAAAGGGTGCTTTCTATACAAAAATATTATCAAAATTAAAAACTTAATCCCCCTAACCTAGTGACATTCCCCTCACAATCTGTACTGTTTAACGTGTTGTTTGTGAAACTGCAATATGCTTATAAAAATTTGGCACGTATTTTTTTAAAATCCTTAAGCTTTTATTGTGATCTCTTTTTTTCTTTAATTTTACATTTAACGTGTTTATTTTTAATTAAACGAGAACGCCTAAAAATCTAGTCATGTCGTATTTTTATTTTCATCGCGTTGATTTTCAGTCATTCAAATGTTTCAATCGCTGGATCAAGGCCCAAAATACGTTAAAACTTAACTTAATTTTCTTTAAACCCAGGTAACATGTGACGTAATTGTTTTCTTGAAACATCGTTTTTGTATTGAAAGAATAAGTTTTTATTCGAAATAAATACATAAATACATATGGTTTTGAAAAGAAAAAAGGTTATTGAAAGGTGAGGAGTTTTTTCTTTAAAATTATTACTATTTATTAGTTACCTTAGAAAATTCTCCTTGCCTATTATGTACAAATATTTATAGCATATTTAATTTTTGTGTAAGGTAAGAAGTTTAAAAAAAATATATCTTTTCAATCTCGTATATTCTAAAAAAACATTTAAAAAAAACAATTTATTCTAAAAAAATCAAGTGTGAAGTGGCGACCGGCTCTTAGCGTAGCCGGACGCTTCATGAATTATATTATTTCGAGTAAGGCCTTAAGATTCGAGTGCATGATTTTTTTTCAACCAATATCGCTTCATTCTGAAATTCATATTTATCAAAGTAAATTATAGGGTTTGAGAACAAATGTTATAACATCCCCAGCAGTGTTTGACCTTCATTTGCCCACATTACGAGCGCGGAGGGTTAGCGCGACCCCTTTCTGCACAGCGAGCTTTATGTAGACCGTTTGTGCTCGTTCCCCAAGTATCGCGGACCCCGTGATACTAACTTGACATTTACTTGCAAACCCCGCCCGCCGAAGCGTGGGAACGGCTTTTACTGAAGACGAGTACCTACCTACCCACTAGATCTTGGGTCAACAGCGTTAAATTATTATTATTTACGCTACTTGGAGGCATAACATACGATAAATTGCAACTTAATTTTCTTTAAACCCAGGTAACATTTGACATAAATTATTTTTTTGCTTGAAATATCGTTTTGTATTGAAAAATGTGTTTTTCTTTTAAATAAATATATAATTTTTTAAAAGATAAAAATATTTTTTCAATATATGTAGTCTAAAAAAAAATATCCATATAAGTATATATATATATATATATATATATATATATATATATATATATATATATATATATATATATATATATATATATATATATATATATATATATATATATATATATATATATATATATATATATATATATATATATATATATATATATATATTTTCTAAAAAAATAGCACGCAGTCCACACGTGCGGCTTCTTGCGCAGCCGTTCGCTTACTGAATTGGATGTACTCGCAAACAACCGGATACTCCCCATTAAGGGGATATTCGCTAACACAGTATTCATTCCACCGGAGACCACCGGAGAGGTCAGATGTCTGTTTACACCCCTATTGTTTTTGTTTTGTTTAGAATGTACTTATGTAGTTTTTTTTTAATATATTTTTTAACTCCTTGCCTTTCAATAACTCTTTATATCTTTTCAAAACCACATAATTATTTCCAAGAAAAACTTATTTTGTTAAATGTTACCTAGTTTTAGAGAAAATTAAGTTGCGACTTATACGGGCGATATAACGAATACTGGGCCTTAATATCCAGTGTATATTATTGAAAATACTAACGTAGGTAGGTAGGTACTCATGTTTAGTCAGTAAAATGACGAATTAGAATTCTCGCATTGCAAGTGTAATACGGGAACTTTGCGTATCAGGTTCTCTGTTTATGTATCTCAAATGGAACATGTGTTATTCTTGATAACAGAGTGGAGTAGGTATTTATTGTATACATTTATTGTACAACATTTTGAGTGTATCCAAATACTTATATTATGATTATAGTAGTTATTTTTCAGATTATTTTGTTGACATCTCAACATATATGAAGAAGAATATGGAAGTCTGGACATTTACGGGGCAATGTTGTAATAAATTATCTGGTCAAATTATAAGCTAAAATGAAAAAAAATAATAAAAAGGATATTTTATAGCGTTTCTCATGTATGTAATTATAATCCGGGATTCGGACCTCACATACAAATGAAAGAGTTTCTTCTCAATAAAAACTTCTTTCATCTTACAAATAGATGTCTTTAGTGAAATTCTAGTGATTCAAGCACTATGTTTCGGAATTGAACCATATACATATATAGAAGTTATAATAAGTTGAGTAGTGTGGTTGTCAATCATGGGTAGAACTGGTGAAAGTTACACGTGTATAAAGTTATCACTTTAACCATCCTATGACGTTCGTAAGCTCCGTAAATGCCCAGACTTCTATATCCTTCTACATCTATGTTGAGAAATAAAAAATTAAAAAAAAATATATCCTTAGAATTTGAACATTGTGATAATCTTGAATGCTTTGTTCGGATAATTTGATTTCGTAATGATAAGGCCATTTGTTAAGTATGTCAGATGGTTAATCCGTCGACCCCTAATGACCCGTATTACACCATCCGGCGCATCGACTGATCATGGTGCTCGAGTCTCTCATGCATACCATCCTACAAATACACATTGCGACGTTATTTTGTGATCAATGAATATATCGTATTTAATTTATTTATTTATTTTATTTAAACTTCATGTACAGAAAATAAATAAGTACATTGGCGGGCTTAATAAATTTTGGTGATTTTACTCTAGATATAATATTAATTTAATATTACACTGGACCTGGTCATTGAAGCGTAAGAGTGATCACCTTGCCTTCACGTAAGTAACGATTAAGATAACAATTCGTCAATTTTGCAGTGCCCTATGCACCATTGGCTGCCGATAGGGGTTAGAAGAATAAGATGTAGGTACAAGAAGATGTATGAATGTGGAAGAGGCGAAAATTGTGTGAACAGATTGGTGTGGCGTTTTATTCTTTTTGCCTACCGCTGCGGAAAGCGGCGTGATAGTTTGATAATTTTGTCAATCTTGTACCTTAATTTGTTCACTCAATACTCGTGTAATATTGACCTTTATCTCGATCCCTACAATTCTCGATTGGGTAAAGCGAGTACCTACCAATGTTCAGCTGTCGAACAGAAGCCGTATTTTTTTACCCCATTTTTTTTGTTAACCTTCCTCATCCACTTCTCTTCATCCTACTCGCACTTGTTTGCACCTGCCCTATTTAATGCTCCCCCCCTCTGTCCGTCTTTCGATAATAACAATAATTATTATCAATTTGAAATAACCGGTCGATAGATTGCTAAAACATGTGTCAACTCTTTTTGTCAGGTTGTCAAACAATTTTACGCCGATTCCGAATGTCGAATACGCACAGTATCTTGTGACCGATGTCAATATTAAACGGGCCCATAAAATATTTTCCTGTATTGACAACAAATCGACGCTCTTTCGATTGTTTTTCTTCCCTGGTTTATGGTACAATTCGTACATTTAATGTCGTTACATTTCTTTTGTTTACATTGTTTTGTTGAATTGATTTATAATGTCCCATTAAAAAGAAATAAGTCCCAAGTGCATACGGGCGCATGTCATACTATTGTATGTTCAGCATAGACGCCTATAAGCACGAGTAATAATGTAACATATCGCTCACTCCTTTCAAGAACGTCATAAATCAAAAATCGACAATTTTCAGTTGTGCATGTTTTCAGAATGCCCAGAAAATGTACCATATCCCAGCAAAAGAGGCATATTTTTAACTTAATATTTACCCGCTACAGGACAGAAAATGTTGTTTGAAGAAAAGGCATTGTTTAATTATTTTTTTAAATATACTAAATATTTTTCAAATGGAGTAAAAACCCTCAGGTTTTACCTAAAAAGATCTGTTGCACAGTAAAAAGTTCAATAAGTGGCTAGATATTTATTTTTAATATATTGTGTTATATTTTTAAACTTTAAAAACGTTCTCCTGAAAAATCAAGTTTTTTGATTTATGACGTTCTTGAAAGGAGTGAGCGATATGTGTGTTTCTTGTCTGGAGTGTATTTGTATTCCTACATGCTTACTTGACTATTTCTCGAAATTATATCATCTAGAACAGGCATGTCAAACTCTTTATTAAGTTTTTTTTGCGGCCCGCGGACATACGCGGTTATATTTTTCATTTATTTTAATTCTTCATTGAAGTTTTTTTTTTTTTATACGGGAACATATGATATTCTTTTACAAAATCATTGATTTGGATCTACTGTACCTCATGTGACTGTCTTTTATAATAAATTATTCACTTAATTTTAGATGAAAATGAAAATGAGATTTTTGAGTTTTTTGACGTGGTCTGCCGGCGTACACAAAATACCTTATGCGCCCCCTGATACCTTTTGAGTTTGACACCTCTGATCTATGAAACTTTATTTATTCTTAAGGCCCGGTATTCGTTCAATCGCAATATAATTTTCTATTTATCCAGATAACATTTTACAGAATTAATTTTTTCTTATAACATCGTTCTTGCTTTGAAAAAATAATGTATGGTTTTGAAGAAAATCATTGAAAGATAAGGAGTTAAAAAAATATATATTAATAAAGGTATATATGTATTCTAAAAACAAAAGAATCCAATATACGTTCTAAAAAGAATCGGGCGTGAACAGACATGTGACCTCTCCGTTGGTGTTCGGTGAAGTGAATTATGTGTTTGTGAATAGCCGATTGTATATTTTTTTTTTACATTTTTTTTAGTATTTAAATTCAAAGTGTTTTCATTTCTTTATTCCTCGTTTTTTTACGATTATTATCACAAGTACCTACTCACTAACTATTGGTTGCAGCTGCGGGTTTAACTTTCATCGCGCTATCTTGCACACAAACTTTGTTGAATTAACACGTACGTAAGTATGATTGCGGTTGTTCGGTCTGTTTTAATATCTCAAAATTTAATTCGTTTTTAATGTGGCCATTGTTTTCTCGAGACAAAACATAAAAACCTGTATTTGAATATGTTTTAAGAGTTCAGTCATCTCGTGACTTTGAACAGACATTCATTTTATTCAATATCATCCGCATTATCATATGTAAATAAATATCCTTGTATCTGGTAGATTCAAAAGACTTATTTCGTTGCTACAATACCAATGCTCCAATTTGCTCTTTTTGGGATTTTGGTTCTACATATGTTCTACATGGTCACTTTTTCATTGAATGATTAATATTTTATTAGGTACTTAGTACAGTTAAGTAAAATGCTTACCAATAGTTTTTTTAGCGAATCTTATTTAGCCCTTGTAAAACAACAGATAGTGGATAGGGCACTACATTGGATAATGCAACGTGTTCTTGATCGTAAATTACACGAAATTTTTAGGTGATCAGTCTTACGTTGCAGGTGTCAGTAAAAATGATCGATAAAAATCATGACTTCCAACATTGAATCGAGATCTCTTTCAAGTTAAACATGCTAACCACGTAACTAAAAAAAGTTCTTGAATATTTTTAAAATATTTTTTACGTTAATTAATTTTTTAAAGAGCGGCAAAAATACCAGGGTATCAAGAGATAGCCGGTGTTCACCGGTGACTGGTTCTCGTGAGTTTGCTGCCGCCCGCAGCCATTGTGGGGGCCCAGTCAAGCGGAAACTGATGCAGCTACTGCACATCCTCCTGTCTCTTGGCCGACACGTTCACTGAACATCTTCCACATGCAAAATATTCAGAAGCCGATTTGTGGCAAATTAGCAATGTGGTATAGTTTTTGCGCCTGATTTTTTACGTCGTGTCCTTCGAATTGATTCGGTATTATTTTTCTTTCGAAGAGATATTATTGCAGATGGTGTCTTTTACATTATATGATTATTTAACTTTAATTCGGTTAAATCTCCATTCGATTATCTTAATTGCGATGAATATGTTAATGCTGTTTTATCTTAAATAAAAATTTCGCTACATGTGCCAGTTTAGAAAAGATAAGATTATAAATAAGTACCTCAGTGAAAATACGCCATTTCAATGGTAAAACTAGCCAGGAATCAACCAGGTCTAGTACATTCTAGAAAGAATAAAAATTTTCACATAAAGTATACATTAATATTATTTGTTCCAACATATATCTTCCCTTCTGTGTTGTGCCCATAATTATTTTTAATATGGTCGTTTATTATAGTATGGTCACTGCCTTAATATAGGTATAATAGATCGAGTTTAACTTCATTATGCAACTGTCTAGAATTGTTGCCTTATTTATAAGATCGTGTGAAACAATGATTCTTTTAGCTATTACGTCTCATTAAATAAGTGATAAATCCTAACATCTTTTTGGTTTGTCAATGCCGCTTTTGACAGACGTATCCTCTAATGAAATCAATAATTTATTTGATCGCGTATATTTGAGTTATTATTCGATTAAATGTTTCTTTGAGTACGGTATAATATTTTTATTTCACTATGTGTGCATTCTTTTCTTTAAGTTCAATGCCACCGAGTGTAAAACCTGGGTAAATAATGTTTCATTGAATCGTGCTGAAGCCCGGCATGTATTATTAATACGATTTATTGTAATTGTGTTTACACATCCAGTGTGTAGTAAAACATTTTATTTTCAGGTTATTTTGTAGCGCATCTCTTTGTATATATGTAATACGAGTAATGCGTATGCTCTTAATATTTGCAGATGATGAATAATTTCATCCAATATATAAATATTTTGTTGAGGTACAATTGTATAAGTATATGACCGCGCAGTTTACACCCTTCAATCAATCCCTTTCATTAAATCAAAATATAGTACAAGGTGGGGAGAGGAAAGCGGGGAGGGGAACCAGCTCGCCCTCAGTGAGAGGAGCATCATGTTCTCTATTGCAGTGCAATGCACCCTTTGCTGCATGTTGGATTGGTAACCCAGTTTGTGGATGTTGCATTGGGGGGCATGGTACATGAGAGATGTTCTCTAGGTGAACATCGGATCAATAAGGAGACAATAGTCTGACTCACCTACGACCCTCCTTCCTTTTATAAGCCGTTCAATTTTTCACGTTTTTTTCTGCTTTTTATTATTCTCATAGCTGATGCTGTGATAATCGCCTACTCGTATTGATTTCATTATAATCTAATGCGTACATATATCGAACTATTTTAACTTACCTATTTTTTTTGACATAGTCATAGGCTAAGTCCTTCTTCTAACTCCCCTAGCTTTAGGGCAGTGGTAGCTAAGCTACGGCACGCGTGCCCAAACCGGACCATTAGTCTATTCAGATCAATAATAATCTTCAATGTGAAGGCGAAAAAAGGTACAAAAGAGGCAAAAAAGCATTAGACGAAACGACAATTTTTCAGATGAACGATCTAGCTAGAGTGAAAATCTACATTTTTTTACCTCTCTTACCCTCACTCTGGTGGAAAACTTTTTATTGTGTGTAAATTTGGAGACGTGTTTTTTTTATGGATATTAATTCCATCTCCTATACCTCATATACATATACACATACTTTCTTATAACGTGTGGGCTTATTTTTTATTTTAAATATCAACTTTAAAATATTTGAAATCTTTTCCAAAAATGTCTATTATCCGTGGTTTTAGATTGACGCGACTGAGAAGTACGGCGCCAACAAATTGGAATCAAGAATACAAGATTTAGTTGAATACAAGATTTCGTATTGATCATATCATTCAACTTGTTTCGAATGCAAACCTTCAGATAATGAGTTTGTAACAACTATGAGATATATTTGATAAGGTATGAAATACGCCATAATCGTAATCAATGAATGTTTTCTTTGTTACCGGATAGGAAACGTTTGTAAATGAATACCAGTTGTTTATTATTTATTCTTTAGATGACTTGGTAAGCTTATCATATCTTATTACTCATTAATGTCAACATCTTTTCTTTAGTCTCCAATGGAACAATGGGGCATTTTCTGAGATACTTACTTTGTTGTGCTCTTTCCTGAACTCCATATGTTAAGGCACAGACTTTGCATGATGATCGGAGTAAATAGCAGAACTTACTGTGATTCGCAACAAAGTTCTAGAACCTTCGGTATTGGAATATCCCTCCCGGGAGGGGCTGTCGGTGAAGCCCAACCCTTATTTGAACAGCTTCACCGACACATTTGTTTAATTATGTCTGCTGGAAACTGCTTTCTGTAGAGGGTTCGTCTCCCGCCGAGGGGAGAAATAAATTGCCTAAAAATTATCGCAACACAAACTGATGTTCGTTTAAATGTTTTACTCCGAGAAAAAAACTACGCTACTCTCCAGACTTGTAAAACGCCCCTGACAAATGAATAATGTCGGATAGAATTGAACGTGATCATAATCAGCGAAATCTGATGAGCGGTTCATACCCATTATTACAATGCTAATTTATTATCCGGTTTTCAGGTAAAATGTGTCTTAAATATACCAATACTTTTTGATTGATTGACTAGGTGTAAATTAATGAAATATTCTTAATTTTGATGTAAAAAAAGTTTTATAAATCATGTATTGTTGTACGAGTACCAACCTTAATAACGCACTTTACTTTTACATTTTAAACACAAGGAACAAGTGTGGAATCATATATGACCGCCTCCGTAGTGTAATGGTCAGCATGCTCGGCTACCGTACTGGAGGTCCCGGGCTCGATTTCCAGGAAGGGTCAAATAAATATAGGTGATTTTTTTACTCTAATATTTATTCAATACTACACTGGACTGATTCCTGAAGCGGAGGGCTGATCACCTTTCCGTCGTGTGTTAACGATCAAGATAACACTGCGTTTATATGACGCAGTGCCCTATGCACCATTGGGGTGCGGATAAGGGTTCGAATAATATATAAATTAAACCATCCATTCTATGATTTCTTTTAAAAAAAATGATATTCCAGCGCAAAAAATACTAGTCAGTGTGTCAAACATACATATGTTGGATCAAATACCACAGATATTGCAAACTTACTCGTGTATTATTTTATCATCCAAAATATAACAGGTTTATTTTGTAACGTCAAAACATCGTCGGATGATTTTTATTTTTATAAATAATCTTACCTTTTAAGTACTTCATCAAAAAATGTAGATTAAAATGAATGAAGATATTTTTAAACCACTCCGGAGGTGTTTTGTTTGTTAGATTTAGATAAATTTAAGGGTGAGAAACTCCCAGTGTCCTCCCTACCCCCCGCCCTCCGCCCCATGGATTTTACCTTCCTCCTTTCCCTTCCAACCTATATCACAAAGGCGTACCGGATTACAAAATTTTCTCGCGGCTTAGGTTAATCGTCAATGGCCATTGTTTGCGCGTAATTAAGTCAATCTTGCGCAGGTACCTTTCTAATAACTAATATAATTTTTTACCCTTAATGATTATCGCCAAAACTCAGTAAAATACAATTCACATTATTAAAAAAATTCTAAATGAGGCCAGTCAATATCACAAGTAATTTTGATTAGACATGGTCAGCACGCTCGGCTATTGTACTGGAGGTCCCGGGTTCGATTCCCAAGGGAGGGTAAAATAAATAAAGTGAATTTTTCACTCTAATACACAGGGACATCTTTGGTCAAATGACGTCAATGAATTTGTATAAAATTACAAGAAATAATCCATTACAAAAAGCTTCTTTGACTGTTTTTTAGATATCACACTAAAGTATCTTTCTAATATGAACTACCTACGGACGGAGGCGTGGCTTAACCGCGGCTGATATGCGAATGTAAAATATTCTTAGCCGCCAAGATATGGCGGTCGGCATGCCGATGGGTTAACAATTTTAATGTTTAAAAATTTAATTTCTATGTTTTGATTTTAAACAACTTTTTTTTTTACTTATTATTGTTATTTGAGTCTACATTCAATAATGTACCTGTATGGTAATGTTTATCTTTAATTATAAGTTAAACATATCACATTTCCTGATTCAATCAAACTTTTTTTCATTTTTGTCGACACCCTATTGATTAATTTATTTGGTCATGTACTCTACTCCAGTTCGCCGAAAGCTTCCCTTTCACCCCCACCGGCGAATTTGAATTTAAATTGGTTTATTTGCGAGGCCAATAAGGGGTGGCTTGCCCTACTGAATAAGGATTAGGCTTGCTACACACATGTCAGTTTGTAGATCGTAGTCGACGAGTCCACGTCGAGAAGTTAATAGAAAGCTTACATTTATCAATCAATTGTGTTAACTTGGATTTAAAATATATGAATATATATTCGGCGCCCGAATATTTGCACTGTGGATATTTTTTTTAAATAAGAAAGAAAGATACGAAATATGAACCTGTATTCAGACTTATTTTAATAAAATTAACCTTAGACCAATTTCTGTAAAATGCAATAAATTTTAATTGTTTTTACTTCAATTATTTAACAGACACGTTGTAATATGTTTCACATGTATGAGGAGCCTTAAAATGTATACTTGGGCACTCGATATGTTTTTTTAAAAATTGATTTATTTCAATTATCCACTGATTTTGTACGTCTCCATATAATATAATTTTGTTCACTATAATAATTGTCCGCCCCCGTAGTGTAATGGTCAGCACGCTCGGCTACCGTTCTGGAGGTCCCGGGTTCGATTCCCAGGGGGGGTCAAATAAATATAAGTGATTTTTTCACTGTAATATTTATTCAATATTACCTTGGACTGGTACCTGAAGTGGAGGGCTGATCACCTTTCCTTCGTGTGTTAACGACCAGCATAACACTGCTTTTATATGATGCAGTGCCCTATGCACCATTGGGGTGCGGATAAGGGTTCGATTCGATAATAATTGTCAATTTGATATATTTCCGAATCTTATTTATGATCAAAACAACACCGCATCAATCCGATGCAGTGCTTATGCACCATAATATACGTATAGATGAAAATAGCTAGTTTTCAATGCGCCGAAATAGATTTCATACTTGGCGAGATTCACTCACAAATTGAATTTGTTACATGGAATTCATACTCATTATTAGTATTATTATCTAAATATTTCTTCTCATAATTCGGCCAATGAACCCGAGCCGCTGTTAATGTTTCAAATATATACATATTTATAAGAATATTAGAGAGATTTTTTATTATTAACTATATAGCACATGTTTTAACGTTTAGTGTTCTGCGTAATCACAGCGAAACGTAATTAAATAATTCACGTTATTTTGCATAAATTTACAAACTGGTTTTGTTTCATCTGGGAACTGGTTCTTCTGAATTATACCTTATTAATTATATCAATGCAGATAGCAGTCTAATATCGTATTTAAATAACACTGTTAATATTTTCTTCCCGCGTTTTTAGCGGTAGGGTGGAGATGCCACCCTCCACAACTGGGTCACCTGTGACATGGTTCATCTTAATCCCAAAACGCATTCTTAAATAGATAAAACGAAAACCTAATTGATTGCTGAACCCAAAATAAATAACACACATGAAGTGAAAAAAGCCATAAATTAGAAGATGATGAAGATACAGTAGAATTCCAATTATCCGAATTAATTGGGACTGGACCCCATTCGGATCATCAAAATTCGGATTCTTGCATTTTTTCACAAAAAAATGTTATATTGTAATAAATTACTGTATGTATGTCTATTGAAAATGGGAGAATAAACTATTTTGTAAGAAAAAGAGCTTTCGAAACTAAGAGGTGACTTCGTGGAGAGAAAAACAATAGTGCGCGTAGACAGAATCATTATGTTGCCAATGGCAGTACGTTTACGCCTTAATTTTTAATTTTTTTGTTTCTGAAATTCTGAAAGCGTTTCGGATAGTCGGAGTTCGGATAATTGAAGTTCTATTGTGCAACAAAAAAAGCGGTACCGTGTGTATGATTGAAAAAAATGAACAGGTTTTTAGCGGCACAAACAAGTTCAGCAGGGATAAATACACGATTTTTTTCGTTTATTGTCATTTTTTATGACTATTTTAGTCACATTATTTTTTAAATAATATTCTGCCATAGGGGGTTGTCAGAGGTACCTCACAATGGAAAACGTTTGACAAAATTTTCATTCTACTTTAATACCAAATGTATCGCGAATTAGCTTTCCACATTTTTTTCTTTCTGGAATTGATTTAAAATTCATTTTTCTACGTAATTGTGTACTCATATTGAATATATGAGAAGGATGAAGTGTCGAAGGGTGCCACTTCTCCCCTAACAGAAAGTACGAACAACTGTGGCGAAAAAATATTATGCGTCCGTATTATGCTTTACTGATTCAAAGCTTTAAGCTCGACTCGGAAAATGAAAATTTCAGCTTTATGTCTGGTGTACGTAAGGATTATTACTCTGAATTTTTAAAAATAACTTCAGACCCGACGATTCCACGCTTCAACGGAATACTAAGTGAGAAATGAGTACCGTCCCGTAAATGACACGGCAATAACTTAGCATTGCAGAAACCACCGTCAAGTTAGTGTCAATGAGCTTATTTCCTATGCATAAATCGCAGCACGATGACGCCGTTAGTTTTGGTTTTTTCCCCTCTCTACCTTATAAGTAAACACATACATATTACAATATCTTAGTTGTCTTGAATACAAATCACACGGCCAAGCGAGCTCACTTCCGTCTTCAATTCTGGAGTGTAAATAAACGCCATTCATTATAAATTATTACATTTAATTGATTTAAACGTAATTCATTCACCGTCGTGTTTGAGGGATTCTTGTCTACAGTTTTAAATAAAATAACCGTTTACAACATTTTGAGTGTGTCCAAATACCCGTTCACAAATCTGGATTATCTCCAATTATAGGAGTTATTTTTCATATTATTTTTGACTGTTATGAATGTTACACGTGAGTGTTTTGAATGTTGCACGTGTGTTAAGTGATCACTTAAACCAACCTAGGATGGTCGTACGCCCCGTAAATATCCCGACTTCCATATTCTTGTTCATCTTTGTTGAGATGTCAAATATAACACGAAATAACTGTTTTATCACACTTGCCGTATCGTGGGCTAATTTTTATTATTATTTATTTTTAACTTACTTGTTTAACTATCATTTTCTATTATTTATACACCCTTTTAACCGATTCATACTCGGTGTAGTTTTTATTATTCACCGCTACAAACTTTAACCACGATTTATTCTTTATTTTTTAAACAGGTTTACATTATCGAACAGATTAATTGAAACAAAACTTTTTTTCGTATTTTCAACACCCTCTAAAAAATGTTTTGGTGGTGTTCTTCGTATGATGGACCAGGGCTGCTTCTTTTAGTGACTGGGATGATGAATAGCGAAAAGTATCACCCAATTTTATTGGAAAAACGACGGTCAAATGGTAATGGAATATTTCAGCAGAATTTAACCCCCTGCAACAAATACAAAAAAATGATGAAAATTTTCACACAAAAACAATGAACTGTGTTGGACTGATCAAGAATTTTGCCAGACATAAACCTAATTGAAAATCTATCGGCAATCTGTAAGAATCGGCACTCCATAATTGATTACACTACGATGGAAAAACTCATTTTGTCCATAATTCAGGGATAGTTTCGGGACGAAAAATGGTATCCACGTGCCAAAACCTTATATAATAGATGCCAAGAAGAGTAAAATCTTGATTGGGTCCAAATGAGGTCATATTAAATATTAATTTGTGATATAACTAATAAACACAATAAAAAGTTTGTTTCAATTAATCTGTTCGATACTGTATGTTGACTCTTTGGAAGTCATGAACCGAGTTAACCTTTCGACGCCTACCCCTTGTTCAAAAAATATTATTTTCACAATCTTGTACTTATTTAAAGAATCGGTATGAAGGTTGTCAAGAATGAACCGCGCTAAACCAGCATACTTACGTGGGCTGTACCTTCACTCGTTTTAATCGGGTACTTAAAAATAGCGATGTAAAAATAACCGCCTTCTTTAATTTTACCACGTTAATTGTATATTTATTTTTCGCTTTTTGTTAACAAACGGATTTGTATTCTAAAAACCATAATGGATATTTTATTTCGACCCCTACCGGAATTTTTTTATTTATTTTATTTTATTATAATTTTTTTAACAGTAATTATAACATAAATGTGGAATTGTTTAATTGGCTTTATTATTCTTAATGTAACTATTTTTTGTTAATGTTATGCAATGTTTATTATGTAATTTTAATATATTTTTAATGTAAAGCTTTACAATTCTCGAACAAATAAAGTAAATAAAAATAAAAATTAAATAAATCCTTCCGCATTATTTTTTTACATCTCATCAAAGATGAAGAAGAATATGGAAGTCTGGGCATTTACGGGGCTGACGACCGTCATAGGCTGGTTTAAGTGATCACTTCACACATAACATTCACCAATTCTACCCATTATCGTCAGCCCAGTAAATGCCCAGACTTCCATATTCTTCTTCATCTTTGATGAGATGTCAAAAAATAATATGAAAATAACTCCTGCAATTGGAGTCAATCCAGATTTTGTGAACAAGTATTTGGACACACTCAAAATGTTGTAAATCATTCCGCGTTATACTATATTCTCGTTAGTGGTTTTAATGTATTATTTGCTCTTTTAACGCAATTATGATCGAATATTAACATTGCTATAATTAGAATTGATATTTCGCAACAAAATATGTTTTTTTTAAAAATACATCACACACTCGATAATCCATTGTGTTAAGGAAATTAGAGCCGGATTATAAACTCTCTAACACAATGTGACTCCTGATATGAATGGGTATATAATACAGATGAAACAAGACACTTAATTGTTTTTCTAATTATTTTCTTTATATTATTGTTTCAGGTAAAGATTCGTGCTACTACTCAGTTTTGGTATGAGTTTCAAAATTATTTACTAATAGCATATTTAAGGATATTATTGCTGGTATACGGGTACAATGTCTTGCATTCGCGTTATCAATTTTAAATACGCCTACATAAACAAAATATACTTTATATTTTGTTTACTAAAAGCATTGTTAACTCTGTGGTATGGTAATATAACACTCTCCTTATCATTCGTCGTTCACTTTGTGTGATACCACTTTAAAAAATATTACCATTGTGATTCATTTGTCTTCTCGCTCTCTTTCAAATTTTAGTTTTGTATAAATGTCAGACCCTAACAATTTCTACTTTATTCTACATTTGACCTGATGATGGAATGATTATTCCGAAACCGGTAGTCACGAAGTAGTGTTTTAAAGTGGTATTACACAAAATGAACGATGAATGATAAGGAGAGTAATAGAAAATACTATGTCTAAATGAAGTCAAACGAAACATACATCTTGAACGGACAACTTACAGCGTTTTCCATGTACCAGCCTCAAAAAAAAATCAACTCAAAATGGCATTTTATATACCGGGGCTAATTGAACTTTGATGTGTTACTTGAGCCCAGTACAAAAAAAAATATTTAGATCGTGGTATCGATCGAAGTATCGTGACAATAAGTGTCGCCTGTCAGGGAAACAATGAATCGTGTCGATACTTGTAGACCAAATACGGATTTTTTTTTACACATTTAAGTTCAAGTAGCCGTTCTACGGTAATTAATGAAATATTTTAAATGTTACTAAATACTTTTTTTTTTTCTCTTATATAAATTCACATAATGTCAACGGGTAATATGTTGGTAATCAATAATTTGGCTTTTGACCGATGATATTATTTCACAATGCTAATATGTATGTTTTATCAAAGGATAAAAATTTGTGTGATTGGGGATCAAATTCAAAAACCAAATTAAGTAACGACATATTTTTAAAATGTCGTTAATGAATTCGAATTCTTATGCTAATCAGTGCAAACATTTGGTTACGTTTTATGTATTCCTAGTTCTTGATATATTTGACAATTTGACATCAATAACTTATTGAAGGAAAATAAAAATGATAGCGTTTTATTTACCATTTTAGTTTTACAACTACTGTAATAAATTCTATTACATATATATATATATATATATATATATATATATATATATATATATATATATATATATATATATATATATATAAATATATATACATATATATATATATATATATATATATATATATATATATATATATATATATATATATATATATATATATATATATATATATTCATAATAGGTATGTATGCTTTGCACTCGCATGCCTGGCAAGTGTCCGATATGAATATTTACCTTTAGATATGATGACTGATGCGATGTTATCTTTTTCCTGGTAATGCCTTATTGGTAACCAAAATAATGGTTGTACCGATACTAAAGTTATAACATTTAGTTCAACTAGTGATTTTGTTAGTGTCACTCGAATAACAACATTACATTTGAACTAAATACTGATAAAAATATCAGAGAAATAAATATGAACCTTGAAGGTTGGACTTCAGTACTTTAGGAGTACGTAATACTACTATTCTTTAATAACGTTCATATTATAAGAAATATCCGATCTTAAAATGGTTTATGGTATGCATACTAGTGTTTACACCTAGATTTAGACGGACAAATATCTTAAAACATTTAAGTAGGATTATATATTAGTATAGATTAATCTGTTATTTTTCCAATTTGTCTTTTCTCTCTTTCCTTTTCTCGTTTTTTCATGGATGAGTATTTTCTTTAAAGCTTAACTAATTACATATACATATTTACAAATGTATTTTATTTCCAACCAATTTTAAATGTTAATTCAAATCATTTGTTTTTCGTGTATGTACTTGCAAATATTAACAAACTAACTAACCATCACGTCGCTTCCCCGAAGGGGTAGGCAGAGAGAATAGAACGCCACATCAATCTTGTGTTTGCAAATATTCTATGCCTCTTCCACGTTCATGCAAATATTAACATATAAAATATTACTCTCTCGTATAGTTGGTCATTAGTGTAGTATATTCCTCGCTTTGCGCGCAAAAAAATATACACGAATGATAAACTATTCTATTTTGAATTGAAATTTAACATTTTTTGAGTGTTCGGCTGTCCAACCTTAAAACACAGTAAGGGTCATTTTTTGTAGTATGTTTTTTTTTAAATTTTCGGACTAAGTAGACGTAAGCCAAAAATGCAAAAAAAAAGTAACACAAAAAATGTCCCTTACTGTGTTTTGAGTTTGGACAGCCGTATTTCGCTCAAGGTTTCTTCTAAGAGTATGTCAATGCATATACTGTGCAATGATAATGGCAATTATAAATCCGCCACTCACGCGGCGCTCTCCGGCTGTAGCTAGCTGCACCGGAGAACAGCCTTGGTCAGATGATTAGATCACGCGGCACAGACGCGAGCGGAGAATGCACTTCCCACCGCGCGCTGCACACTGCACTGCAAGCACGCAGCTCTCGAGCCAAGGTAAAACGGCGGCTGCAACCTTAGAGTGTATGGTATATATACCAACCAACCGGCCGCGTTAGAATTATTACGTACTATTATAAGTATGTATTCTCTGCCTCGAACATCGATTTTATATTGAGATTTAATCGTGCGCGAACTTTAACTCTATCGGAATTGAATTGTAATTTTTGAAAGCTCTGTACTAATGTCGATTTATAATTATTTAATACGTTTAATTTTCTATCTCCAGTGGAATCGTCGTCATAGTTTATACATATAATAATAATAATAAATAATAAAACCCTTACCGCACCCCAATGGTGCATAGGGCACTGCTTCATATAAACGCAGTGTTATCTCGATCGTTTACACATGAAGGAAAGGTGATCAGCCTACCACTTCAGGTACCAGTCCAGTGTAATATTGAATAAATATTAGAGTGAAAAAATCACTTATATTTATTAAACCCCCTTGGGAATCGAACCCGGGACCTCCAGAACGGTAGCCGAGCATGCTGACCATTACACTACGGAGGCGGACAAAATAAAAGAATATTTAGTTTTTTTTCACTTTTATATGATTTGAGCGGTGACCCGGGTGTCGTCGTTACCGACATCATCAAACTGTTGGGAGGCTAGCTAAAATTCTACAAAACAAGTCATGGGCTGAAAACCATGATTTTGTATAATTTTTCTACAAGTTGTGTATTATAACAATAATTTTATTTAAAATATGGTAAGGATTTAAATAGGATATTATAAAAATGTTATAGAAATTAATTTTTGGAGCTATATTTGAATAATGCATGAATGAATCTGGAAGATTTGATTGGCAACTCCTACTCACACTTGTATGGTGGAGTTCGGTGTTCTGTGTTCTGTGATATGTAAACTTTCCTGCAGTTACTTTTTATCGACAGGATATTTACGTCGTCATAGTTATTATTAGTTGTTAGTTGTTAGATTATCAGATCCTCATTAGAATCACGATTATGTATAATGTCGTGGATTATGGACACGTGTTATTGTGTTGTATTTCTTCTTACCTGCTCTTACTTCTCATGGCTTGAGATGATAGTCTGAGACCTCTCTCTCTTCATCTGGAGCAATCCTGTGCATCATCAAGTCATCCGGGAAGAGAACCCGGTAGCGCTCTTGTACTCCTCGCTCCGTCTGGTCGGGGCTCTTTGCGATCGTCTCTCCTCCACTGCGCCCGTCACTACTACGCTTTCTATGTTTCGTTGTATTAAGGTGCATTTTTTATTTCAATGCAAATATTCAATCAAATTTATTTACCCGCGATATCTTCTATGTAAATATTACACATTAAGTAAATATTGATTTCTACAATTAATTATTTGAGAACTACCAGTTATCATGTGAATTGGTATTGATATTGAAATTTACTACTGTTATATCTAGATAAGATTGCAGTGGAATAATGTCCTTCGTCAGCAACGCTTTGTAAAATTGTTATTTATTATTCAAGCGCCCTGGAGGAAGTATTTTACGAAAATGGCGCTATATCAATTATCCAAATTGATTAGTAGATTTTGTCTCAATTCACGAAGTATTCTTATGTTATTCAGTCGGATGTACCGTTGACAAAGCGCATATTGTGCATCTAAACCTCGACTACAACTTAGTTAGTCATTGTTATAGTGATGTTCGCACGTCCTCAATATGTATAAATGAGTAGGTAATTACAATAATGTGCATGCACTCGACATCAGCATACCGCGGAGCGTATATCGCCCAGCGTGGCGTGCTCGTTGCATCCACGATTGCGTAACTCCTGAGGTCTTTACTTGTCCGTTTCTAGCGTGTTCTTAGAACACGTCGATTCACTTTCGCAACAACAGCCTTCGCTATAATCGGCTCTACAGATGCAGCCGTGACGAGTTCTTGGCAAACTGGAACGGAACCACTTTCACATAGATCTGTACCCGATGCACTTCCATAGATCTAGATCCAGAAGAGTAAACCCAATAAAGAATAACAACTTATAGTAAATATTGCCACTAAACTGGATAATCGGGTGCTACAATGTGGTTTCGTCCAAATTTAATATTTCTCTTAAAATATTCTCGATTATACGGTTAATGCAATAATGAATAGGTTATGGTTAATATTCTATGAAAAACCTCTTAACATAACACGTTTTATTTAAAGTGAAATAGTCACCTAAACATGCATCGTTTACTATCGTTTTAAAGTCAGGTTTTTTTTATTATTTTAAAATAAAACACGTTTACTGAAGCCGGTCATTCAATTTCACACCCTACCCAATATCATTGGAATATATCGCTAACTCCTTTCAAGAACGTCATAAATCAAAAATCGACAATTTTCATTTGTGCATGTTTTTGGAATGCCCAGAAAATGTACTATATCCCAGCAAATGCGGCATATTTTTAACTTAATATTTACCCGCTACAGGGCAGAAAGTGCTGTTTTTGTATTTTGAAGGAAAGGTATTGTTTAATTATTTTTTTAAATTTACTTAATATTTTTCAAATGGAGAAAAAACCTTTAGGTTTTACCTAAAAAGATCTGTTGTGCAGTAAAAAGTTCAATAAGTGGCTTGATTTTTAATACATTGTATTATATTTTTAAACTTTAAAAACTTTCTCCTGAATTATTTATTTATTTATGACGTTCTTGAAACGAGTGAGCGATATAGGGTTCATTCATTATTATCATGACTGAAATTCATAATAGATTTACAAGCATTATATGTAAATGTATAATGTATTTTTTTAAACGTAATGTAAACTTAACGATAATTAAATTGATACTCTTTGTATCTTGTAAAATAACATGCCTTTGATTTTTTTGTATTTTCCCAAATTCGCAATTACCATATACCTACCTACCTACATATTCCCAGGCTTGATGCGGATACTGTTTACATATCACGTTATATACGTTTGCGGTCGTACGGCTTTTGTTTTATGGTGGTCTCAATGATGCATGAATAAGAAGTATTTTCTTGAGTACCTATAATATCACCATTCCCTAATACCGGTTTTATTAGGCTCGAAGCGAGGCAGTTAGTTACTCGTACCTACATGTGAGCAACTATGCCGTCACACCGCGTTTTAACTGGAAGTTACAGCGCAATACAGTTACGTTTCTGTTTTATCGAACCCACGTATTATTATCGTAAGGTTCTACCTCTCTCCGTATTGGTAATATCAACATTAAGCCTGTATATAGGTACAATCAACTCTATTGGCATCTCATATCAAAATAATGCAATTCGCCATGATTTATTTTTGTTACAAGGCTTTATCAAGTACAATATTTTAAAGGTATAATGATAATAATTGCAGTATGTTATTATGGAATATATCTCTCCGTCTCCGTAATCTAATGGTCAGCACGCTCGGCTGCTGTACTGGAGTTCCCGGGTTCGATTCCCAGAGGGCGGGTCAAATAAATATATGTGATTTTTTCACTTTATTATTTATTCAGTATTACCCTGGACTGGTACTTAAAGCGGAGGGCTGATTACCTTTCCTTTATGTGTAAACGATCATGATAACACTGCGTTTATATGATGCAGTGCGCTATGCACCACTGGGGTGTGGATAAGGGTTTGAATGAATGAATATCTCTGTAAAATTAATATGATAACGAAATCAACACACATTCTCATAACCTTGGTCTATACTATCTTTAAATATTCAAGATATATGATTTCTTAGGTAGGCAAGTGTTATGGTAGGATAATTTCCGTTTTAGTTCTAAGTAAATTATTTATCATCGACATTAACCATTTTTTTCGCGGGTTTTTGTCCAGATTTTTTTGAGTGAGTGACTTCATCTTGCCGTAATCATAGTTACTCATTGATCGAGTATGAAATTCGGGGTATTTTACTTAATAGAAGGATACGTTTATCGAAGCGATGGATGACAAGTTTCACAGAATCTCGTAAAGAACTAGACATCAGTCAGAATGTCGCTCTTTATACTCATGTAAATCTTATAAAAAAGAATGCATCGCTTTTTGCTAACAATATATTTAAATCGATCACGATTCTTGATGTTTTCCAGCGGTGAATAAATCGTCAAGTATTTATAAAATGATTATTTTTCAAACGATTCTAGAATCACCTGACTCGAGGACAGATACTGAACAGTTGTTGGGGCTGGCACCTGCTTGTGTTATATTTACAGGGTTGCCATAAATGTCCAAAAGAATACGGTACAGTGATAAATTAGAGACGTGGGATAACGTTGGTTTAGGAGGGTCCCTGGGTATGCAAAATGAAATTTAAAAAAAAAAGTTTATTTACTGCTGAAGCAAATGTTATGAATGTAGAACATAGTAAAAAATATGTAGGAAAGAGTAGTAAAACATGCTTAGAAATAATGTCAGGCATCTTGTAGGAATTGCGATATAAAAATGGTTTAGCAAGTACCTACCCAAATTGTATTATACTAATATGCTTGGCCTGACTAGTTCGACATTAGTTAGCTCACATTACCACCGATGTATACTGATTGATCAAAAAAGCAATCGAAAACAATAAAAGTGGCAGCGGTGTCAAAAAGCATGCTGTTTGCCATGAGCAATCTTAAATATTGCATATGCTGCATCAACGTTCAACGGATGGCGCTGCCATTGTGAACAAACGAACATACACATTTTTAAATATGGTATTATATTTTATTCTAACCTTTATCCGCACCCAATGGTGCAACGGGCGCTGCATCGTAGTGACGCTGTGTTATCTTGATCGTTACTTACAAAAAAGCAAGGTGATCACTTCTGCGCTTCAGGCACTAGTTCAGTATAGTATTACATAAATATCAAGAGTGTAAAATCACTAGTATTTATTTTCACCCCCCCCCCTGGGAATCGAACCCGGGACCTCCAGAACGAGAGCTAAACACGCTAACCATTACGCCACGAAGGCAGTGTAGTGGTTAGTACATCGCTCACTCCTTTCAACAACGTCATATATCAAAAATCGACAATTTTCAGTAGTGCATGTTTTCGGAAATCCCAGAAAAGGTACTATATCCCAGTAACAGCGGCATATTTTTAACTTAATATTTACCCGCTACAAGGCAGAAAGTATTGTTTTTGCATTTTAAAGAAAATGTATTGTTTAATTATTTTTTTTAAATATATTTAATATTTTTTAAATGGAGAAAAAATACTCAGGTTTTTTTACCTAAAAAGATCTGTTGCACAGTAAAAAGTTCAATAAGCGGCTTGATATTTATTTTCAATACATTTGATTATATTTTAAACTTTAAAAACGATCTACTGAAAAATCAAGTTTTTTTTATTTATGACGTTGTTGAAAGGAGTGAGCGATATAAGAATATACATAGGTTGATGTTCACAAAGCTCAAGATAACGTGGACACGTGACGTGTGACGTATGGCAGCCCTAAGCGCGCAATCGCCTGGCGCACCTACCTACCGATGACCGATGGGCGATGCCCCTCGCAGGTTATGATACCCGGGTACGTCCCCGGCGCGCGGTGCCGGGATTCACGCGCGGCACGCGTCCCGCGTCACGGCTCCGGACACCGGCCGTTTCGTTACTCAATTCGCGAACTACTACTCACTGTGCACACTTGCTTGATTCAGTGGACATTTTTATGGCTCGACGCACGTGCACCTGCTGAAAACTTGGACAAAGATAATTCCCATTGAGGCCTCACATGCGTCAAATCGCAAATTAATTTTCTTTGAATACCAGTAACATTTCACGTAATTCATTCTTAAAATACCGTTTTTGTATTGAAAAAAATTTCTTTCTAATAAATATAAGATTTTGAAATGAAAAGAGTCATTGAAAGGCAGAGTTTATTTTTTTTCAATTAATATTATTAAAAAACACACAAAAAAATCCAATATGTATTCTAATAAAATCGGGCATGAGGTGACGACCGGCTGCCCACGAAGCCGGGCGCGTAATGAATTCTGTTATTACAAATAAGACCTTAAGTTTTATTGTTAATAAATTGAATTGTTGTAGTTAAAATTTTGTTTTAATCAAATTTATTTAAAATTTGATTGTATATGCATAGAATTCGACAAAGAGAATATATGTAAGATAAATGAAAGAGTAGTAATCCATTATGTAATCGATCTATGATATCGATCATGTAATCTTAGACGAATTCACAAAATTTTAATGAAAGATTTTAAATGTAAATTCACAGTAAAATCGAAATACAATTTTATTTCACATTTTCTATAAATTTCGCAACTTAGTTCATAAAACAAACAAAAAAATCTGTCAGAAAGCCTATCATTGGCATTTCATCGTAAAAATTTTAAAATCTAATGATGGCCCTTCGTAGGGAAGTAGAACTTTAGACACATAAAGAATAATCGCATTAGCACATGTCAGTTATACTCTCGGTGAATGAATGCAGTCGTTCATTGTCCGTCATACTGATTGACCTCAACCTGCGGTGGAGTCCCGTCTTTGTGTGCACCTACGGGCCTCCTGGTAGTGGTGGTGGTGGTGGGTACGTGAATGTGATGTAAGTGCACCTGTCCCGGCTGTAACCTGGTTACTGGCTGCCCGCTCTCCCGCTGCCCCTGCCCCCGGCGCCCGCCGCAGGGCCGGCGCGGGTCATTACCAGGTCACGGGCCGATGGCCGATGGCCGACCGGACCGTTTGACCTTCCCACCAGCATTGTTTATATAAACACGGAGATGCGCATCTTCAAACTACCTATCGTAATGCATTTATGTTCAGCGATAAAATGTTTGTTTTGTTAGAACACCCTATTGTCTTATCGCATGGAAGATATGTTTACCGTTCGATATGTTTATAATTGAAGAAGTATGGGTTTTCAATAAATGGAATTTATATTATATTTTCTTTTTAGGTTAACACACATACACACTTTTATATACATATATATATATATATATATATATATATATATATATATATATATATATATATATATATATATATATATATATATATATATATATATATATATATTATATATATATATATATATTTATATATATATATATATATATATATATATAAATATATATATATATATATATATATATATATATATATATATATATATATATATATAAATATATATATATATATATAAATATATATATATATATATATATATATATATATATAACGTGGTAATATTTTCCTTTTGAAAATTAAGTGTAAATAATATGTAAAGTGGGTGTATAATAATAAAATAAACAATGTGTTGCTTTGTAATTAAAGTTTATTCTTAATTTATCTTTATAATAATTTTTATATCTATCTATCTATCTATCTATCTGATTCTGACAGTTAATAATATTATCGGAAGTCTTTTGTTTTATTCTGAGCGACGCATGCGGCATCTGGTGGTAGAACTGTTTTATGTAGGTACTTTTTGTAAGTACTTAATAAAATGTATAGGTAGGTACCTAGTTATTTTATTACATCTCCCCCCTTGGGGTTGAAAATTCATAGTAAAATTTTCACTCGTCTTCCGGATCATCTTCTTGTAGTGAAGGGACTGGTATAAGTTTAGTGATATGATAAAGTTTTTATTTTTTTTCTTTCTTTCTTTTTTTTTCTTTTTTCCGTTCTTTTTTTCTTTCTTTTTTTTGTATTTTTTTTCTTCTTCTTGACCCTTTTAAAGTAGACACAGTTTTTTTTCAATCCATTTGTTTTTTTCTTTTGAATTCCTTCATTTTTATTCTGATCTCTTAAAGTATCTTCTAATTTAACCAAATTTACAACTTTTAATTGTTCATCTGCATTTTCATTCGAGTTTAATACTGGATTCCTGCTTAGACAATCTACTTCTAAATGCTTCTTTCCTGGAGAATATTTTATTTTATCTTTCGTAGAAGTTTTTTCTACTTTATTTTTATTTTCATTTTTCAAGCACTGTTTCTGTGTTATTTGTATGTCTTTATTTTTATTCTGATCGTTTAAATTATCTTCTAATTTAACCAAATTTACAACTTTTAATTGTTCATCTGCATTTTCATTCGAGTTTAATACTGGATTCCTGCTTAGACAATCTACTTCTAAATGCTTCTTTCCTGGAGAATATTTTATTTTATCTTTCGTAGAAGTTTTTTCTACTTTATTTTTATTTTCATTTTTCAAGCACTGTTTCTGTGTTATTTGTATGTCTTTATTTTTATTCTGATCTTTTAAATTATCTTCTAATTTAACCAAATTTACAACTTTTAATTGTTCATCTGCATTTTCATTCGAGTTTAATACTGGATTCCTGCTTAGACAATCTACTTCTAAATGCTTCTTTCCTGGAGAATATTTTATTTTATCTTTCGTAGAAGTTTTTTCTACTTTATTTTTATTTTCATTTTTCAAGCACTGTTTCTGTGTTATTTTTAAGTCTTCATTTTGGATTAGTTTAAATTTTTTTATCATATCTAATCCTATCAAAAAATCATATTTGAAATTTTCTTCATCAATAATATATACATCAACGTTTTTTTCCAATTCAAATATTTTTATTTTCAAAGTCGTCAAACCGTTTGTCTTTTTAACACCATTAATTGTTACTAAATCTGCTTCATTCATATTGTTTCCTTTTCCTTTTAGTTTTAATAACTTAGAATTTATTAGAGAAACATTTGAACCTGAATCGTAAATTCCAAATATTTCAATTTGATCATTTAGTAATAGTTTGACATTTATTAATGGTGTTACTATTCGTTTTTTTGATCGGTTTCGTTTAACTTAGCTTCTATAACTGAATTGTTTACATGTCTGATAGTATTTTTATTATCAAACTTATCATCCTCCTTTGTTCTAAACCAGCACGTTACTTCAGGGTGATATCGAGTTCCCTTATTTAATTTTTCACAAATCTTACATGGACTTTTATCTTTAATTTTACCACTAGTTCTTAGATTTCCATATCTTCTTTGATCCGAAAACCTTTTTTTATTTACAATGTTTTCGTGTTTTTTTACTTCATTGAATAAATCGACTGTATCTTCTAATTTTTCTCTATCAATCTTATTAATTATAAATTCTGGTAAACCAGCCACAATAAGATCTACTAAGGTACCCATGTCGATCGTTCTTCTCATCTCCAACAAAAGTTTTTCCTTCCTTATGGCATAGTCTAACAAGGAACCGTCGTTATATTTAAAAGATAATGCAAACATTACATGGTTCCATCCCTTGTTTGTAAATGTTTTACAAAAGTTGTTTTTCCATACTATCCATTCTGAGTTCATGGAAAATTTTATCATCATCGAACTGTACCAATCTTCACAACTTTTATCCATAAACAATCTTAATATTTCAATTTTTTTCTCATCCGTTGTCACCTCAAAACGTATACATTCTTTTTCAAAAATATCCATCCACTGGTTTGCATTAGGATTTTTGCTTGTAAATTTTTCAAATGATGAACTTCTCTGAAATATCTTTTAAATTTTGATGTTTGCTTACCTGAGCATTTTGTATTAATTTTTCTAGTAAGTTTTCTAATGTTTGAGGAGCAGTATCCATTTTTTTTTAATTTTGTTTCTTTATTTTTGATTAACAAAATTGTCGTTTTATAACGTGGTAATATTTTCCTTTTGAAAATTAAGTGTAAATAATATGTAAAGTGGGTGTATAATAATAAAATAAACAATGTGTTGCTTTGTAATTAAAGTTTATTCTTAATTTATCTTTATAATAATTTTTATATCTATCTATCTATCTATCTATCTGATTCTGACAGTTAATAATATTATCGGAAGTCTTTTGTTTTATTCTGAGCGACGCATGCGGCATCTGGTGGTAGAACTGTTTTATGTAGGTACTTTTTGTAAGTACTTAATAAAATGTATAGGTAGGTACCTAGTTATTATATATATATATATATATATATTTATATATATATATATATATATATATATATATATATATATATATATATATATATATATATATATATATATATATATATATATATATATATATATACTTTTTCCTTAGCTAAAATCAATCTCGTCATAAATATATCAAAAAGAGATATATTTATTATTTAATTATGCAAATAAAATCATCGGAACATAAGTTGTACATTTTTGTGTTTTTTTTTACTTCTTACTGAATAATGCATCAAGTAATTCTTAGAGTTATCAAATAACATTTATTTATGGTATGCCACATACGAGTATATCCATAATTTCTTCTCTTCTTTCAATATTTTTTTTGTAAAATGACGTACGGAGTAGTCACAAGAATTTCGGTGATGTCCCGACGTCATGATGCCCGAGCACACAAAGCGTGTATACTCGACATCTGGACAGTAATAAAACAGCGACTAATTGCCCGCAATCATTGCGCCAAATATCCGCATGTGATGAAGACATTTTTCCTGGATAGTTGCCGAGTAATATGACTCGTTCACAAGTCTTTTAAATGATCCCATAAATTTTATGTTCGAAATCGCATTAACAATTGAATGTTCGTTCCAAACACATACACCAGTTTAAAGGTTTTTTTACGATGCGTACCCCAATTTAAAAGTGTCGAGATCGTGTGACGATAAAACGTCGATGCTTTGTCCGATGGCAGTATTGTATGGTGCTTGTGTAACTTAGCGATGCTTGTTGCACTCGCGAGACAATTTCCGCTGCAACTCGCCTTATGCAAATGTGGAAACATGCAGTTCTCAGTCGCTCAGCTGGCCGGGTGGACTGGTACAACCATCACCGCCAATACGTGCAATTACATACCATCCAGAGTATGGCGTAATAAGCCATTTCCTTTCAATTTTAATACACACTTCCTTATATGTAGTTTGTCAATTTATTACTCGCTCATAAATACATAGTTAATAAAAGTAGAGGTGCTATTTTCCCTTTAGATTTTATGGATAGGCGAGTCTAAAATCCAAAAAACAAATCTTCAAACCCTTATCCGCACCCCGATGGTGCATAGGGCACTGCATCATATAAACGCAGTGTTATCTTGATCGTTAACACATGAAGGAAACGTAAGCAAACCTCCGCTTCAGGTACCAGTCCAGCGTAATATTGAATAAATATTAGGGTGAAAAATGACTTTTATTATTTGGGATATTATCCCCACCCTGGGAATCGAACCCGGGACCTCCAGTACGGTAGCCAAGCGGGCTGACCATTGTATTACGGAGCCAGACATACGTTTTATTTACGAACATAATTTCAATGACGTGTATTTCAATTTTAATATTATTTATTATATCGGACACTGGATTATTCATCCTACGGATGAGATGTCAATTTCAAAGGTGTCTCAACTTGATATAAAACATTTATAATTCTTCCCTTTTTAATGAAACAAGGTGGAAGTCTGAATATCCCAGGTCTTATGGCAAAATGGACAGAATGGTGAACGTTACAAAAGTATTTAAAGTGATCGCTTAAGCCAGCCAAAGGCCAGGTCGTAAGCTCTGGGATGCTCAGACTTCCACCTTCTTTCGTAGAAAAGATGTTTCATATCGAGTCGAGACACCTTTAAAACGTGCATTTCATTTAAGTACGATTAATGAATCAATATTTGATATAATTTTATAATACCACTCATCATAGCCTGGAATAAATAACATTATAATTATGATTAATTTTATGCATTACGATGCAGTGAAATATTTTGTGGGATTCGTTTATTCCGCCTCGTAATATATGACCGGTTTTACCTTGAATGAGGAATATGTATGTATTGCTTGTAAAGCATACAAAATACATTATGTATTTTGACGAAACAATGCACCTTGCCATTTTTCACCAAGTCATTTGCCAATAATATGTTGCTGGTAACATCTGCACCACGGTTCATGTGGCTATCGGAATATCATCAATGTTTTCCCAATAACTAGGTACAATGGAAATTGCACGCACTCCTATTTGTGTGGGGTAAAATATTTGTTTGTAAAGTATGTAACTATGTAATTATATTTTCATATAAAAGTTTATCCTAAATTTTTAAATCTAAATAACTTAAAAATTTAATCCACCTTCTCAAAAACGAAATAGTGTATTCCATAATCTCAAATAGTGTATTCCATAATCTAGTAAAAGAATATAGCTGTAGTTGCAATACTTATTTAGTTTTATTAAAATATGTACATATAAAAACATAAAAAACAAATGAGTTATTTAATTTCACAGTTTGTTTTTGCTCTCCTGTAAAATTTGGTCTGATACAGATATACCCCTTTGCCTTCACACTACCGATGTGTCAAAATACGCAGTGTAATAATAGTAATAAAATAATCTTTTCATATTATCACTCGTGATGTATTTTCTTATCATCTTTATGCTGCTCTGTGATGTGCATAACAGACAATAACGTCACTTGCGGCTAATTTGTTTGTACACTCGAGTACTTGACTTGCAGCAGCCACCATTCCTTCACCTCGCGGCCAGCTCGCGTGTTGCGGTAGGTCCGCGCGCGAAATGTTACTTCGGCGAGGCCGAATGTTTAATTTCCAGCCAAATTTCAACGGACGAACGGTGCCGCGAAAACTGTGAAGTTTTACAGCTGGTTTGCGGTTAAACTACGCCGGATATCACTGTTGCTGGTTATGTTTTGCGTGTTTTTTTCTACTCGCGCTCGGACCGCATCGATTGCGCTAATGAATGGAGTGTCACGCCATGTGGGAATTTATTATTTACAATAGCCTACTATGATACAATGTTATCTCATTAGATAAACAATTATACTTACTTGTATACAATAAAAATATTCAAATTATTTAGATACCTAAGTGTTTTATTATCAGTTATAAAATATGATCAGATATTTCTGACGAAAAGTATGTTCTTAATAGCACGTAGCGTTCTTACAGCTGTTTGTACAATATTGATATTGTCTAAGTATGTCGGTATGTATGGATGTATTACCCTGGACTGGTCCCTGAAGCGCAGGAGTGATCACCTTGCCTTTATGTAAGTAACGATCAAGATAACACTACATCAATAAGATGCAGTGATCTATGCACTATTGGTTGCGGAATGGGGATGAGAGTAGTACATATGTCTATGTATCATTATAAAATTTTATTTTATATCGCTTTATTAGCAAACCCAGATCGAGACAATATTATCTAATTCATATACTCGTATTATTTATTAAACGAGAGTATTAATCATATATTCTAGTTTTATATTTAATCCAAACTTTAAACGTTCCATAAATATACTCGCTTCCAGTCGGACTTGTATAATATTTACCATATTCCCGAATTTCTTACCACAAGCCATCTAAAGTCGCAACAGCTATCACTAAAACTTTTTCAATTTCATTAATCCTCTGCGAATACTTGTATGGGCTTTGGTACTTATTTGATATTTGTCCAGCCTCGCTGTATTGTCTCAATTGTTCCGCCTCCCCCGAGGCGACATGTGCTGATAATGATAGACCTTCGCTAGTCTGACTCTGAAACTCAGCCTCCCCCGCTGCGAGTACTGTTTCTCCTCCCTCCGCGGGGGGTGTTTAAATCTAGGGGGTGTATGGTATTACGTTTCCTGTGTGACCTTTATAATAAACCCAGGGCTTTAATCGTCCTTTATTTCGCGAATCGACTTGTTTACAACTTATTTTGCTAATGAATTTCACATAACATTGTTTTCCTTTTGAAACCATATCTATCTTTTTTCTTTTTTTTTTCTTCGAAGTTTCGCTACGTACCTTTACCGTAGAATGTTTTCAGGTGGCACGTGCCAAGCTTTTTTTGGTAATGTTGTTTACCGTGAATGTCGGGAAAAGGGCTTTGATTTTTTTCTTCTGGTTTTTCTTTACAATAAACATATTTAATATTTATCGGAATATGAGTATCGGAAATCTGTATACTGTATTATGTTCGGAATATTGCTACGCATTATTATATCATTGTGCGATAACATTTGACACATTGTTATCGGACGTCGCTCTCAACCGAGTTAATGTTTAAAAAAAACTTTTAACACTTCATCATAAATTCGACATTTTTTAAAAATAATTTCTTACCACTGTACTTATTAATTTTTTTACAAAAATGTCACTAACATACCGGTTTCGAGACGTACTCGTCTCTTCGTCAGGACAATCATGCACTAGTGCATGTTTGACCTCGGCTCGTAACGCATGTTTGTGCTGCAACCCTTAGTGCATGTTGGTCTTCGGGTCGACCAAAAATCGCACGTGTTAAAGATTTCGTTTAGTTTTAAGTGTGTAAATAGTGCTATAGTAGCGATGGTTAGTATTGTTTGCATGCTGTAGTAGTGATTGTCCTGACGAAGAGACGGGTACGTCTCGAAACCGGTAGAAATAAAAATCTCGGTAAGTGGTTATATACTAATATTAAGTACTAACATTAAAAAAAAATAGTAAAAATGACTAACCACAAAGTAAATGTTTTAAATATTAATAATATTGCGAAAATCTTAGTACTGTATTACTTCAACACTTCAAGAATTATCGAGGTATGTATATATTCACAATTCATACACAATATTGTCGCATTTTCAAAAAATTAATTATCAAGATCCACATAACTTCCATCTACGACATACTAATGGATATATAACTGTATATCGACACTTATCATTTTGACGATAAAACTATTCGTATTATACACAGCATATAATTCGTTTCATCGAAATAGTCAGAAGTAAACGATGATACCATAGTAATATTATAGTAATGTTCCTTAACCAGAGTATTCAGATTAATATTTATGTTTCCTCGGTGTTCGGCTGCTTAGTGGACGCTGGACGCGAGTAGTAACGCTTTGAATTTTGATGTGATTTTTCTTCATTACTTCATACTTCATGGGCCATTGATATACGAGGCCTATCCGCCTTATAAACCCATTTTAGTCTTAGTCATAGTGAATCTTCCATTTTCTCACCAAACATAGGTTTGAACCTTATTGTAATTCCTATCTGTATCCCAAACAAGATATATTTTCGTTGTATGAGAGATGTTCGAATTGTGATAAAGGAAATACGACTTTTGGTTTGTTGATTTCTCGCGCGCAACTCGCTTTGCTGACAAATTTTCCTTAGCTCTGTTGAATTTATCGCTTTTCCAGTTATACCGGTAATCGGTGCTCAATGAATTGGGGGCATTTTCAGTCACCGGTCACCGTGGACATCACCGCAGGCGTATAGCGAAGGCATTAGTTTGATGCATGGCGGACCACGTCGATATTTATCGCAATGTTACCAGTGCAACGCCCGCAGGGAATTATTTTTGCTTATGCTGCAACCGTGTATTATAATAATAATAATAATACCATAAATACTTACTCGAACACACGTCACGATTAATGATTTTTAGTCAATAAATAATGGTGGTTATGCATTTCTTTACTGTAGTATTGACTTAAATGGATTCTAAATAAAAAGCTTATTTTCTTTAAAAAACGGCGTAGTTTTTGTGGAAGCCGTTCTCAGAGAGCTACTTCGTGAGTTTTGTAATTTACTTACTCGGCTAATATTGTAACAGGTTTTATAGATATAAAATATAAAATAAATCCCATTCATCAGTATTGTGTCTTTATTTCCATATCTACTTTTACGAATACAAAAAAATATAGGTGCCTTATTTAATTATTGAAACATTGAATTTGTCATAATATTATGTTCGCGTGGGAATGATATGGAAACTATGGTACAAAATCCATGCCTTCTCGATCGCCGACCTCTATCCGCCCACTGAAGCAATAAAAATGTCCGATTTTCTAAGTAAAATTGATTTGTTTCTCGCTTCCCGCGATATCAAACAGTTGTTCGACGGATAAGTGTTCTCGGAGCCCTTCGCTCTCGTTTCGTTGTAATGACCTCATACATAGTCCACGTGAAGTCTTGCCCCGACCTAAACACGAACCGAAAATAAATAAAATATGATCATGTTGTGTTGAATAAAGATTATACGATGTACTTTTAGAGTTATCATTCTTTTATTTTTATTTTTTAAATACATAATTCTTTGAATTTGACGTGCACCTAATATATATGAACATTTTTACATGCGCGTACTAAAATTAGACCTACTTACATATGTTACTCTCCACGCAAATATCCCTTTTTCAATACAAAAATCATAAACAATCGATAAGATAAGAATTATAAATTATGTTATTTTTTATATCGTTTCCACTAAAATGAAGTAAACTTTATCAGATATCAATTTATATTGAAAGATGTAATTGTACGTAATTACGAATTTAAGAGAAGAGCTTATGCTTCATAAAGGAAATTCTTTTTACTTAGAACTTTGTAAATTATATTAAATTTTAGAACCATAAAAATGTATGTAAATATATTGGGTTATGATAATGGGACTATTTTTGGTTCTAATTTTTGGGTTTGATGGATATTTTCTAATGTAAGATTTAAAATGCAATGTATATTTATGCCTTATATAACAACGTTAGGCGTTGCTAGATGTTCCTGTCGGGTCTGTATTTATATCCCCTGCCATATGGCCTAGGGCCTATTAACACTCGGGAGTGTTCGAATCCTTTACGCCACTTGATTACCCGTATTCAAGTTGAGCTCAACGACTCGGGCGAAATTAATTACAATGATTTTTAAATCCAGCGCAAGTCCCGAGGGAAATGAAAACGATTTCGACCTTGATCAGATATGGAATTGATTGCATTGTATATTTTCATAAAATTTTCATTGAATGCAAGTAAGAGATTACTGCATACAAATCGAACAAATTGTCGGTGTTTTATTTCGGCACGAACTAGAATTTTAAAAGAAGTACATATTTGGTCGATAGTGTACATCCGTAAAATGCATCCTTGAAATTTTATCATATTTTGTCCACGAATGGGTTTCCAATAGAACTGTACCAAATTCTCTCGATTGGGCTTAGTGCAAAATGAAAACTCGTGAAACATATATGGCTGACTAAGTATTGCTCCCACCACTTAGTCAAGCTGGAATAAAGAGTTAAAAAAAAAAAAAAAAATTGTGCTGACCAGTATCAAGTCTTCCTTTAGCCAGACACCGATCGAGCTAACTGGTAGTAATCCTTCCACGTTCTTCATTATTGGTTATACCTTGGACGTAGGCTTTCCCGCGGGCATAAACAATCGTCGGGGCTTCTTCCTGCCAGATTCAAACTCATTTTCTTAGAGTTGGATGGGAATCGTTGTATCACTCCGACGAAGTTTTTTACTGGACTTAATTCTTTAGCTGGGAAGATAGTTGTTACAAAGGCAACGAGCGGGGACTGTTTCCTTTATGCATTTCGCTACTAACATATACAATATTGGTCACCTCCTTAGGAAACTCCGAAATATATTATATACTACATACTTGCTTAAATCGATCTACAATATGTTATTTTGTTTATCCCGCAATAAACCGCAATGTTGGGAATGCTATAAATGGGGCGTCAACACACTAACTCGTATACAAATAAACTCTTACTCTCTATAATAACATCCGTTACATTTGGGATTCGTCTGCCTTGTTAAAAATCGTGATCTAATGTAGGTACCAACAAATATTCTTACGCCGGATGTACTTCTATCTGGGAAGCTTTATTTCTTAATTAAGCACATGTGCATACTCTGGTATTGCCATTCCAAGCATAGGTAGGTACTTACGTGTACCATATAAAGCAGCGCTTATGGCAATAAAAAACTGAAAACAATTTATTATTGGGTTGTCGGGTGCAACATTGAACGGACTATTTCTCAAAGTAAGGTGGGGAGATCTTTTCACAGTTATTATAAACTGTTGTTTTTAAAACTCTGTATTAATACAGGGTATTAATGAATATGAATATTTGATTGCATTTTTTTCTTAAAAACTAAAAGATGTTTCTGTGATATATATATTGAAATATAAATACTCAAATGTTCTATACAATGCCGAAGCTATCATCGGTCCACTGGCACTTACAAGGGAGGGGAGAATAATATGATCATATTCATTTACAAAGATGTACAGTAAAACCCCCTATAACGTTGAGATAGGTACCGCATTATCAGAGGGAATGTTATAAGTGGTTAATTAAAAAAACACATTTAACCAGCGAAAAAGACTGAAATGAGTCTTTTAAAATTAGAATACAATTTAAAAACCTTAACACCCTAAAACGTTCCCATTGATAAACGTGGTACCTATATCAACGTTGTAGGGAAGTTTACTGTAAACGGAGCCGGCGCGCCGGCTCCGTTTACCCTTGTTGCAGCCAAACATTTAATTATTACATTTTTCGGATTCACTTAGCGCTCGGCACCTATTGGGTACTGTTTGAAGATAGTTTGGATTTTCAGGGCAACAATTAACGAATCGCTCTAGTGAAAAATGTTAGCTATTTATAAATTTGGCGTTTAATTTGTACAACTCCATTTTAATTTTATTCAATATTAAAATCGAGCACTGATTTTTAGAGTCTACTAAATTTTATTTTATTATTAAAAACACACTTAAAAAATTGTGACAATTGTTTCGCCTTGTTATGACATATTATGAAGTAATACAAAATAACGTGGGAAGTTGTATCAGCCACCTTCAATTTATTTATAGGTTTAGTTTGAAATTGCTATAACACGGCGAATCAATTGTCACAAATTTTATTTTTAAGTGTTTCAAATAATAAAATACAATTTAGTAGACTCTAAATATCAGTGTTTGATTTTAAAATTTTAATATATTAACAAAAAATGTTACCAAAAACAATTATTGACCGTAAGCCTGTATGTTGCACAATTATTATTATGTATTATGTTCGTACTTTTGCATTATTCGCTTTGGTGCGAGGGGCAAATTCGGCATTTCACCCCCTCCCACCTAAACTGCCCTCTTTGCAACCCCGTGGGTGAATCACTCGCACTGACATTCATTTTCATTAGGCCTCTACACACCATTATTATTTTCATCATTAGGTTTTGATCATTTTTTCGCATAATTCCCCCTTGTCGACTCGCATTGTGTGTCGGGTAATGCACCCTCCGCCCTCCGATGTAAGTTTCGCTGTATGAACACTCGACAGCTCCCACTCGTTTGGGTGGAGTGCATTTAGAACTATTTTCTAAGTGTGCTATCTTATTCAACTTCTATTCGGAAAGCGTGGGTACGTTGTATATTGTGTTTACTCATCGTTTTCACTTTCTTGCGCACTTACTGAAGTTCGATAAATGTACCTAATCATATTTTTAACCTACAGATTCTTCAATGAACTGCACATAGAGATATCGATTTATTTTATATTATTATTTTTATCAATTGATCTTCTTGTGATCATTATTCTACCTCGTTTGATTCTTATTTGAATCTAATGGTGCATACGTATGTATATATTTTACATTATTTAGTATTTTTAGTATTTTTCTTTAATTTAAACTTATTTTAATCAAAAATTTCACATAACACTCTCTTTATCGTTCAATTATATTATATTACCATACCACAAAGTTAACAATGCTTTTAATATACAAAAAAATATTTCACAATTCAATGCGCCTTGCTTTTGAAAATGCATAGAATCTCTTTTAATTACACTACCCATCTTTTTCTTGATTTAAAAAAATTAATTATATATGCAATTGTATTTATCTGTGTTTTTATTTTTTGTTTCAGGTAATGGCTCACTTTACATTATTTCAAGAAACGTCACAAATCGTATTGATGATATCGGCATTTTAAAGTCGTAAGTTCAGTTTTTTTTATGATTACATTACGTTAATGAAGAAACTACAAAAATAACAATTCCATTCATCAATTTAGACAAATTGCGGTGTAGACATAAGTATTTTAAGCATGACACGATTAGAAATATTTTACAATAGACACAGTCAAAGTGTAGTATCGAGCTTTTTTAAAACATTTTTTTGACATCTCAACATACATACTATATGAAGAAGAATATAGAAGTATGGGCATTTACAGGGCTTACGACCATCATAGGCTTGGTTTAATGATCACTTCATACACGTGTAACATTCACCAATTTACATGATTACCCATGATTTACAACCACACTACATACTCAATTTTTGGAACTCCTAGATATATTGATCAAACTCGTAAGACAGTACATGTGAGTTCACAACAGCCACCTTTGTTGGAATAGAGAAAACTTTTGTTAGGCAAAGACTCTTTGTATATATATGCAAAGTCCGAATCTTTGAATAAATTGATATACTTGAGACCCGCCTGAAAACATGATATTTAAGATCCCTGACTATGTAAATGCATATTAATTCGTCATCAATTACTATTACCTCTCACTGGTGCTTTGATGCACCTATCACATATCGCTCTTTTCAAGAACGTCATATATCAAAAATCGTCAATATTCAGTTGTGCATGTTTTCGGAATGCCCAGGAAATGTACTATATCCCAGCAAAAGCGGCATATTTTAAACTTAATGTTTACCCGCTACAGGGCAGAAAGTGTTGTTTTGCATTTTGAAGAAAGGTTTAATTATTTTTTTGAATATTTTTAATATTTTTCAAATGGAGAAAAAACATTCAGGTTTTACCTAAAAAGTTCTGTTGCACAGTAAAAAGTTCAATAAGTGGCTTGATATTTATTTTTAATACATTGTTTTATTTTTTTAAAATTTTAAATACGATCTCCTGAAAAATCAAGTTTTTTTATTTATGACGTTGTTGAAAGGAGTGAGCGATATCAGTTCTGATGTAAATTAGCTACCTTCTCGTAATCGTGAAGAATGTGCAGTACGCAGTACTGATGCACATATCCCTGAACATGTAAATGCATATTAATTCGTCGAAATATTCGCTGTAACTGTCGCCTCGCTACTGCGCCGCTCCACAATGCATCGTTCGGCCCGGCGTTTATTTATTCCCTTCATTTTTTATATTGTACTTAGCGAGAGAAGTCAACTCACTTGGCGTTCGGCTTGTAAAAATATATGAAATATTATAGCATCGTGTCGGTTAGCCGTGGTTTACGATTCGAGTGCGTTTTCCTTTACTCGTTAGTTTGCCAATAAAGTAAGCGAGTTTACGGTGTTGTGAAATATTTCATCTCGTGTTATATTTTTCCTTACTTATCAGCTGCCCATATCACTTACAAAATGCAGTTTCTTCGTTGTTTCGTTATTTTAAGTTAGCCATTGTTTGGCTTCTGGCCAATATGCAGTATGCACCGAGAAGCAATCAAATTATACTTAATTTTTAGTAGTACATAGTAATGCCTGAGTAATTCTGTGAAAGTCATTGCTTTTGCCTTATCAAGAATTATATTAAGTATTTTTTTTACTCATATAGTATAATATAATATAAAAAAGTAGAATATCTTCTATGGCAATATTTTGCATGTGTCCAAATCCTTGTTCAAAAATTTGGGTTTCTGCGCTTACGAATTATTTTTACATTTTAAGATCCAACATAGATGAAGAAGAATATGGATGTCTGGGTATTCACAGAGCTTATGACCTGTCATAGGCTGGTTAAGTGATGACTTTATATACGTGTAACATGTTGTGATTGCTTAGCTACCATATGACAGGTCATTAGCCCCGTAAATACCCAGACTTCCATATTCTTCTTCATCTATATTGAAATGACAGAAGGTAACATCTATGGCTTTATAGAATAAAATAACAACTATGTAATTTTTCCACATGAATTTTATTTGACCACTAACAGTGTTTCGTCGTAACCGACATCATCATACTGGTGACCAGTATAATTAAAATGTAACTTTGTTTCAAAATCACAGTAAATATTTTATTTTAACTTAATTATAATGTCTACCGGTTAGCTTCGAAACCGGTAGACTTTATAATCAAGTTACAACAAAATGTTTATAATGAACTTAAAACAAAGTTACATTTTATATATATAATGGAAAATCACAAAGTTAGTGTTTTAAATATAAATTGTATACGTAATTCTTAATTTAAGTTTCTTCAACCGAGTTTTTTAAGGGCGCAAACATTTTTGTAGCGAAATTTTTGTCTCGGCATGGTTTCGTGGATCATAATAAAGTTAATAAAACAATCGATTTACCATAAAATATAAAATGGTTAGATATTATGTTCCTTGCCCTAGAAATAATGTAATTTGTAATTTAAGTAGGCACGCGTGGCCGCTAAAACGCGTCGCGTTTTCCGCTCGGTAATTTGTGTTCGGGATTGTGTATTTCACTTCCCCCACTGATGTGCCACGGACGAGGGTGGACACACACAGTTTGTAAATATTAATCTACGCATAGGGTAGTTGTTAAGTTGGAAACGGGCAGGAAGTTACATCAAATCGAATTATTCGCTCTATTGTTTGTATAGTGTGCCTAAAAAATAATTAGAAAATCGTGTATTCGGTGTAATAACGTTCTTCATCTATGTTGAGATGTAAAAAATAATGTAAAAAAATAACTGCTGTTTGGAAATAATTCAGATGTGTGAACCAGTGTTTGGACACACTCAAAATGTTGTAAATAAATTAACTGGGCAAATTATAAGCTAAAATAAATTGAAAATCATGTTTTCTTAAGTTAGTTCTCGTTCGGTGCTCCCGCTCGCATTTGTCAAATATACTTTCTCAGTCATTATCTCATCATTTGCTCCACATGTCCATACCACCTTAAAGAACCACTGGTATAAGATATAATAAACTTACAATCATATGTTTGCCGAAAATACTGACCAATAATCTAATCTTGACTTGCCCAAAAGAAGCTGACAAGATTTACCAGTCTGAAGCGATTCTCTATTATTATTTACAGGAAAGCTGCCAGTCCTCATTTATTTAAAAAAAGGAATTATTAAAGTCTGAAAAAATTACTTGTATTTATTTTCAATTATATTTTCGCTTATAAAACAGACAATGAATAGTTTTGCGATAAAATAAAAACGCAATATCGGCTAACCATGCATGCAGTCCGTAAATTTCATGCGACGAAAATATCGGTTTGTTCTCAACCGCAACGTGCGTTATCTCATTTTGTGGTCCATTGGGTTTAACTGTTTGTCAAATTGTCGCTCCAGTACCCGCTGTATATTATACACGGACTTAATTATGTACATGTATTATCGTATATCGCACGCTCATTGTGTAGAGTAACTTATCAGTAAGTATACCAAATAAAAACCTACCAGCAATTCATATGGTTTCCAATTATATGATCGAGTATTTAGAATATTGCATTTTAATTTTGTTCAGCTTAAGTAAATAAAAACCTATCACCGAAAGCTAAACTGGCAGTACACAATGGAGTCCTGGTTCCAACTCCAATGAACGGAAGTGAAGCATGGTTTTGGCAAAAGAAGGATGAAAGTAGACTGAATGCCGTCGAAATGCTTTTCCTCGGACGAATGTGCGGCAAAACGTTGTATGATAGATGTTTGAATGGTAAAATAAGCAAAAAATTCAAGGCTGAGGTAAGCATTATCGATAAAATTAAGAAAGGTGTGTAGAGATGATTTGGACATGTGGAACGAATGATTGTGGAAGGAACGGCAAAACAAATGTATGAAGCGAATGTAGTTGAAAAAAAAGAGCAGAGGAAGACCGAGAAAAACTTGGCATGATCAGGTATGTCAAAAACTTGAAAGCGCCTGGGTCAGGAGTCGAAATAATCGGCGGGTATGTATGCAGAGAGAGATGCATGAATGTAGAATAGGCTAAGAATGTTTGCAAAGACAGAGTGGTATGGGGTTCTGGGCGGGAATCGAACCCGCGATACCAAGTTTCGCAGTCGAGCGTCGACCCAACTACGCCACGGCGCCCGCCAGTTATTTAGTCAGCATTTTCTGAAATTTTCTTCATAAAAAGCGTTCACGGTCAATAATGCATAATCTTAAAATTGTTTTTATTTGGATATTATCTAAACACGCACCACGCAAAGGTTGTCGTTTGCTAAAATAATGGCGCCCTCATTTTAATTAACAATTTATAATAGTTCTTACCACCCTTCCGGTAGTGTATACCCTTTTGAGGGTTATTAATTCTATGATCTATTAAAATACTTGTAGTTAAGTGCCCACGTGTTCAGTTAGCTGTTGTATTTTCAAATTCACGATGCGTCAATTTTATTTGTTAACTAAATGTGAAACCCACCTTTTATGGGTTACTGGCATTCTTTAAATCCGTCAAAGTGTAATGATTTTTTATTATAACGCATTCCGTATTTCTTAGAAATCATTTGTAAGACCTGATGTATTAAGCCGTGGATGCTGTGGGTTGACAGTATGTACCTTATTAGGATTTTTATTATCCGCCTCCGTGGTGTAATGGTCACCACGCTCGGCTACCGTACTGGAGGTCTCGGGTTCGAGTCCCAGGTGAGGTCAAAACAAAGTTATTTTTTCACTGCGATATTTATTCAATATTACCCTGAAGCGGAGGGCTGATCATCTTTCCTTCATGTATTTATGATCAAGATAACACTGCGTTTATAGAATGCAGTGTCCTATGCACCATCGAGTGCGGATAAGGGTTTGAAGAAGGTGAAAAAGAAGAATTTATCACGTATAATGTGGCAATTGGATATTTTTTGAAGATAAAAATCAATAAACACCGTTGATATTTATGATGATGATGACTTTTGCTATAATCATAGCTATTTATTTCAATTAAGTGCGTGAATATGTATCGAATTTATTCAGCTTCGCGGTGTATATTACCTAAACCTCTGTAGATATTGTTTAGCGAAAGCTTAACTTTAAGGTAACGACATTTATCTGTGGGTCGTTTGTCGTTATCTCCCGGTTAAGGTTTATTTTCCGTTTAACAAACGGGCTGGTTCCCCTCGTATTAATTGCGGTGTGGCGCTGTAGAGCTTCCGCATTGTTTCTTGTCGCCTTTCCGGTGACGATGGCACTAAACATTTTCGCACACTTTCGCCGACTTTTCCCCGCTTCATATCCACCCTATTATTTCAAACTGTTAAGTATTCCGTGCTTTTGTTAATTAGCTCGCATGGCGAACGTGTGTACCACAATGTAACGCGAGTCTTCGTTCTGCTTTTCCAATTTATTCTCTCGGTGGTGGGCGTACCATGATTCACAAATCAATCCACCGAAAGATAGCTATGATTTTCCTCTTCATTTTATTAATTAATTAGAGTAATCGGCCATCGTTTATAAGTATGAGTGCAATAATGATTATTGTATTTTTTGACATCTTAACGTACATGAAGAAAAATATGGAAGTCTAGGCATTTCCAGGGCTTACGACCGCCATAGGCTGGTTTAAGTTATCACTTAAACCAGCCTATGACACACTGTAACATTCACAATTCTACCCATGATTGATCACATTATTCCAATTCTTGAAACTTCTGCATATATATATTATTAATCAAATTCAAAACACAGTGCTTGACTTCACTGGACTAGAGACATCTATGGTAGGATGAGGGAAGCTTTTTATCAAGCAGAAACTTTTTCATTTGCATGTGAGGTCCGAATCCTGTATTATATTCACACACTTGAAAAACGCTAGAAAATATCATTTTCCTTTTTTATTATTATTTTAGCTTATAATTTTTCCAGTTAATTTATTTACAACATTTTGAGTGTGCCCAAATACTATTTGGACACACTCAAAATGTTGTAATTATTATTGTTTTTTTTTCAGATATTAGTAGATCACAGCAGTTTTGGTTAGTTTTTCTGAATTGTTGTTTGCCGGGTATTGCAATGATGTTATTTATCAACGCTCAATATTAATTGCATTATTCCCAATTTTTTTTTATCAATTCCGTTTCTTAGTAATTAAAAAAAATGTTTTTTTACGTCGCAATACGATAATTAAAAAACGATAATTATTTTTATTGTGATAGTAAGTAGTCGGCCATGTGTTTACCCAGCTCTGTATCCCAGATTGTCGTCAGCGCGCGCCACAATTGCCGCTATAAATAATTTCAAAAAAGTACAACCATCTCAGGAGAACCTACCGCCGTCGTGTGAGAGATTTGTGATCATCCGAACGACGCGGGAGATCGTCAGTCATCTCGCACGCGCCTTACTAAAAGGAACACGGAATATCCTGCCGAGAATCCGACCTATTCGCCGGTTATCGAAATATTTCTTAGTCACCTCTATCGCACCTTTTTACGCGACGTGATCGACTATTCAACGTGTTTGCTGAAATATCCAATCTCTTTTATCGTGTATTCAACTCGTCGCAATGTCATTTCCCTTTTAATCACATTGTATGTCAGACTGGATAACCTTTTGCATTGCACGATACGTACGCGTGGTGCAATGTCCTTTTGCACATCTCATTTCGGTCAATTTAATTACAGTTTTAGTGGCAAATGCTTCGCACACTGCGTATCGACGGTGCCTTGGATCCCCCGCTAGGGACGTCGCGGTGCAGGCGCCTAGAGGAGAGGAACTGTGACCGTGCGGGTTTATGTATGACCAAAGCGAACCGAACAGCATCGGGAGTCTCGAGGTATTTGGCGCATTGTGTGCGCATGTACCGGTCTCGAAGTGCAAATTTACGAGTGCATTGTGTTGCGTGTTGTTGTTAGCCACCGTCTCGTGGCGTTTCGGAGAATGTGTCAGTTAACGTCGTGAATTGGTCTCAAATTCGTAATTACGGTTCTCCTGTAATGCGATAATTGTAGTCGTATCTGCCCCTTTTCGCAGAAGACACTAATAAAGTACTAAATTTGGATCGCGTGTTGTTTGTTTATTTATTTTAATCACGACGATGGGACACAAGCGGAAACGATGTTCATCGTACTCGAACGTGTAAGTCTTATTTTTTTATTCACACAAATTATTTAAAAGGTATGTAACATATGATCGAACACATGTTTTGTTCGACGTGCCCTTAAAAAATTCTTGTCATGGTGGCTATTTTTTTTAGAATGTTGTTCTACATCGTAATGCTCATGCCAAAGTCGCTAATCTGTATTTTCTAGTTTTAACTAACAATTCGCGATAATTAAATGTGTCAATAACTTTCTTCGATTGACATTCTCAAAGTAAAGATTTTATACGTATTTAACTACACTTTCAAAGCTGGTTTGCTAACAATATAAATGATTTATGTTGTCATTTCTAAACATTATACCTCAACATCTCAAAATTATGTCAATGCACATTGGCGACTTTGGCGTTGACTGGACGATATGTGAGTTTCAAATTATTAATAGTAATTTAAAGACACTTGTAATGGAATTTGTTTTTACATTAAGATTTTTTAAAATGATTAGCATAATAAAATACTGAACGGATTGGTATTGCGATAGATCTTAGTATTAAATATTAGATCGTGCTGAGGAGTTTGTAAATAAACCCATATTCCTCCCTTTGGGAACTCACGAATGGTATTTCCTGTTACATTGTGATTAATTTCACCCGGGACCGCCGTTACAGCAAAATGTAGCTTTATTTCCCATTTAACATTATTTTTTTTTGGTTTAGTTTTACGTAACTAAAATTCTAATTTAAACAGCCAATATAAAATAGAAATAGAAATCGATTTAGGGAATGGACACAAAGTTACTATGCAACGTCTTCGTATAATCTATTTACGATTAAAAAAAAACATTCTAAGTTTTATTCGTTATAGTTTATCGTAGAAAGATAAGGAATATTTATTTCGATAACCTGTGATTCATTTTCCTTTTTACCCAAACCGCAGAGATTTGACGTATTACTTTAGTATTCTTCTTTAAAAAAAACGCTGGGTTTATTTGATGAAGCATTTATCTTAATCATAAATTACACATTTTTTAAAAATAAAATTTTATCATCTATATTGACAAAGCACAAAAAAACACCTTTTGTTTTGTTGACCGGCAACTTACATTTTTTTAGTTTTTTCTTTGAATTTGAATTGCTACTTCTTTTAATTCGCTCATCAGGATGTGCAAAATGTCCTCGCGAGGAGAGAGGTGGGTTTTGTCAAACATTTATAGACGCTATACACTAGCAGGTCTACTCATAAAACAAATTAATTTTTATTTTTAAAATTTTTTCAGCCTTTCATCGTATAACGCAATTATAAATTTATCATTTTATATCCTGTTCATTTGTCCATCGAATAATTATCCTCTTTTGTACCGAGAGGGTTTTTGTGTGACGTAATGTGTAATTATAGTCTATTATGTAGATATTAATGAAAAAAAACTTACTAATTAACCATCATGCCGCTTCTCAACAGGGGTAGGCAGAGTGAATAGAACGCCACACCAATCTGTCTTTGCAAACAAACAATCTTCGCCTCTTCCCCCTTTTAAATAAAAAAAAATGTTACAAGCTATTTCTTTATCTTTACCACATCAATGCTATATTTTATAAATATACATAGACGGATGTGTGTGATGCGTGATATGTGGCAAAGTTTTAGTTCGCGGGGCTTTGGCGCAACTACTACACGTCACACATGCGCATCGGCCGCTAGTTGGGGAGGAGAGCGTTCTCCCTTCACCCCCTGCTGAGGGCACCCCCTCCCCTGCCCCCTGCCCCTTCCAGCGCGCCCCGCGCCCCCCGCGGCGGCCTTGGCGCGGACGTTCACCTCCCACTCCCGCCACCCGGCCGCGAGTGCATCGGGCTTAGGGCATATTGTTATAATGTATGCCTTCACTGAAAGCACTCGTTACTCCATGTCTATGAGCGCTTCTGCACTACAAGGAATTTTACTGTCCGGCAGTCCGGTTAGCATGAAAAAACGGGTGATTGGACGTTTGTCCACTACACGGAATTTTACCGTCCGGCACGTCAGTTAGCGTTTTAAAACGATGATTCGCTTGTGCTTTTGTCCATCTTTCTTCGGATCGGTGCGTGAACACGTTGCGCCTAAATTCGATCACGCTAAACTGCCGTAGTCGCTTTCATGTTTCAAAACCGGACTGGCGGACGGTAAAATTCCGGGTAGTGGACAAGCGCCCTATGAGCGCTTCTGCACTATACGTTATTTTACTGTCCGGCAGTCCGGGTAGCTTGAAATAACGGATGATTGGCTGGTGCACGTGTCCGTATTTCTCCGGATCGGCACTTGTGAACTCGATCGCGCTTAAGTACAATACATTACGTCCATTTGTATCGCTAACTAGAGACATTAAATATAACTTCAATTATTTGATGGATTTATGTTTCACATTCTATGCAGTTTCTGATATAGATTTTTTTTTGTAAAATGTCTTACCTATGCCAAATTACTATTCTGCTCCGTTAGGTGGAGACCTTTTCAAAACGAGGGCACGTCGACCTTTTTTTTGCTTGCCCACCCTAATCGAACTTTTATTATTGAATGTCTCGCCAGTTTCATAACGAATTTTTAAAATTATTTTGCTATCCGGCTTTTCGGATGTCGACGATTTTTTTTAGAGATCCACCTTTTGAACGATCTGTTTGAGTAATTAGTGCAATTTTGACCTGTCTAGTCCTTTTGACTAGTTATGAAGTTAGTGGGAAGGTATAAGGTAGCCTTACGATGCCCGCTGAAGCCGCGCATGTTCAAAGTTCTACGTATCGCGGCGACCCATCACAGTGCAAAATAGACACTGTAAGTCAATCACAGGTACCCTAAACCAGCGATGATAATGATTGCATAACTTTTACAATATCGGGTTATATCTTTATCGTCTATTGTATTATAATGTAACTCTCTGTACGTACCCTAATGTATTTATATACCAAATATTAAAATCAAACACCTTTTTTTTGGAATCTACTAAATTGTATTTAATTATTAAAAACGCATAAAAATAAAATTTATGACAATTTTTCCCCCTTGTTATGGCGTTTTCAAACTTCTACAGTAGTTTGAAAATACCACAACAAGGTTAAACAATTGTCATAAATTTTATATTCATGTATTTTTAATAATAAAATACAATTTAGTAGACTCTAAAAATCAGTGTTTGATCTTAATATTTAATATATAAATTAAATTGGAGTTCTACAAATTAAACGCTAGATCTTTAAATACCCTAATGCACGTATACTTTACTTAAGTCCTTTAAGTTTTATTACAAATTGTTATTTTGTCTAATATCGCAGACTCGATAGAGTAGGAACGGCAAAGAACGAAGAATGCCAAACTTACAAAAGCTTAGTGCGCTTTCTGCTTTTCCCTATCGGCGGGTCCCCCTTCCCCCTCCGCGACCTCCCCGCCACGCCGTTCCAGGCGCGCGCCTCTCATTCGCGCTCGATCGGCCGTGGTGGTCGCTCGTGTCCGTCGTCCCCTCGCGCGGTCCTCTCGGCACTCCGACTCCGCACTCATTCGCCAGCCAAGAACTGATTAAATATTTCGACGCTCTTTTTTGCACTCTTTACGTGTTAAAAAAATAGCATTTTCATTGATAAGAAAGTTTTGTGTCAGTGTTGGCGGTGCAACTCAGTGCGGCTACATATCCCCTGCATCGGTGTGCGCGAGTGTAGTGTTCTATTTCCTAAACTCGACGATCTTTATACCTGCTCGTAAAAGGGACCTTTTAGAATTCAGTTTCGACAATAGGCACATTTCTCGTATTTTTTATTTTTATTTATTTCGTTGTTATTGTTCGGCGCGTCGAAGAAAAAATCCTCGTGGCTTTGTGTATACAACTTTATTTACGGTCCAAATTGCATCTTTCCGAAAGTTCATTGTTTAAATTGGTGACAGTGTAATTAAAGTTAGGAAATAAGTGTTTAAAGTTTAGTGTTGCTGTTGACAGGATCGTGTTTATTGTGAGTAGGGACAAAGTGAGCTTGTAAAAGCTTTAGTGGTTTGCCTATCTGTACATTTCAGTACACCAGGAGTGGGTACCTATTACGGTGTTTGTGGGGAGTGTCCAGCGAGCCTGTGCGGTTCAGCTCTATACCCTGGGGTGCGATGATGGATTAGCGGGGTAAAGGAGTATCTACTGCCATCTTCATGCGATGCGATGTTGTTAATGGTGGCAATGCTCCGGGAGTCATGTTGCACCATGAATGGAGGTAAACATCACGAGAATTGAAATATTCTATTTTAAAGCCGTCCTTTTTATTGTAAAATAGTAAATATGAATCTTTGATACATGTCCTTCCTAGGTATATCGTGTTAATGTTTTCAAACAGTTTCGAAGTTCCATAAACGAACAAACTTTTTTATTTGCTATATCTCGCAATCCTGTCTAATTTACTTAATACGACAACTTTGGGTCTATGCACAGAGCGAACACAGGTGCATTAGGGCATTCTGTAAAACTTTTACCGTAGTTCATCACATCAGAATGTCTCGACACCTCGTGTGCTTCGATAGTTTCACGGAACTATGCTTGTCAAAATGGCGGCGCTTCCACAACTTTTTTCCCCTTGTATCGTGTCCCATCTACAAAGGGATATCGTCAAAAACCACATAACTTTTATAGCACGTGCTAACATATAAATTGCCGAATTCGTTTATTTCGATATCTCTTTGTTGTTGATTTACTTATTTAATTATGATTATGAGCACTCTATAAACGTATTCATCCACTCTTTATGCTCGAATATTATTTTAAATAAAAATAAAGTGAACGATGAATGATAAGAAGAATGTTATATTACCATACCACAAAGTTAACAATGCTTTTAATACTTAAAGTGAACGATGAATGATAAGGATAGTGTTAAAAATAAACCTTTTTAAAAGTTTTTCTGTGTACCAATAAAGATTTCTTATATAAGTTTCTGCTCAATTAGATTTTAAAAACTAGTTTTTAATGTTGACATCTATTGATTCAGCGAAGAAATCTCGCCTTATTGGCGATATTCTGTATTTATTTTTTATATACCTAAATATACTTTGCTCATTAGTTTTACTTTTCACCTGTAGATGAAAACATCTGTTAGTTTTCGAAACTAGTCGAATGTAATGAAATAAAACTCATCAAGTGGTTATACAAGTGTTTAATTATAAAAAAATGAACATGTCATTCTACAAAGATAATGCCGAATCGATAAATAATATATTCTGTGATCATCTTGAAGTTTGTACTTATAACTAAAAGCCCCCTCTAACCTATCTTCGTAAATTTAAAGTAAGTTTTGGAAGTCGTGTTTTTTTATTATGTCAATAATCTATCCCGTTTTAAGAGTTCAGCCATTATATCCACTTGGACGAGAAGTGTCCGGTGGCCGTCTCGTCTATCGCGACAGCCGATAATCCACGCTAACGAGGAATGAGTAATCTCGTAATCTATGCGCGGACACCATGACCCTTCGTTTCCTCATCTGCCTGTAGACCGGTTATCTCAGCCTCCCGAGTCGCTCGACACTCGGCCTAGCTGGTCGCAGTGCCCGATACCAGGTGTATGAAATTACATCCGCGCAGTCCTGAGAATTACATCGGCTCCTCACTTCCAGCTTGATAAGATGGATTAGCTGTACTTTATCCCGTCGGGAAACTATTCATTATCCGCGAGTTAATAGCTACCTAACGTATTCATTTCTCACTTAGACTTCAACTTATCTCGTATTTATCTGGAGTTCCTCGTCCTCTATCAGTTTTGTGGCACGTTTACAATGTAATACATGTCGTAGGACCGTCGATTAAATTCCATCCGAAGGTAAATAATCAGTCCTATTTATAGAATCCCATCCATGTTTTCATCTCTTCGATCCTAACCGGTTTGATATATTTCTCATTTAGATGATAATAATATCACATTCTTAACGATCCTCTTTATAATGTATTTTTATAAATAAGAGCTCTTATTTCTTTACCCTTATCCGTATCTAATGGTAGGTTTTTACGTAGACCTATCCACTGGATCAATTCATAATTAATGTCTATTTTGGTTGTAAATTTCATGGAGTTTAAAAATCACATACCTACTCAATCGCTGCTAATATCTTAAATAATTTTTATAAGAAATCATTTATCTCGCCTCGCTAGGAATGGAACCCGTAATCTCTAAATACTTGGTAGCTAAATGTGCCGTCCAATACAATACGACGCAGAGGCGGACAAACATAATTTATCATATAATTTTGGATATAATGTATCTGCCTACATTTTGTGTGAAATACGGAGGTGGAAGGTGCCAATATATTACGGAATCGCGTTTTTTGGTATCATTACACTTTGTTATTAAAAATATTCACGTTGATTTACGAATTAAGACGTACGAACACGTTCATTAAAATGACTGATTCACGCGCACCGAGCACGTACGCACGCGAAAAGTTGAAATAAATATTCAGCAGGCCGGATCATCGCGATTTAAATAATGCCGCCCTGGTGGCTGGTGACTAAACGTGATTGAAACGCGTTCCGGTGTATCGCGAACTCGAGATTGTGGCGGGAAATAATGTCGAGGAGGCAAAGTCGCGGAATCGCACTTCCAAATATAATATCCGCGATGTACGACGTGTGTCGGTGGTCGGTGGTCGGTGGTCGGTGCAGACCGGGTCTACCGGGGCCGCTATCGTATTGTTGCGCTGTCCGCTTACTACAGCTACACCTCCTCTCCCACACGGACGGACGTTGAACTCGCCGCTTGCGAATTTACGCGCGCTTTTCTCGCTTATATTCTAATTTCGAGATGGTCTAAACCTGTTGCGGTTTTCTTCCTTTGAACGGGCTGCTATCTCCTTCTTACCCGCGAGGGTACATCATTATTACCTCCTCCGGAATATCAAATCTTCATTACGCATTACTTCGTGTACCTGTTGGGTCTCGAGACCGAAACGGGTCGACGTAGCCGGGTGGACGGCCGACTGCGGAACCGGCGTCCGGGGTTCTATTCCAATCGCAAAGATTTATTCTCAGCTGGTCCGAGTATGATGTTTTCTTCACATCTACCTCATCTATCCTTTCTATCCTACCTTACTATCCAAATAACCTTTAAAATACGGGTTTGCAGGTTATTAAAAAAAAACTCGATCAATGAAATTGTAATTCATGTCATCAGTTTTGCACTTCAGTACTTAGCAGTGGTTTGAATTATTATAGTATTTTTTTTGTATGTTCTGAATGCCAATCGAAACCGGATTTCATCCACTATAGTCAAACTTGATTACCTCTAACACAATGAAGGAGAGCAGTTTAGTAAGAATCATCTGTTTTTATACATAACTAAAACTAGTAAAATACAAATAATTAAACATTTTCGTATTTCAAAATGGCAATAAACCAAAGTATTGGGACCATGCAAGAAGTTGTCAAGAATAAATAAGAGTTTTATTAAAGATTAGAGATCAACGGAAAGGAATATGTTCGACCTTATCTTCATCGGAATGGTTACGCCACGTGCGGACATGAGCTATTTAATAAAATACGAATACATTTCTCGAGTCCCTCTTCAATCTTATCGCTGGATCGTAAAAACCGCTACAGGATCAAGCTGAATCATAATTATTGTCATTATTCACCGCGACATATTTGGGTTGTTAAACGCCAGTATACCACGGATTACTACAATGCATGACATAATCGTATGACACTGTCCATTCCACGTGATGAGAAAGTTCTCCGTGCGGTTGAACGCCTCTTAACTCGGGACCTTCAACCTGAATTCCTTGCGAGTAGTTACTTTCATGCGATCGAGAATTTCTTCGTTTCATTAAACTGTTCACGAATCCGAGAATCATAAATCATTTTAATAACCGGTTTCAATATGTATTATCCGATATAATCCATTCACGTATATCAGCAAATATATGTTTTTGCTGTTTATGATCGTAATGGTCAACGATTTTAGGTGAAGTAATACCGAAATGAGGAATATAATACAGCAACATCTATAGTTTTTTTTATATATTTATTTTATTTGTCCAGTGACTGGATTTCGTCATTACTGACATCATCAGACTAGTAGGAGGCTAGGCAAGGGTTGAAAAACAATGTTTTTTTTTAATGTCAGAAAAATTATATGAAATCGTGGTTTTCAATCCTGCCTTGTTGTTTATATAACACTATTTGAACAATTTTGTCTAGCCTACTACCAGTCTAATAATATCGGTAATGACAAAACCCGGTCACTGGTTGAATAAAATAATGGTGGAAAAATTATATAGCAGTTGTTTTATTATATAAAATGCAGTTCCACCAAGAAATGTCAGTACAAAACTGTAATGTAACGAAATGAGGAAGTTTATGTCTGCATTATTGATGTTATAATTTAACTTAATTATCATATATCTGTAAATTTAAATTGAAAATTTCATATGCACTCAACTTAAACACATCCGTATGACCGCTAAGCTCATCTACCTTCTATTCCGCAAGAAATCAAGGAACTCTTCATTTGCTTGTCAATCGATAATATGTTTCCAAAAACGCTGGAATTCGATTCCAAATTTTATTGCAGATTTAGATAGGAACCTGTTGGTTCTCAAGACACAATTACAAAATATTCCTAGAACTACGCATCCAAAACGGTCATAATCCGACATTCCCACTCGGAGAACATTGTCCGAACGGGATATTTACGATCGGCCGAATGCGGGGGCGTGCCCTCAGATCTCGGATCGTGCAACTTTATATATATTATTTATCGTCAGTTTACCAATGTAACGTGTGGGCCTCTCCCCTGTCGACCCTATCCCTCGTCGTGTGTGCATTTGTGCCCATGTGGATTTGTTGTTTCGAGTGTGTGCGACCGCCAACTACGTACGTACACGAATGCATTTTTCCTTTGTCGATAATCAACGTCCCATTTGCGCGACTGTTGTGTACGTTCGTTTGCGATGAATCTATACTGCGATTCCAGTGTAAGGAAACCATAGCAGAATAGTTAAGTATGTGCAATAGGGACCCAAACACATAACCAGCATCGCTTGTGGAAGATTGACTACGTAACCAACTTGAATAGAGCTAACTATTGCTTATGTATTTAACTAATCTATCCCCCAGGGTCCTTTGACCGCCTCCGTAGTGTAATGGTCAGCATGCTCGCCTACCGTTCTGGAGGTCCCGGGTTCGATTCCCAGGGGGGTTTAATAAATATAAGTGATTTTTTCACTCTAATATTTATTCAATATTACACTGGACCTTTCCTTCATGTGTAATCGATCGAGATAACACTGCGTTTATATGAAGCAGTGCCCTATGCACCATTGGGGTGCGGTAAGGGATTTAAGATCCCCCAGGGTTGTTAAAATTAAATTACCGATAAAAAATTGTTGTGGATTTGATCAATTCACTGTTCTAGGTTGTATTCGATACATTTTATTTTACAAGACTATTCAAGTTCACCTGGTAGTCGATTACAATGGATAGATAACGCGTTAACTTTGCAGCGTAGATAAATTTAGTTTTACTACTTTTATTTCTCAATGAGATTTGTTTATTTTTTATAAGAAGTTAAGTCGTTTTTTTTAAAGAATGTTTACAGGGGGAGGTCGATCCGAGTACAATTTTAGGTATTTATAAAAAGATCAATCAAAACAAAAGAATAGTCAATAGATATTGGAAGTCGTATGAAAGTTAATTTTATATACGTTTGTAAGATATTTTTAAATATTTTTGTCAATGTTTTTTTGGTGTTTGCTTATTTTTTTTTTGTAAAGTTCCGCGTACGTAATGTATCCTTTTCATTAAATATTCGTAAAATGGATGCTTCTGCCCACTTCTCTGGTTACATTATCTACTCATGGGAACGACAGTTTGGCAACGGAGATAATATTATTACATAAAATAGTCATCACACTCTAGGTCACATATGACTTCAGTTCTGCAGTTAATTATAAAACTGCGTCACTTCTTCATCAAAGATTCATTCTTCACATAACTTACATTTTACGTTTGATTGAAAGCGTCTTAGGTACAGCAATAAAATATTGACGTGATATCTTATAGTTAGAGAAGAGTAACAGGAGGAAAAAAAACCGAAATGAAAAACGCCATTTTATCAGAATAGAGTTCTGAGGCACCTTAGGTTAGTTTTAACCCACAATACCATCGCTCACTCCTTTGAACGTCATAAATAAAATAAAAAACTGGATTTTTCAGGAGAACGTTTTTAAAGTTTAAAAATAAAACACAATGTATTAAAAATCAAGCCACTCATTGAACTTTTTACTGTGCAACAGATCTTTTTAGGGAAGACCTGAAGGTTTTTTCTCCATTTGAAAATATTTAAAATAAAATAATTAAACAATACCTTTTCTTCAAAATGTAAAAACAACACTTTCTGCCCTGTAGCGGGTAAATATTAAGTTAAAAATATGCCTCTTTTGATGGAATATAGTACATTTTCTGGGCATTCCGAAAACATGCACACCTGAAAATTGTCGATTTTTGATTTACGGGGGAGTGAGCGATATGTTATCGAATTATTATAATCGTTGGTTATATGAGGAGATGCATGAATGTCGAAGAGGCTAATAATGTATGCAAAGGCAGAGCGGTTTGGTATTTTATTCGCCTACCCCTGCCACGGGTGAAGCGGGGTGATGGCTAGTTACACGCTATCGGGGTCTATCGAGCCCCGATAAATCTGCGATAAGGACTGCCGAACCAAATAGCCGCGCAACTCGCAACCCTAGTGACGAAAGGCCCATCTGTCGGGGAGATATCCAGATATCCTCCCGCGCTCCCCTCCCCTACCTACAACTCTTCTCAGCTGTGCGGATGGGAATCCTTCGAGCGCAGCGAAACTTGTTCCTCCTCTTTTATTTTTTTATCTCTACCTCACCGCGCTCCGTCTCGCTCCCTCCCGGGGCTCGAGTCGCTACGTTCCCCTCTGGCCCGCTCCTAAGCTTTTAACTAGATGGAAGGGAACGAACTCGGTGTGACTTTGGCTCGGCCGTGTGCGTGTTAGTTGGTCACGCACACGCGCGCGACTCCGTAGACCTTTGTTGATCTAAGATGCGTCAACTTGATTTTGTATTTGTTGTTCCAGATTCCTTGAGGTTTGCTCTTTTATGTTACCCTGATGAATTTATATTATACGCGTCACTGTAATGTGGGAAGATGCATGAATGTGGAAGAGGCGAAGAATATTTATGCAAATACAGGATGGTTTGGCGTTTTAATCTCTCTGCCTACCCCTGCGGGGAATCGGCGTGATGGTTAGTCTGTAACGCAAAACTATCGGATTTTTTAAAACCTTTTTCCGCACCCAATGGTGCATAGGGCACTGCATATCATCGTTATCGCACTGTGTTATCTTGATCGTTAACACGCGAAGGAAAAGTGACCAGCCTTGCGCTTCAGGTACCAGTCCAGTGTAATATTAAACAAATATTAGAGTGAAAAATCACTTATTTATTTGACCTTCCCCCCTGGGAATCGAACCCGGGACCTCCATCACGGTAGACGAGCGTGCTGAGCATTACACTACGGAGGCGGAGAATGAAATATAGGTATATGGGGCAATAATGCTAAACTATCGGATAGATTATCTATAAAACTAAATCATCGATCGTTTAAAAGACAACTTGAAGTTATGAAAAAAAACTTAACTATGAGTCCGATTTTCTCGCAGATTCTAAAAAAATCAAATGAGTAAATAAATTATTTTTAATACTTACAGATTGAGAACAGCTTGAACGTTTAGATGAATACATGTTTCTCTGCGAGTGTAGTGATTAGGGCGTTTGGCTATCATGCCTGAGGTCTTTGGTTCGATTCTCGGTGGGGGTGAACATTCATGTCGTATGACGTATTCAACTGAAATATGTTTAATTTTGCCCCTAGACTGGCACCTGCAGTACAAGATTGATCACTTTGCCTTCGCATAATATGGGTAATAATGATAATTGAAGCCCGCCGATGTTTAAAAATTCATTTGAAAATATGTAGAGCGCCGTTTTATGTAGATTACTTACTGAGTTTTAACCCGATGGTTGCCAGAGACGAGATATCTCGGCAAATGGCGGAGTGCCCGTATGGCCAGAGACGAGATATCTCGTCAGTACTTTTGATGACGTATTACTCCGCAGTTTTAACTCATATTGACAATCTGTCAAAAACGGAACATACATTGCCATCAGTTGAAGTTGTCACAAAATATTTTATAAAGTTTTTAAATACTTTTAAGTGATTTATCGGTATCACTTTCAGCTGACAGTTGACAGATGTCATTAGGGCTACCACTCAAACCACTTGAAATATTGATTATTTTAATCGATTGTTTTGAACGCCAGGGGTTTTTATTTTGCTCATTTTTTTTGTGTTTTTCTTATTATTTTAAAATATTCCATTGATAAATAATAGTTGTGTGTTAATATTAAATTTAATAAAAACTTGCGTGTGCGACTTAGTGTGACAACCCTGAAAATTTGAAACTGGTTTAACTTCAAGAATAAAACTCTAACAATCGATGCGGGATATAATATTTGGTAAGTAAATTATAATTCAATAAAAACAACAAAAAAAAAATCTTTAGACAACTTTTTTTTTTCAAAAAAATACTTGGCCTGTTGAGCACTGCGGCGTAATTTATTTGCGGCTATGAAAAGGTTAAGATAATTTTTTAACTACTACGAATATTCAAAATTATCGAGCAAAAATATTTTTTTTAAACTTATGAAGGCAGACTGAATGCAGTTGAAATGCGATCCCTTGCGACTAATGTGCATCAAAACGATGTTCTAATGGTGAAATAAGGAAATAATGCAAGACTGAGATAAGCATTATCGATAAAAATAAGGAAGTGTGTTGAGATGGTTTAGACACGTGGAACGTATGAGTGAGGCAAGGATAGTTAAAAAAAATATGGGGTGAATTTGGTTGTTAATAGAAGCTTCAATTATTAAAATATTTCAATGAGTTCAGGTCAGGAGTCGGAATAATCGGCGTGTATGTATGAATGTGGAAGAGGCGAAGTTTGCGTGCAAAGACAGTTTAGTGTGGCATTCTAATCTTTATACATACCCCTGCGGGAAAGTGGCGGTTAGTTAGTTAGTAATACATATTTGCAACGTGATTTCTGACACGTCTTTTCAAAAAAAAATCTTATTGTGTTTCTTTAATTGTGTTTTGTGAATATGGTCCCACTGTGCTTTAGTGAAGGGCGGAGGGTGTACGGCATCACGGCATCACGGCATACCGTGAGTGCAGGGAGCACGTCACGTAGGGCGGAGCCGCCCCGAGCCGCGGCCGGAAGGTGAATGTTCCTCGGAGCGCCACCACCCCTCGCTTTGTCCTCCCAACGAACAAGGTGGACCTAATGGAAATTCATTGCGATACTGAAGATTTATCGTACCTCAGCACTAAGAGTACACTAAAACCCCCTATTACGTTGATATAGGTACCGCGTTATCGGGGGAACGTTATAGGAAGTTAGTTGACAGGCGCCGTGGCATAGTTGGGTAGACGCTCGACTGCGAAACTGGCGTCGCGGGTTCGATTCCCGCCAATTGCAAAAGGAATTCAAGAAATATTTATTTTCAATTTGTCTGGGTGTTTGTGATGTATTTTTCACATTTACCTTACCGATCCTTACTATCCTACCTGCAGACAAGCATCTAAATAGACGCTTTGCGGATTACTTATAAAAAAAAAAAATTACATTTTAACCAGCGGAAATGACTTATATGGGTCATAATTAAATTAAAATACAATTATAAAACATTTACCTACTATACTATTTGCTCCGATAACGCGGTCCTTATCTCAAGGTTATAGGGAGGCTTACTGTAATATGGGCTTATTGTACACCCTTATCAGCGTACATTCGTCTGAGAGAATGCATTTCGAAACTTTGTATGATAGATAGAATTTGATATTTCTATCAACTTATCTTTTTTCCTCTCTTTTCCTTATCACACAAAGAAGCATAGATGTATCAAGTTATCTTAATCAAATTACACGAAATTATTACGTCTCAGATGTCACTAAATGTAGCATGTTTAATAACAATTGCGACCACATGCGTTTCGTTATTTAATTTGAACTAGGCCTTTTTTATATAGAACTTTAAAGCAAGCTTTAAAATAGTGTGATCGAATGTTGAGAAGGCGAAAGGCTGAAATAGATAGACAAATTTAGATATTTATTAGAATGAGATTGAACACAGTAAATTGGGCACTAAAATAATGGGAGGAGAAATATCAGAAACATCGCTCGCGGCGAGCATCAGCGAGCATTCGAAACTATGGACGGAGCGCTCAGCTCGCTGTACTGATTATACGAATGCTCGCATCGTAACGTGTTACGTTACGACGAAATGGCTCAGATTAGTCCCAACCATTAGAAGTTGATATATGTATTTTTTATATATACTTATTACTGTATTAACGTTACCCTTGACTGATAGAAGCTTAACACTGATCATCCGACATTCATATAATGCGAGTATACTGATAGGGCAATATAATGTGCATATTTATATATAATTGTATCATTGCATATAATTGTATCATCTTATTGATAAAAAAAACATTCAAACAATTTGTATTGCACTCTATTTAATTTATTGTAATATGTTTTTCATTGTTTGTGAACCATAAATAAATAAAATAAAATAAAATAAAATTGCTAAAAAGTGTCCAATGAAAAAAGATTTTAGAATAATATAGTCTTCTATACTAAGTCACAATAGTGATGTGAACAGATTTTTTGCCGGAATAAATTTTAAAACCGAATTATTATTGTACCTACCAACGAAAGATACAACTTATCATTGTATCTTTCTCATCGACCCAAAATATGAATACATTTGTCAGCAAGTTGATACTACTTTAAATTAGCAGGAAGTGTGCTGATTTAAATACATAATTATTACACAATTAAGCCATGTTTTCAGATTTGAACGCCAAAACTTTAACTGACTCGTTAAAATAATTTTAATTTTATTATATTTCTTACGGCAATAATACCCATCCGGAACTATGATAATGGCTACTAAAGCTTCGAATATGGCAGCTCTAATTGGTTGTTCTTAATTGTATATCAGTTTAAGTGGACAGGGCAAATTATTTATCTTGAATGTGTGGAAATATAAAAAATAAAACACTATACTGGGCGAGGCTAATACGTTACACCTGTGATGTACATACAACCTGCGGCCCGCAGAGATTTTCACAATTATAATTTTACTTTAACCAGTTTTACTTTAATTATTTACGCAAAAGTACCGAAGAATTTATTAAAATTGTTGTAATTGCATATTGATTTTAATGTACGTGGGCGGTTCAGAATGTTTTAAATGAATGATATTAAATTTATATATTGCTAGCTATACCCGGCCTCGCTTGACGTGGCTAAGTCTAGTTTGATATAACATAAATAAAACATTAAAAAATTTAAAAAAATACATTAAATTTCAGTATGGTAGTAAAAATCTTTGAAACAACAATTCAGACGAAAACATTGAAAATGCCATATGACAACAGTTGCCAAGAAGCACACTCTCTGCCGTGAGCAATGTTTAGTATTGATTTTTTGCTGTTTCATTTTAACAGATATGGCGCTGTTGCGGTCTTTCAAAAACATGTTTTTACCTGTCGCGCTTATTTGAATTCAACTTTGTTTTAAAAAATTCAAAGAAATCGGTGAATAATTTGAGATTTTTCTCGACATCCCCATGAAGCTTAAAACCTAGACCGATCTTCCACTAGCTTCTGGATTCTCCCCTAAAAGTGATTATCTTTGATGTACCTAACATAACCGTCGACAGCTCCTATCACCCCTTTTTAGTCGCATGAATGTGTATCGGGGACATGCCAGAACCATGTCGTGAATTTTATTCACTATTATTAGTGTTTGTGGTGTCCTGATTATAGTATATAATTTTTGTGTACATAGACACTCATAATTTATTAAACTAAAAAATACTTTTTAGTACTACTTATGAACATAGCGCTATTTTCGTTAAATACTACCTCAAGGGTACTTAAAATAATATATACATTAATTTGGCTCCCGATAGGGATTTTTCTAGTAATTGAAGAAAAAAACAATTATGATATAGTGATGTAACCTGAATGTTTGTCGAAAGAAGTGTATTTATAGCATTGCGTATTGTTGAATAATTTTTTTTCCCAACGGAAAAAGGTTACTCATCAATGCATTATACGAATTCAATTTATGTGTACCCAAGTGGGAATCGAACCCGGCACCTTATGTGTGGTGTCTAAGAATTATTATTATGTAATATTGTATTGTGAAAAAAAGGTTTTCTAAAGCTTACAATCGTTGAACTTGAATTCATGAGATAAATTCATTTTCAAATTCCTCGATTCGATGGCACTGAAAGTAAAGTTTTCCTGCTTCGCGTCGCGACGGTCTTTAAGCTCGGCTCGTAGTATTATATCGCTTCCGGAGTTTTCCCGCCAACATAATGCCTTTTCAGTTTCGTTCGTTTCTTCTAAAGCTGCGTGTGACTTTCGCTATTAGCTGCTTTGTGTTACGTATCTGTAAACGCTCTTATCTACCGCAGCTTATAAATCTGCTGTTCCGTAAAATGCGTAATACAAGGTCAGAATAATACACGTGTTACTAATTAAGCATGCTTAAGACAAGCATTGTTTATATTTGTTTAAAATAAGGATCATCGTTTACATACATCGATACAAACCTGTTCAGACGCGCTCAGAGCAACCATGTTTCTAAGTAATTTCATTGCTAACATAGAATCATTAATTTTTTTTATATCATGCCTTTAGCGAAATAGCGAGCGATTTTGCCTAGAATTTCACACATTAAATTTAAGTAACTTTAAACATAAAGAGTAAATCCACTCACGAGTAGGTATAGGCTATAAAACTTATTAAGTTGATGTCCAAGTTGGACCACGATAAGCGGTGTTGTATTAACCCTTAAGCATTAATTTTTAATTTAATTTTTACTCAGTAAATACCTATTTTTCTTAAAATCTATTGGGACACCTATTTCGATGCTATCCGCATCATTTTTAAACACAATGTGAAGCTAAGTCTATATTTTAGAATTGTGTCATTGGGACGTTGAAGGTTTTTTTTTTATTTATTATATTTGCTAGTTGCAGAAAATGTTCCTTGCCTATTATGTACAAGAATTTATAGCATACAAAGTTTATATCATTTAAAAATTAAAATTAATAAAGTTTTTCCAAAAAAAAAACAAAGCTTTTTCTACATTTCTGAAACATAGACAATAGGGGAGAGGCTTCGGTAATTTGAGATCGCATTTTGCTCTCCGTCGAGTTGTCTGGACGTTTTCCCCGGTATAGCGAAAGGATGAATGCGATGCGTTGTAATTGTTTTCTGTATACGTGTCTCTTTCAATTTATGAGCGCAAATTTAATAAGGCATCGAGCCCGCTCGTCTCTGACCCAGGCGCCTCTTTCCCCCGGCCCCCGGAGGTCCGTGAGATGAATGCTAATACCCCTTCCCTCCCGCTGCTAGGCCGGTGCCTCCTTAGCCAAATATTTGCAGCGAGTCCATATCACTTTTGTTCTCTAAGAACATTATCTACGTACCGTCACAACTCACAACTGTACCCGGTGACGTTTTCGTTTCGTTTTTGTTTCCGACGGGCCTTTGTGTACTACCTTTGAAAAGCTAACGTTATGATTCACGAATGAGAGAGATTTCTCGCCTTTGTTGGTTCCTAGGTAAAGTGTTTACGCGGGATGTCGCAGTCGCTAGTCGCGCAACATACCGGTGAAATCTAGCTACGGCTTATGCAACACCGATTATCATTGCCCTACTTAGGCTTCAACTTTATTTTTCTTGTTTTTTTAGCCTGTACCTACTCGTGAGTGGATTTACTTTAATGTTTAAAGTAACTATAATTTCTTGTAATTCATAGTGAAAATTCTAGGCAAGAAGTTGTTTCGGCGCGCGGTGCTATTGCTAACCAACTAACTATCTAATCATCACGTTGTTCCCCCGCAGGTGTAGGCAGAGAGAATAAGAAGCCACACAATTGTACTGTCTTTGCATTTTCGCCTCTTCCACTTTCATACATCTCCTCATACTTATCCGCCGATTATTTAGACTCCTTTCCTGACCGCTTTCGAGTAATTTGGCATACCTAATCATGACAAGTCTTCCTCGGTTTTCCTCTACTCCTTTTTTCAGCTACATTGGTCTCACAAATTTGTTTTACCGATATTTTCTCACCCATTCGTTCCGCATGTCCAAACCATCTCAACATACACCTCTCTTGATTCCATCGATAATGCTTATCTCAGCCTTGCATTCTTTCCTTATTTCACCATTCAAACATCTATTATCCATCGTTTTACCGCACATTCGTCGTTGATTGATCGCATATCGATTTGCACTCAGTCTACTTTCATCCTTCTTTTACCACGCCTCACTACCGTTCATTGGGGTTGAAAGCAGGACTCCGTTGTGCGATGTTGCTCGTTAGCTATTTAGCGTGTACAGTACGAAGGTGAGTGGTCGCGGTTTTTTGTACATTTACGATACAGCGCATTGTTTCGGTTATTTACCGAGCGAAGTATATATTAAACAATTACGTATTTCGGCCGTAAAGGAAAACAATGAAGAAATTTGTCTCGCCTTTCGGCCGCGCGGTGTGATGCGTCTTTGCCGCCACCGCACCTATGCAGCATGCAGTATGCTGCCCGAAGGACATCCCATTGCCTGTGCAACGGATAGCCGTATTCTGTATGCCGAATGACTTAACTCTTCGCACATTTCTCTTTCCGCAAAATTGATTTGGAATATTGAAAACAATGCTACCTTAACGATGCTTGCGGTCGTTTTTAACCGCGAACTTGTATTTCTACGGATGTAGTACTTTAATACATGTACTCTCTCTCTCTCTCTCTCTTACACACACACAAACACACACATATACTACTACTACTACCACTACCATCACGACGTTTCCTCGCAAGGGTATGCAGAGTAGATGGAACGCCACACTCTTCTGTCCTGACATACACTCCTAGCTTCATTCACATCTCGGCATCTAGTCATTCATGCCCTCCGATTACGAAAAATTTTGATGCCACCAGATTTAAGGTTCTGATTGATCTGGTCTCTTCGGCCGTCCTAGTTCTGTTCTCCCATAAAACATAGTATGTTATATACTTACACATATGTTATATACTAATACATACATTAAATAATCTGATATAGATATCTTTTAGGTAGGTATAATTCTGGCATTTATCTTACCAAATACTAGATTTGAAGTCGTTTTCTCACGCATATTAGTGTAATTGCCTTTTTTGCTTCCTGCTGATAACGAACATCTTATCTCATTCTCATTATACACCATAACCATATACCTACGTGTTAAGTAAATATGTGTTTATCTGAATTTGTATTTTATAACTATCAGATAAAAATTGTTATACGTCCATGTTTTATTATAATTTAGTAAAAAAATACGTTTTACGAATACCTTTGTTGATTTGGAGAATGTAGTAACATAATGCATCCCTTAGACGTGAATGTTAGTAATAGTAAAGTTACAAAAAAAACTCAGCTGTTCGTTTCACGATCCCCTTGTCACTTCACCTTGCTTTCTATAAAATAGTTAGACACGCCATTCCGTTCCCGCGGGCCGTGGACCTTTGTGTTCGTCTGGTATATTTTTTATACGCCTAAAAACGCCCAGCCAGCTCTACCCGCGACGGGCCATCGTGCCGTCATTCCTTTGTGAACCCTGCTGCCTGTATCTTGATGTATCTAAACTAGCTCGGCTGTCCTAACTTAAAACACAGTAAGGGACATTTTTTTGTAGATTGTAGATTGACAAATTTGTTGCAATCATGGACATGACACAAAATGTGTTTCATACGCCTACCTATATCGGCTGTGCAAACTTAAAACACAGTAAGGGACATTTTTTTGCAGTACGTTTTTTTTTGCATTTTTTGACTAAGTAGAATCTACTTGAAAATGCAAAAAAAACATACTACAAAAAAATGTCCCTTACTGTGTTTTGAGTTTGGACAGCCGAGCTGCAGCTGTTGAATGTAACATGGAATAAACCGATTGTGATTCGACCATTTTGTTTCCCCAGTGCTCATTATCGTAGCGCATCCCCTATTCTAACTAATGTGCACCCTTTCAATTTGTTAATAAATCAACTTTAATTTAAATAAGTCTACATTTTTCATCGTACACATAATTACAGCTTACACCAATTAGCCCTCACTGGCTTTACCCGTGCTGAAGGCACATATAACAATAATACCTATTTGTTTGGTCGTTTTTATTAGCAGAAATCAATAAATTATAAAATGGTATCTTGAGAAGTCCCTTTCAAAAATACACATTTAATATATGTATATAACACAATAATATTATACTAAAATTAATAATTTGTCCGCCTACGTAGTGTAATTAATGGTGAGCACGCTCGGCTACCATACTATAGGTCCCGGATTCGATTCCCAGGGGGGGTCAAATAAATATAAGTGATTTTTTCACCGTAATATTTGTAAGCGGAGGGCTGATCACATTTCCTTCACGTGTAAATGATCAAGATAACACTGCGTTTATATGAAGCAGTGCCCTATGTACCATTGGGGTGCGGATGAGGGTTTTATTATTATTATTATTAGGTTATCCTGAAGTCGGAATCGGCCTTGGTTGCCCCGCAGTGGGCAGGACAGGGACAGGACTAGCGATTCACGTGCGCACGTCCTAGCGCCCGCTTAGCGGTTAGATATTACCCGTTTAGTGCCCTCTAAACCTTCCTCTACCTGGAAGGTCCTCCCTGGAGGCGCTGCCGCTGCCGGCGGTCATCGCACCTGCGCCGGCCAAGGTCAGCGCGAGCTGGAGGTGATCCTCTGCCGTTCTGCCTTACTGGCTTTCTCATACATGGGCTCGTTATCACTTCCGAGGACTCTATCATACATATTTTATATCCGATAAAATAATATCAGATAGCGGTGCGATATGTTCATCTAACTAAATATACATATCGCTCATTCCTTTCAAGAACGTCATAAATCAAAAAACTCGATTTTTCAAGAGAACGTTTTTAAAGTTTAAAAATATAACACAATGTATCAAAAATAAATATCAAGTCACTTTTTGAACTTTTTACTGTGCAACAGATAAAACCTGAAGGTTTTTTCTCCATTTGAAAAATATTTAGTGTATTTAAAAAAATAATTAAACAATACGTTTTCTTCAAAATGCAAAAACAACATTTTCTGCCTTGTAGCGGGTAAATATTAAGTAAAAAATATGCCTCTTTTGCTGGGAATAGTACATTTTCTAAGCATTCCGAAAACATGCACAAGTGAAAATTGACGATTTTTGATTTATGACGTTCTTGAAAGAAGTGAGCGATATAGGTAGGCGTTCGAAACACATTTTGTGTCATGTCCATTATAGCAACAAATTTTGCATGTACAGCAATCTACATTCAAAACTCTTCTTCCTTCTAACCCTTATCCGCACCCCAATGGTGCATAGGGCACTGCATTATAAAGAAGCAGTGTTATCTTGATCGTTAAATACATGAAGGAAAGGTGATCAGCCTTCCGCTTCAGGTACCAGTCCAGGGTCATATTAAAGAAATATTAGACTGAAAAATCACTAATATTTATTTTGACCCTCTTGGGAATCGAACCCGGGACCTCCAGCATGGTAGCCTAGCGCGGTAACCACTACACTATGGAGGCGGACATAAAAATTAGATACGTATAACAAAATAGTAATACTGTATATCGGTACAAATATTAGTAACAATCCTTGTCATTCATCGTTCACTTTGTGTAATACCACTTAAAAATACTACTTCATGACTTCCGGTTTCGTAATAACCATTCCATCCTCAGGTCAAATGTAGACAAGGAATGTGGATAAGGATATCTTATTTATTGTTTCGGCATTCACTTGGTGGTAAAATATGATGAAATTGTAAATGAAAACTTTTGTTTTTTACCATTTGAGTTATATTTACGTTAACGACTAGTTTCGGAAGCTGTAGATGCTTCCATCTTCGGGTCTGAATATAAACTAAAGCATAAATAATTACCTGTGCTGTAAGTGAGGAGAAAGGGGTAAGTTAGGGAGTAGAATTGCTTTAAAAGAAGTCCATTGCGTCAACAAGCATCTATGTATAAATCTTTATCTAACTGTATTTAAAAATATTGAGGAATGAATTATTTTGATTCTAATAGCTTTGGGCTATTATAGGTTTATTAACTTGGATACAAGATCTGGTATAAATTTAGATTTGCCCCTAAGGTGATTTTATAAAAACGTATTTTTTCCGTGTACGAGTATTATTATTTATTCAATATTATCCTCTTTTCTGCGTTTTGTCTGAAAGCATGATATGGCATATTGTGGCAAATTTGTATGTTCATCCTTTTAAAAGCTGGAATGGGTTGGGGTACGTTATACCTTTAATTTATTGTCTTGTTTGTTATTTATGGGGGTTTTTATGTGGTTCCTTTGGCTGTTCAAATTTATTTTATTTATTTCGTATCAATCGAATGTAGCAATTTATTTGTCGCGTCCAAATTGCTCACAGTTACCAAAATTAAAACGAGAAGACGATTTAAATTACTAATTTGGAACAAATATTTTATCGAAATGAATCTGGAGAAAAAACATGACAATTAACCGTTATACATAGTACTCCCAGAAAAAAATATAAACTTTATAGTCACAGTTGCGTTTCTTGTAACTTTTATAATATTTTATGTTCCGTAATCTGTTAGATTTTGAATTTTTAAACATACAAACTAATCCCTTTAGAATTCCTTTAGAAATATAGATAAAATATCATAGCCCCTTATCGCAACTCTTCGCTTTATTTAAACCTCGAATGTAATAAAAAAGTCGAATGGTGAGCATATTCTCCTCTCAGGATCTTTAAACTATGCTTCTTAGCATTGTATGTATGTCCCTACTAGAATCAACATCACACACACACACATATACCCACACACACCCACATACACCCTCTTTCACACATGCACATTATCTCTCATAAATACGTGTTCATTTGCTAGATCTACACTAAATATTTTGTACTAGTCTTTATGTTTCTGTGGTTAACTATAATTGGCTTTTTTTAATGTATATCTTTTAATTTTACTGTTGTTAACACAAATTTAAAAAAAACCCTTTACTCTATTTTTTTTTAAACCCTTTGCGTTACTATTTTATAATATTTAATTTTATAGCAATGCAAGAGTTGTTTTAATCGTTTTGAGGGTAAACGTTACAAAAATGTCAGCAAATGTTTTTTGCAATTAAATGGAAATTCATCAACATGTGGAGGAAATAATATTGAAACATTAAATTTTATAATGAGTTAAATTCTCAGGAGATGCTATGAGAAATTTAATTAAAAAAAACAGGATCTGCAGACCCGAGAAAAATAAGCAGAAAAAGGGCTTTTATGTCTGGCGGAGATCACCGTTTGATAAAAATAGATACTTCTACAGAGCGATCTTTAACTAAATGCTTAATCACCAATAAAGAATTGGCTCACTGTAGTACCAGTACGTTATAATTTTCAAACGCACTAACCACTACACAAGAATAGCATTTTACGCTAAAATTGTGTTATTTTGGTCTTAATGTTAAAATATTATGTGTCTAATCAAAGGTTAATAAACAATTATTCATAATTTATATGACCAACATAGAATGCAAACCATTCGCAGCATTTAATTGATAAATTCCCCTATAAAAACCCACTGGGAACTTGATGAAATTATCGGGTATTTATTCATTTTTCCCTAAATACCTGGGTAGAAACCCATCACTGATCTCAACTATTGCATCTGTACTATGACATCCTGTTCTATTGTGATGGCCATCTGCTCTTTTCACCCACGTACTTTTAGGTAGGTATTTTTTCGCTCCAATGAGTTGTGCCTTTTCGAATGATTTTTTTTGCTGCCTTCGGTACTAGAGGTTGGGCACATTATATTGTAGCATAGACCTTTGCATCATTTCTTGCTATTACTCTTCCGGACGAGCTCGTAGTTATAAGTTAGACTTAAATGACTGTTACAAGGTTTTATATTCTTTATTATAATTTTTAATAAGTGATTGTAACGCCTCTAAAGCGCACAGATCGTCATCTTAGCTTATTTTAACTTATTATTTACAAAGGTCACATTAAGGCAAAATATTCGGTAGGCACAACTTAATTTTCTTAGAACCCAGTTTAACTTAAATGAATTTCTTCCTTAAAACGCAATTTTTGTACTGAAAAAATAAGTTTTTCTTCGAAATAAACATATGGTTTTGAAAATAAAAGTGCTACTAAAAGGTATGGAGTTAATATAAAATGATAAAATAAATATTTATTCAATATACTCTTATATGTGTCGTTCATACATTTTTGGAATGAGAATGATATTTTCACGACAGATTTTCAAATATATATTATGTTTTATTATGATTAAAAAGTAACCCACACATATTCTGCTGTAATGTTGTTTATCAAATTAGCAACGATAATATTAATACAGAGTTAATAATTTATTTAGGCGTGTCGCGTGTTCATTTCGATCTACTAATTTTATACGGTTGAATGATTTTATTCCATCTTGACGTGTTTTGTTTTAAAATTTATAAATCATGTGCCCTAATACCTTTTTCTGATTATTGAAATATTTTCCGCTTGGTGTTTTGCCTTTTCCTTCATGTTGTTATTTCACGAGACAAAACTAATTAATTAATCTGTTTTTCAATATTTTGCAAAGTAATTAAAAACGAGAGTGTCGAAAATTAAGTAGTCAGTAATATATCACAGCAGTTAAAAATCTCAAAAAAATGTATTTATAAATATGTTATAATACTTTGGAATTTGAAGCCGTATTATTCATATACAGATGTTCCAACGTTAGAATATATGTTGTTAGGCCTATGAAGAAACAGTTGTTCATCGATAAACAATGAATTTTGTATAATATGCACGTAGATATGATGACAGTGATTCGTGGGTTTAAACCACGTTCTTAGTGATTCGTAAATTTATTTTTGGCAGCAGACGACTGCCTGATGTAAAAACTCGTTCAAATGTGTTAAGAATTAGATTAGGGTAGGTTAGTTAGGTTTGATTTTTATTTTTTATTACTTATAAATATATATTTTTTTATTTTTATGTAGTTTAAAGTAAAGGTGTCTCAACTTCATATGAAAAATAAAGCATTTCCCCCTTTTTATGAATGAAGGTGGAAGAATGATTTCATATCAAGTTGAAACACCTGTAAAATTGATATCTCATCCATAAATAATACGAGTATTAATATAGTTTAAAGTGCCTAACAGCTCCATGGCCGAATTTGCTCAGAGATTCGCGGAAATGGGATGGCCACTTTGCGTATGTAGTCAATTGAGATTGGGTTGTTTTAATAAAATTGCACATAAGGTATGTTAATGTGGTGTCTGTACTCTAAGGAATGAATGTATTTTGTTAATTCATTATTTTGTTACTGTTGTGAGTTCAGGTTGTGAAAGGTTGTCAGTAAAAGATTGGTAGTTATTTGACTTTGGTTAGAAAATCATTTGCTCAGCTAAACCAGCGTGACATATTGCTATAGAGTATGAAATCGTAAAAAAATCAAACCTGCAACATATTTATGGGATTCTTCAACACATTTTTATTGTAAAAATTCCATGTAAGACTTAGGATAAACCCGCTTTATTTACTTTCTTTCCGTTCTAGCGTAGATTATCGGAGCTTAACCCCGCCAGAATCGTTCTCGTGGCGGATTCATTCCAATTTAACCCCTCGGCTCTCCCTTCAGCGGGGTGTGTAGGGGTGGTATAGGTTTTCGGATGATGGGGTTAGAGTACGCCGCCTGTCCCCCCCGCTTCCTTTCACCCGCGGATGAAATTGAGCGTGATGATTCGGCGGTGGAACGGCCGCCCTGCGCACTTCCGCCCGCTGCCTGCCGCCCACCGACCCCACGCGGTGCAGCAAGAGTCCACCCCGACCCGATGGCTTTGTTGTCTCAAAGAATACATCGATTAGATCCCCACACCACTCGGAATACACATTCCTTAAACGTTGCGTAATATTCATACATAATTCTTACAGGCTAAAACATAGATGTCTTGACTTAAGCCCTTATAATCCGTAGGTGACACTCCCGAAATCATAACAATAAGAGCCCTTGTAGTATTGTATAAAAAAGGTGCTCTATAAATTATCTAAAATTATTCTCAATATTATTCATATTTAAAGCATTTACTTTGTGGTTAGTCATTTTTACTTTTTTTTTACAAAAATGTTAATAATATTAGTATATAACCACTCACAGGTGAGTACTAATATTATTATTTTATATACTAATATTATTAACATTTTTGTAAAAAAATAAATAAGTATCTAAAATTATTATATTACTCAATGTATTAAGAGTAGGTATTTGTTTTATTTTAAACACCGAAATTCAAATGAAAAAAAATAATTTTGTTAAAAATAAAGGATTTTTAACACTGAAATCATTCTCGGACTAGTCCTTGAATTCTTGAAATGAATTTTCGTTATCCCGAAATCCTTTCCTCGCAAAAGAGCTTCGGGGTTGCATTCCCTATCTGTGGGCCGTGATATCTTGTATATGCGTAGGTAGTACTGTAATAGTACCTGAAGTTAAATATTGTCGATACTGGGTAAATTCACTAATAGTTGAATACCAAAAAAAATATTAAATTCGTAAATTAAATAAATCCTCTAGGATTAAAATTTCACGATCCTTCACTATTTTCAGTATGGAATAGAATTTTGGTAGCTGGTGAAATCTCATTATCTTATTTGAATATTTTTATCGAAGCTTATCAATTTCTTAAATTTGCGTTTATTTCGTTATTTGTTTACTATTGTCACGAAATATTAAAAGATGATGTGCTAGACACGGGTAGACATTGCCAGTCATGGCACATGTTTTTTCTGTGGATTTGCTGTGTAAATAGCTGTTTCGCCGGCAGATTTAATTGTCTTCGTATGGTCTAAACCTGGCTCGGGCTAGAACAAGCGCACACTCGCGGAGACGGCCCTGGATTGGCGTGTTGCACGCGACCACCGCGGCGGTTTATTGCTCCAGACAGGGATATCTGACTGCCAGTCGTCCAACTCCTTGAAAATTTTATTACTTCGAAGTCAGTGACGACTATTTACCCAGAACGCGCGGCACCGACATGTCTTTCACCGCGACGATGCTTACTAAATGGGCTTTTAATGTTCGAGTATGTTAGGAACTGCCTTTAGAAAGTTTCAAAATGCATTCATCTTCATTTTCGGCGGTAACTATTGTAGAATCCACGATTAGGTTACACACCATTATTAACAGTACAAAATAAAACTTCTCGCACTTTTCTAGCGAAAGATTTAAGTCGTTTTCAATCGAAGCGCTGTTTATAATGGCGTATTATGTCTTTCCGCGTCACATCTCGCCAGTATGATGACCCCTTTCCGTAGCATGCGCGTTGAATTCGCAATCTTGCAATCTCGCGACCAACAATAGCGCATTATTATGCTCAATGAATGATGTATGCACTTTTAGGAGGGTTAATAAACTACGAGGGAATCCTTTCTGCATGTCGGCGCTCGTGTGCGCCTTCTTAGCATTCGCTCTTTATTGCTATCGCAAATAAATTACCGCGATATAAATTATAATATATCATTCCCCTTATTTTTTGTTACGTTCTTTCAGTTGCAAAGTCGCGTTTCATGCTGCTTATAATAGACTATGTAAGCCGTGAGCCGTCTCGGTAGTTCGTCTTAGTACATAAATGTTTGATGACAGTCTTTTGTAGACTGTTGATCGCTTGTTTATGGAGCAGTGAAAACATACATTCAATATTCTATTATTTGTTGCAGTTGTTCGATACATTTAGTAGACACGATGGTGACATTGATATAGACGAGATAATATGAAACAGTGGAGCTTTTATAAAGCCTTAATTTTTATATTTTGTATATTAAAAACATTGTTATCTCTGCGGTACGGTAATATAACACTCTCCTTATCATTCATCGTTCACTTTGTGTAATACCACTTAAAAACACTTACTTCATGACATGAAAGTGAAATTGCCACAAAAAATGTTATTTTTTATTATCTTTGAAAGAGACAGAAGATTTAGGAATCACAATGGGAATATTTTAAAAAGTGGACTAAAATTTAATTGGTTGTTTATTATTGGTAAGTCTTTATTACCCTGGATTGGTACCTGAAGCGGAGGGCTGGTCACTTTGCTTTAATGTGTTAACGATCAAGATAACACTGCGTTTATATGATGCAGTGCCCTATGCACCATCGGGTGCGGATGAGGGTTTGAAGAAGAAAGTCTTTATCTTTTTATATATGGTGGCGACGCGGTACCTGCAGGAAAAAAATATAATTATTTCAATAACTCGCATGGATATAGATTTGAGGCCTTAAACGGAGAACATGTCCTGGGTATAATGACGGTAAGGCAATGGCAGCCCTGGTGCCATCGAAAGCGCACTCCGGTCCGGTTGGTAATGTTTTAATTGCGAACGTCGGGGGCGGCCGCCGCGCGATGGTCAGGTTGATAGCCCGGCGCGCACCGGCTGCAGCGGTGCCTCGGCAGGTACCTGTCGGCCCGCTCTATCTGCACCGCGCACCGGTACCTGCCCAGCGGAGCGTGCCGGCCCTGCCAGCCCCGCCAGCCCTGGCGGTGGCGGTGCCCGGCCAGATTACAGGCAACGCGGCGGGTACGTGTACTCGGTAATTGTCTACGTAATCGCAGGAGGCTTACGCACTTTTAGGTGCATCACCCACCTAGATGTCAATATCTTTGAATACCACAAATCAAGGGTCGCGTGTTATACCCAGGTACCGTAAACAATTTTGGGTGACCAAATATACTTAAACGTCTCATTTCGAGCTACCCGGTAATTGTTTCTACATATCGCAGGAGGCTTACCTATTTTTAGGTGCATCAGCCATCTAACTTTGCGATTAGCGACGTCGATTAGGATATCTTTGATATGCACAAATTAAGGGTTGCGTGTTATGTACCATAAATACCACGTTCTGTATAATGTTTTAGTGACTATTAAAAGCTGTCCCACCCCATTCCCAGATCTAATATAGAAGCATCTACACTTAAAATTGTATTCAGTTAAGGGCTGCGTGTTATGTATCATAAATAGCACGTTCTTTATAGTGTGTGATAATGTTTTGGTGACTATTCCAATCATGGTTGGAATGGTGACTGTTACACGTGTATCAAGTGATCACTTAAATCAGCCTATGACATATAGTAAGCCCCGTAAATACCCAGACTTCTATACTCTTCTTCTGCTACGTTGAGATGTTAATTAAAAAAAATACATTTAAAAAAATACCGTGTTGTACGATTTGTTCCTAACGGTACCCGGCGCCGATTAAATGTATCGCTTATTTACACGCCATTTATCGCGCTCGCCTCGCTGACAATGAGCGGTCTTCATCTTTTCGGACGCTTTAACAAGTACACCCGTTTTGTCTGTATTTTTCGACATTCTTCACTCTCGAGCACTCGTCGTCGTGTTCACGTCCCAGGTATATAGTATTATATATCTACGTGTGGGTACCTACGTTCCGTGATTCGGTTCGGCCCCGTGCAATGGCAGTAAAACATCCGAAACCAGACGAAAACAAATCACCGGCCGAGTGGCCCGACGCCCCCGCGGAGTCAACGGACTACCTTGGGTAATGGGTACGCACGGCGAGCGCTGCTCCACTCACTGCAGCGGTCCGGGCGGGACGAATCGGGCACATCGACTGTCAACTCTCTAACATCTCATTCATGGTTTCGCTTCCTGCTGCCCCGGAACTTTCTGTGACTTAATGTCACTCCGGAATAGAAATATGACGGGTTTTGCGCGAACTGCCTCTACAGTGGATTTTGTATGAGTAACTTATAAAGGATGATACATTATGACATTTTTTCGTTTCATTGAAATACCTTCGGTAATGGATACGCACGGTAAGCGCTGCTCCACTCACTGCAGCGGTCCGGGCGGGACGAATTGGGTACATCGACTGTCAACTCTCTAACATCTCATTCACGGTTTCGCTTCCTGCTGCCCGGGAACTTTCTGTGACTCGATGTGACTCCGGAATAGAAACACGACGTGTGCGCGAATGGCCTGTACAGTGGTTGTTGTGTATTGAGTAACGTATAAAGGTCTCACTACCATTCATCGTTCACTTTGTGTAATACCACTTAAAAACACTACTTTATCACTACTGGTTTCGAAATAATCATCCGTCAATCCATTATCAGGTCGAATGTAGACCTGCTGATGGAATATACCTAAGAGAGAAGCGCAATAAATATGTTGGGATAAATTGACGTAAGGAAAGGAAATAGAGGATGAAATAGAGAATAGCAATGGCTGGGACACACGGGGTTGCATACCCGTGCCGTACAGTTCGTACGAGCCACTTGAAATTTGTACGAACTCTTCGAGGTAAATACAGTCCAGTTGTAGATTATCACTCATAACCTCATACTTGAGCAATTGAAATGGCTGTAACTGCAAGTCTTTAACTTTACTTACGGGCTTGTTATTATACTAATTTCGTATTGATAGGTTAACAAGTGTAAAATTATAGCTTTTTATGTAATATATTATTGAAATCACATGGTGTTTATTAGTAGAACGTAATAAAATTGGTCTCATTCATTTTGTTGGACAATTTTATTATATCTCAGCTCATCTGACCACTTGCGTACATCTCTACACCATCTATCGGTTGCATACCTCGCTTCGGGCTCCGAACATCGGATAGAATTCTACCTCCTCAGTCTCGCTGCGCGCCGGGTCGATCGGTATTTATATAGAAATTTGATATGTACCAGGGGGAATCGGAGTTAACGACAATGGGCAATCGAAATCCCACAGCGGCAAAATATTTCCACACGGGTGAGGTTTTTTCTTCTTCCTTAAGCTGTTTATTGCGAACGTATCCATTTTAAGTTCTCGCATTTCTGTTTTCCTTGACGAAAATCTATCGGAAATCTTTTCGATTCTTTATTATGGGGGTTTTGTTTGCTTTTTTTGCAAACTACTCAAAGGTGATTATTTTTTTTTAAAAGTATTTATTTACACTGTATTAAAATATTATAATAAATTGTGACTTTCCGCATCGAAAATATTAATTTTGGTAATTTTCATTTCACTTCGTGATGACATAAAGTAACGTTATATTTTCTCGAATATTTCATTCATCATAGATTTTTACCTAACGAATGATGTAATTATAAAATTAGATAAGTTTGAATAAAATTTCGTAAATTTACTGGTATTAAGTAGCCATCGTTTTTATTTTAAAATTTCTTATTGTAAATATCGAAATTGGATGACTCGCGGTTATCTAGTTTTTTGTACATTCAATTTTCATTTTATTTATTAAAATATAACTAATAAAAATTAAACACTCGTATTTCACCGATAATTGAGGTTTATTTCACATAATTAGTTTCGAAAACTACAGATGTTTTCATCGACATGTGATCACAAAAAAAAAACAACATTCAATTTGTTTCATTCCATAATGTAAATGCCACATCAATCAATAATTAAATGTAATTATGTATATACCTAATGAGATTATGATAAAATAAATATTTATGAAAATACTGCCTTGTGACTCTTTTTTAATTCAACTATGATGTTGATAATATACTTTGTAATCGAATTGATATTTGTGCAAAATCGAAATAGTCGGTCAACGTTCTCGGTTGAACCGACGCCGACGTTGCAAGACTGTATGAAGGTTTAGAAAAGGAATAAATTAGAGGTTAATGTGTAATTTTGAACAAATCCACGGGTATCTACTCAATATTTCATCTCCCTCCCGCTGGGGTTCAGTGCTGGTCCTATCCGACTCTAGAATTCCTGTTAAAATAATTATCCTCCGAAGGAGGCGGAGAGGGTGGGGGGGAGGAGCCGTACCTGTTCGCCTTGTTCCAAAGCTCGGAATTCCTCGTCTGAATTCCGTGACGTCACCGCGCATACCGCCAATCGGAAGAGTGGTAGCGCTATTATGACAATCCTAATGTCGATGTCGGTTCCGTTCACATAGGGTTGGAATTTTGGATTCGCCTTCACGGTATCGTGGTTCATTTTCTTCTTCATTTTGATGCTACCTACGGTTTCCATAAAAAAAATCTTCACGCTTCCCTCCCTACTATTATTTTTTTAAATATATATACTAATATAGGCACGTTTTTAAATAAAATTATTTTCAATTAAGCAATTGTTATAATTTCATACAATTATCGGAACAATATTTTTTTTCGTAATTTGTCTTGGAGTTGAGCTTTGATCTTTTCTTTTTCCCCTTTTCCTCCCTCCCGTACCTCTTGCAGGTAATTATATTAATTACATATGTGAAATTTTGTAATGGAATGTTACAAAAACCTGTTTTTTTTGTTACTCATTAATGTAAACGTATTTATGTAAGTGTTCTGTAAAATTTCCAAATAAAATAAAAATATCAAAGTTTTGCATGTTTGCAGCAAAAGCAAACCAAATACGAACATGTACGACATACATTTGAACATTTATTTTTATATTAAATTACTAAGCAATTTAACGCATTAAAATTTAATGCGAAGGATGTTTTTGTTTATTGGCATAAGTTTTTCAAATCTTGGGTTAATGCATATGTATATTTACATACAAACATACATAGGAATGAAATGTATGCAATTTTTTGAAAAGTACAAATAAACGTTCATTTACCGAATTTTTACTGAAACGTTACAAACTTTAATTTATTTGTAGATACTATGGTATGATTTATGATTTTTTAGAACGTTTATGGCACCTCCCCTGGGGGACGCGCCTCTCAGTTTGGAAATCGCATGTATACAATGAATGTAATTTGACGGCTTTCTGATATAGGTAAAAGAAGCACATTAGTGCATTACGCATTAGTGTATGAAGTAGATTTTCTCAACTTGACTAACCCCGCCGTTTATAGGCGACGGGGTTAGTTAATTATAGTTTGTTTATTACGGGGAGTTGTATCGCATAAACATTATACATAGGTATTCAACTTGACTTAATGCTTGCTCAAGTGTATTTCGGGAATAACGTATTGTACAACCGATGCTATCTTCTGTCTGAGATTACTCGAGCATGACTTGGTGTATTTTTTGTTTGCATTTTTTTTTTCATGGAAATCGTACACGTGTGTGCAAAATACTCCCCGTCAGCATATAAATTATGTTCCAAGTTCATTGGCTTTTCGATAAATTATTGTTTGATTTCTGACAACCCTTCCCACTTTTCATGCATATGTTGTCATATACTTGGCCGAGGTAGGCGTGTTGTACATACCTGTATTTTTCCTCGCAACCATAGAGAATAATTTCCATATTACACCATCGATAAAAAGTTTCTTGAAGATGGAGATTTATTGAAACATTTCCTGACAAAAAACTAATGTCATGGTTCGGTATAGGATCTTCGTTTTCTTTCAGTTTCATAAAAATAAGATGATTACTTCTTCATGTATTTCCATATTTACTCATGGGAAGGGGTTCCTTTTCTCTGGTCTCGTTTGAATAATAATATTTTGAATATTATTTTATGAAATCTCATCAAAGCTGAAGAAGATTATGGAAGTCTGGGCATTTACGGGGCTGACGACCGTCATAGGCTGGTTTAAATAAATATAAAGCTGGTAAACCAGCTTATGACGGTCGTCAGTCCCGTAAATGCCCAGACTTCCATATTCTTCTTCATCTTTGATGAGATGTCAAAAAATAATATGAAAATAACTCCTGTAATTGGAGATAATCCCGATTTTGTGAACAAGTATTTGGACACACTCAAAATGTTGTAAATATTTTGAATAGGCGGCGAAAACCCCACAATTCACCCTCAAGATATCTAATATTTCATTAAGTTAGTGCCGTAAATGATTACCTACGATTATTATTATTATTATTATTGTATTTCCTGTAAAGATTCGATGTATGCCGATAAGTGAGTGCATCTGAGCACATGGGCGAGTTACACAATAAGCTCGTGATGGATGGCGAATGCTCACTTCCCCCCGCCACCCGAGCCGGCGCGGCGCATAGCCTATTATTAACAGTTTCCGGCGTATCACTATGACATCCGCGCTCCGTTCTTCGCTACTCTCTTCGCGCTCTTTGCGTCCCTCTCTTTACCTCTAACGCGTGGATCTCCCCGCTCATTTTCACCTCGGGTAGGTATCGCCTGAAAATGCTTAAATGACTTACTTTTTATAAAAATTACTAGATATGTATAGATTTGGCATTCAATTTGTAGAACTCCATTTTAATTTATGTATGAAGTGTTAATTCAAACACTGATTTTTTGAGTCTACTAAGTTGTGTTTTATGGTTAAAAAACACGAAAAATCAATTTTGTGACAGTTGTTTCGCCTAGAACATGCTATAACTAGGAAATAATTGTCACAAAATTTTTAAATGTGTAAAATACAACTTAGTAGACTCAAAAAATCAGTGTTTGATTTAACATTCAATACAGAAATTACTAGAACCTAGAAATTAACTAGAAACCATGAAATGTATTGATCAATTTGTAAATTCAAACAAAAAACCGACAAACCTAACAAACGACAAACAACAAACGGCGGGATTTGAAGAAAACTAGGATTAGGAAAATGTGAATTTTACAAAAACGAGTACGGGTTAATTTGACGAATCCAATATGGGCATGGGTGTAACTGAAACACCAAGTGTTTTACTTCATACTTATTTATAAACATGAATATTTATTACGCAACCATCGGATTTTTAGTAGCATTTCTTTAATATTGCGAAAAATGCAGTTACTTTTATCTATCTGTTCAAACTAAATCCTATTGTATTTATTTTGATTTTTAATTTCAGTTTTACTTGGTTAATACTAATATTTCTTATATAATTCACTATAGAAATAGTGGTATTTCATATGTAAACCTTAAATTAAAATGGATAGATGTAACCAATCAATTAATGAAAGCATTTATGTATTGTGTTTTATATAGATTTTACGATAAACGAACGTCTCTAGTTTTTGCTGAAGAACTTGTTCGAAGCTGCATGTTAAGCTGCTTCCTACCCATCTCTATGGGCTTATTTATATTTTATTATTATTAGGGCACGTAGTTGGTCGAGAGTATTAGGGTGGAGGGGTGATTTACGACGTTTGAGCGTTTGCCTAGCTCAGTCTTCAAAGTTCTGCTGACATTTATTTCTTTATTTACGGCCGAAGCCAAATTTACAAAGAATATAACATCGTTAGAAGATCACTATCTCATACATAGAAAATCTAGCGATATACATTTGTCCACCTCCGTAGTGTAATGGTCAGCATGCTCGCCCACCGTTCTGGAGGTCCCGGGTTCGATTCCCAGGGGGGTTTAATAAATATAAGTGATTTTTTCACTCTAATATTTATTCAATATTACACTGGACTGGTACCTGAAGTGGAGGGCTGATCACCTTTCCTTCATGTGTAATCGATCGAGATAACACTGCGTTTATATGAAGCAGTGCCCTATGCACCATTGGGGTGCGGTAAGGGATTTTTTTTTTTTATACATTTAGTAAACATAACGCTGATTTTGTGAGCATCTCGAAGTAGTTAACATATAATTTTGATATCAAAGTAAAGAACGAAAAATTGTGATGTAGAATGCTGTTCATCTCGCGCTGTTAAAAAATCGGTTAAGATATTCCGCTATGGATAGTAGTGATTCCAATTCATGTGGAGAATTCACAAATCCATACATTCTAGACATGTGGGAATTGAAACATGGAATGATGTTTGTTGCGAGCTTCACTATTACGAAATATTTCGTAATAGGTGATATACACTAGATTATAAATTAAGAATTTTCTCAATATTAGCATAAAGGTGGAGACTGACCGGAGCATTTCGTCGTAACATAACGTCGTAACATCGCTCGCGGCGAGCATCACCGAGCAGCCGAAACTATGGATGGAGCGCTCGGCTCGGTGTACTGACTGCCTGAATGCTCGCATCGTAACGTGTTACGTTACGACGAAATGCTCCGGTCAGTCTCCACCTTAAGAATAATTTCTTCTAATCCATACCACCCGTGTAACCATCAAACTGACGATTCTGAAATGAACGAAATCGTAGAGGAAATGTAGAAACCGTAGGTTTCCAAATTTCTACTCATTGCCGTTAAAAATTCGTACAACCCAACGAATTCTGTTTCGTTTATTATGCGAGTATGGTACTGAGCAAAGATAACTATTGGTATTAGAGAAAATAATTACTTTATTTGTATGAAGTAGTGTACAATGTCAAACTTTTAACAGGATCATATTCTCTGTAAACACATCGCTCACTCCTTTCGAGAACGTCATAAATAAAAAAAACTGGATTTTTCAGGAGAACGTTTTTAAAGTTTAAAAATATAACACAATGTATTAAAAATAAATATCAAGCCACCTATTGAACTTTTTACTGTGCAACAAATCTTTTTAGGTAAAACCTGAAGGGTTTTTCTCCATTTGAAAAATTTTTAGTATATTTTAAAAAATAATTAAACAATACCTTTTCTTCAAAATGCAAAAACAACATTTTCTGCCCTGTAGCGGGTAAATATTAAGTTAAAAATATGCCACTTTTGCTGGGATATAGTACATTTTCTGGGCAATCCGAAAACATGCACGACTGAAAACTGACGATTTTTTATTATGACGTTCTTGAAAGGAGTGAGCGACATGTCATGCACAAAAACGCGGCTCTACACTACACGCACGCTGGATTAAATATGCCCGATGCGTTCAAAACTCCACACGTGTGGACGGTCTGCGGTCAAAAATGTGTATTTATTATACATTGTGATTTTTATAGCTATGAAGGTCCGACACCTCCGATCAAAACCCAGCGACGAATGGAATTCCATTCTGTAAAACCGGCATAACATATTGTCATTATTATGGAAGCGATTGAGGATCATGTACTGTCAAATATACAATTCAGTAGGCGACCGGCTGTGCAAAAAGCCGCACGTATTGTCCGCACACATTTTTTAAAAAGAATATGTATTGAAAAAATACTTTTACAATTTTTTTAATTCATTACCTTTCAATAACTGTTTTGTTTTCAAAACCATATTTATTTCGAAGAAAAACTTATTTTTAAATATGAAAAAGGTGTTTTGAGCAAAACAATTCAATTACGTTAAATGTCACCTGGGTTTAAAGAAAATTAATTTGCAGGCTATTCATCAATTCCCGCCTTTAATATTGATGCCTAATTTCGCCCAGCTCCATCTACGTAAATGGTGGCTGCTTCCGGTACAGCTGATTCCCAATGACAGATCTTTTGGCGGGAAATACGGCGGTACCAATATAGCGAAGTTGTAAAATCATACACGATAAATATGTTTCCGCGCTTACATATTTTCTATTTCCCGTTGATCATTTGAGAATCAGCTGTTCAAAAGTCGCCATATTTGATTCCGTTTAATTTTAGCATGTGGGGTGTAGTACTACCGTTACGGTAAAATTACAAGTATGTAGTAAATAATGAAGGAAATTGTCGCTTTTTTCTCTTCGCATAATGCAGAGTCGCAGACTTTCTAGATTCGATCGCACTCTCCCACTACTTGATTCCTATTTTCAAACACAAGTTGCTCGGGTTTGCCTAAAAATAGCATTGAATTGAAATATTTATGTTTATCTATTACAATACCGAAAATATTTATTTGAAAAAGTACTTTTAACAATATCGGAAAGCTTTGATAGTTGCTTAATGTATTATTTCCAATTTCACTATAAATACAACATATTTCACACATTTCCTTAACATCGTAAAATATTGCTGGAATTGGCCTTTCGTCCAGTGAGAAACTGAGGATAATCATATCTTAGATGGTTACTACAATATAAAAATGAAATATAAATTTACCGTTTAAATAGTTAGCCTTAAGAGTTAATTTACCCAATGGTGCATAGGGGACTGCGACGCATCGACACAACGATATCTCGATCGTCAATTGCGTAAGGGCGAGGTGATCAGTCTCGCGCTTCAGTGAAAAATCGCCAGTATTTATTTTGACCTCCATTGAGAATCGAATTCGGCCCCTCCCCAGCACTGTAGCTAAACGCGCTAACCACTACACAACAGAGAGAAACATAATAAATGTTAATCAAATATTTATCTTTAAAAAAGTATATATGTACATTAAAATAAATAATACGATGAAAGAACCTACGCGTCGTACATTTTGTACGCAATCAACGCCGAACGAATTTAATGTTGCCTAATGAGTACGTAGTACGTTCGTAGTGGGCAGTAGCTACGTTGTTGTGATAATGGAGTTCGTAGTTCGTAGCACCTGACCCAGCGGGAATGTTTTCATCTTGTCCCCCCCTCCCCTCCGCCTCCCCCCTCCCGCTCCTGAAACTCGGAACAAATTTTCAGTCATCTGACTCGATAACCTCTAGCTGGTTCGGTTTACTGCCGCCGCGGCGCCACCGTCCCGCCCATCTCGCGTCCCGCTCGCTCGCGCCCACGCCGCCATGTGCTCGTCTCGTCTGGCCCGTCCCGCTCCCCGCCGTTTCGGCCCACCTCGCCAAAAAGGAACCATCTAGCGGTATGCGTTATCAACTACTTCCAAAAGCGAAACTTACCTTTTTACTAAGCGATACCAACTCGCGAGTTCACGACGAACCGTCGTCGTTTCTTTTCCTCTAATGCCGCGAAACAAAAAAAGGAGACACGAACTAGAATGTCTCTGTACCTCTTTTTGCGTTGTCTCTTTTCGTCACTGTGACGTCGGCGTAAATGCATCCTACTCTTGCATTTTCTCCCCACTGCCGCTGTGGTGCGTTTACCTCGTGGTTGCAGTGCGTCACGTAGTACGTACGACGCCCGCTACTATTCAGTGGCGCTTCAGACGCCGTCGCCTTCGGTTGTCTGTGAGGTGTTCAAATTTTGTTCGGAGTTTTGTTTCCTTTCGGAAATAACATCGGAGAACTGTAAGGCCTATTATGATGTTAAATTTATCGTCTTTTCGGTTTATTATTTTTTTATCGGATGGTTCCAAATATTTAACTTTATAGTTAATTCATGTTTACCCGTCAAATGATTTCCTCCAAATTTTGTCCTTGTTTAGTATCAAGACCATAGTAAAATATGAGCTATTTTGTGTTTAAATAACTGTTTTATTTCAAATAAACAAATATCTTAATAATATCCAAAAACCATAATCGTATCGATTTCACGATTTCTAAGAGTTTACCTGTTTGGTATCTTGGATTTTTACTTCCTTCCCTGGTCATGGAAGTAGGCGAATATGGCGATGATAATGAATTGATCGCGGTTATTGGTGTCGATTAGTAATTAGTGGTGTTTGTTTCCAGCGGAGTGGCAGTGTGCGTGCTGAGCGGCTGCGCGGAGTGCAGCGCCAGCAGCGGGAGCGACATCACCGAGCCCGGCTCGCCCTACAGCCCCGCCTCGTCCAGCTCTGGCTGCGCGTCCGAGGGCGGCGCGGGGCGCGCGGGCGGCGCGGGCGGCGCGGGGCCCAGCCGGCCCGCCTGGCCCTGGGCGCCCCCCGCGCCCCGCGCGCCCGACATGCCCGCCGCCGGCCCCGACTGCCCGGCCCAGATCGCCTCCATCCCCAAGCACGTCATCCGCAAGACCGCCGAGCAGCCCGCCGACCCGCTCAAGGCGCAGCGAGGCCGCATCACCGAGTACTTCAAGTCGCAGATGAAGTCCAGCAACGGGCTCAAGCGGGACATCCAGGCGTGGATCTACCGAGCCAATGAGGAAAAGGGCAGAGCCCCGCAGACGGGCGCGCCCGAGCCGCCCGACGATAATTCCGAATGGAATAAATATATCGCCTACCTCTCTCAGACCCTCAGCCCTAAAGTTATACTGAGTTCGGATTTGGCCGATAAAATTGCTACGGACGGCCACAAAAGCGAAAAGGATCCCGCGGAAAATGTTTCCGTCGTCTCGCCTCAAACGCCGCTAGACCGTAAACCGCTTCCCGGCTTGAATCCCATCCCAAATTCTAAAACTAGTTATAGGCTTCTAATTCCTCGGAAGACTGATGTTAATAAGACTTCTACCAATATTGGAAGTAAATCCGTAAAAGAGACAAAAAGTAGAGTAAATGTGACTTCCAAAATCGCCGGAAAGAGAATGAGAGCGACGCAATCTAAGAAGTCGACAGCTCTCGAGGCTTCCGAAGCGCAATTTGCTCAGACCAGAATCCAAAGCCCCGATTCGCCCGCCGCTCAGTCTAATGGAATCGCCACGCCTAATGTTTCCGACAAAAGCACCATGACAAACACTACGAAACTTAACACTAAAAAATCATCTTATGTGCCTTCCAAGACCAAAAAGACGGAATTGGTTCATGATCAAATGTGTCATGCGTATATGAAGATAATCCCCAAAAAAAATATCGATTTAAGTAAATCTACCGAAGTGTCTAGTGAAATTAAGGAAGCTGATAGAGTGCCTTGCTTTAATCTTCAAGCGCAAATCCAAAATTCTAATTCTAATGTGACAACAAACAATTGTAGCGTAGTAACGACTCGTACGAGTGACAATTTAGTTAAATCTAATACCAATGTATCCGCCTCTAATGTGACAGTGCCTCAGCCTACGGTAATGCTCACGGCGATTAGAATACCTACGCAAAACCTGCATCGGTTATCGCACACCGACTCGCAAAGCGGGAGAACCGGTAACCACATCAACATAGCCAGCCCGACCAAAATGAACGGCCAATTTATGTTGCCCATGGTTCAGAATTTAAACGGCGCTCTTGTGCAGATACCCACTCTGGTCACCAAAGTGGGACAGAATACGGTGCTTCCTCCCTCTACGCAAAATATAATCCAAAGGACAGATAGCATTGTGAACCAGCAGACGACGCAGATGTTTATCAACGGTACAATCCTTAAAATAAACGGGCCTATGCACCCCGGTCTCCCCGGACTCATAGCTAAACAGATGACCGCAACTAGCACCACTAATGTGTCTTATTCGATGACACAAAAGAACATATCTACAGCTGTGCCGGGAGTTATGGTCTCTAAGCCTAATTTCGCAATGAATCTGAACCATCCTATGTTTGTTTCTTCGTCCGGGTTTATTTTAAATCCGGTCGCTAGCGTAGTTACCACACAAACAAATACAGGGATACCGCAGACGTTCAATGGAAATGTGGTTTTAACAACCCCCGTCCATTCTAATGTACACATTAATCCTAACATTAGTAATAATATATCAGGGATGTCGATGCCTACTTGTAGTATACCAATTTCGCCTTTAAAAATGGGCGATATGAACCGTGTTTTCTTAACCCCGACCCGACCTTCTATACCAAAAATTTCATTAGCTAGTGAAACTGTTTCTGCGAATACTGTCGTGTTAAATTCAAAAACAATCACGTCGAGTGTTGAAAGCAGTATTACTAAAAAAGTTGACAATAGTGTTTCTAGTTCTACAACCAAATATTCCGCGCCTACATTGGATCCAGTCACTCAACCCGCGGTCTCTCCAGCTTCCCCGCCTGTTAGGATATTACCAAACGGTTTCACTAAGAGTGCTAGCGTGAGTACAGTCAATACGGTGACCACAGTGGTTACTAGTGATGAGAAGGTATCGTGCGTGGGCAGGTCATCATCGCCGTCCCCCAGTGTCAGTAGACACGATTCCATTAACTCCATATCAGATGAATTAAGCGTGTGTGAGTCGAGCAAGAGTTACACTCCTGACCAAAGTAATATTAGTTTGGAAGCGGTGAGCTTAGATCTGAATATTGCGTGTGAAATTCCCGTCAAATCTCTGGGAGAAGCGAGTAAAGAATCGGACGACTCTCTACTGTCCATCAACATAAGTGTCGCAGAAGAGATTCTAACTTGTCAAAAGAGTCCTATATTATCCCCACCAAAAACCATACGGTTTCCCGTTAAGAAGCACGCTAATAACGACCCGAGAAGTAGGACCAGCTCTAGATCAAGCGCACCAGAAAATAAGCTTTGCAGATGGAATGGATGCACTCAGTACTTTGAGGACAGCTCAGAGCTCTTGGAGCATTTGCAAGTAAGTATCAAGTATCAAAATATATGGTATACACTGAACTTCCATATGACAAACTTGTATTCAACAACTTTTTCCATTATTTCCTGGAGGAATTGGTACCGGTCTTATTGCATACGTAACCCGGGTACTCAACTTTCCTCGGCTTCATTGAGATCAGCAATACAACAAGTTTTCTGGAATCTACCAAAACCACTTCATTTGTCATTCGATCCGTCCAAGATATACGTAACATCCCGCATTAGAGTCACATGTTTGTGCTGAATACTGTATAACTGGTTCGTCATGAATGTTGCAGGAGTCGCATGTGAATACCCAGGCCGGTCGCGAGACATACACGTGCCTGTGGCAGGGCTGCAAGGTCTACAGCCGACCCTCGTGCTCCCGCTGCTGGCTGGAGCGCCACGTCCTGTCTCACGGGGGGAACAAGCTGTTCCGGTGCATCGTGGATGGCTGCGGACAGAGATTCAACACACAGGTACGAGCAAACCCCTAATCAATCAAACATTTTTATTCTGCACAATGAACAAGTGAACCTCCTATAACGTTGACATAGGTACCCATTTATCTTAGGGAATTTTATAAGGTGTTAATGTTTTAAATTATATTTTTATATTTTAACTAGCGGAAATGACTGTGATGAGTAATTTAAAATAGAAATATAATTTTAAAACATTAACTTCCTTACAACGACCCGTCCAATAACGCGGTACCTATCTCAGCGTTATAGGGGGGTTTTCTGTTTCACATAGAAAATACCAGGATTATCTAATCCAGAGGTTCCCATACTTTTCCTAGGAGTGTTGTACGATTGTTGTTCGATTCCCAGGATAGCGGGGGCCGATTTTAACTCCTTACCTCTCAGTAACTCTTCTTTTCGAAACCATATATTTATTTAGAATAAAAACTTTTTTTTTCCATACAAAAACAATGTTTTAAGAAAAAAAAATCAATTACATCAAATGTTACCAAAGTTAAGCTGCTATTTAACGTACGTAGAGAGCCTTAATTTACCACCATCTGTTTATTTTTTCATCTGTTTTTTGGGATTTCAGGGTTTGCTACAGCGACACGTGAACAGTCACTTTACGGAGCAAGGGACGAGTGCCGCAAGTGCCAGGAAGTCTTTAGATAATGGTGCGCCTAAACTAGTTCGAAGGAATGGCAAAAAGCTACGCTTCCGAAGACAACCCTGGTCGGGTAAGCATTGTAAGTCAATTTTCCAAAAAGACCGTATAAGTTGTCTTTTTTGTCAGTTTTATTAACATTATCTGCACAATAGAAGCTGTCGCCACGTACAAACCAAAGAAATAATAAAAAATGCATAAGCTAATCTTTTTCTTACCTTCATCGCACCAATAGTACATTAGGTACTGCATAAAATTGATACAATTTAAATTTATCATTAATTAAAAAAAGCAAGATGAACAGCCTTTGCTGCAGGTGCCAAAAAGTCTGGGGTAATGTTAAAAGTATATTTGAATAAAAAAATACTTCAATTTATTCTGACATGTAGTAACAGCAATATTTTACGTTTTATTTTTCAATAAACTTTAGTTTTGTTCCCTAAGCTAAAAATTACGCTCGGAGGACAGAGATTTTCATCGAATGAGGTGGCCATCACCTTCATAAATGACTATTTGCAGGGAAAGTCGCCAACTACTATTTGGACGGGTTGAAGAGATCTGCTGTCCAAACTTAAAACACAGTAAAGGACATTTTTTTGTAGTACGTTTTTTTTTTTGCATTTTTGGACTAAGTAGAATCTACTAGTCCTCTAGTAGTCCAAAAATGCAAAAAAAACACACTACAAAAGGACATTTTTTTGTAGTACGTTTTTTTTTTGCATTTTTGGACTAAGTAGAATCTACTAGTCCTCTAGTAGTCCAAAAATGCAAAAAAAACACACTACAAAAAATGTCCCTTACTGTGTTTTGAGTTTGGACAGCCGAGATGTGAGCATCGCTGGGAGAAGTGTATATGTGTAAAAAGAGATTATGTAGAAAAATAAAAAGAGATTTGAAAAAAAAGACTTGTATCATTGTTAGGTCGGAAACTTTTCAAACTACCCTCGTATTACCCAAAAATTTAAAAAAGAATTCTAAAAACTGTCTCCTGTTACAATAAAAAATTGCATATTTTCAAGTGAACTTTTTTTGCCAGTATACCCACGATATGTTCTCTGGGAAGCTGGGAAATATGGTTATATTGTTGGGTTGTTATTTCCAGCGCGCATATTTGACTACTTCGACGCGGGCATGATGGAGGGTCTGCAGTACCGGCTGACGCAGTCCAGCCTGTGGAGGGTGGGCGGGGCGGCGGGGGTGGAGCCCACCATGGGGCTGTACGCGCGCGAGCGAGGCTCCCCCTGCATCACTCTGGCCGCGCACGTGCTGGCGCGCCGCCACCTGCCGCACCTGCAGCACCGCGAGTGCCTCGTCACCTGGATCCCCCGCCATGTGTGAGTACACACTCTCGCTTTTTTCATCAATCACGACCCTAATTATAACCAGACAGTCTGCCGCCCGACTCTCAGTATACTAATCACAAATTTTTGAAATATGACGTTGTTGAAAGGAGTGAGCGACATGACACTTCACAGTACGGACCCGGTCATACGCATTTCATAGTGTGAAAGGGAAACAACTGCACGGAAACAAAACATTTTTGCATTATTGCTAAAAAGATTTTGTTTTTAAATGTGCCAAAGTCGAATGTGCGAAAGATGAGATCCGCCTGTATATATTTTTTGTACTACAATATATTGTGAAATGCGAAAGAATTTATATTAAAGAAAGCTTTTAAGCGTTTCCCGCTCTCTACCAACAGTATGTAAAAGATGTTTTTAAGCATTTACCGCAAACAATGTGTTATTAAGGGACTCCTGGTCCTGGTTCTCTACAAATAACTTAATTTTTACCAAAGTTCTTCTATAACTTTTTGATTGTCAGCATCAATCGAATAATTAATCTTCATTTTCAGATTACCCGACGAATGGCTGGCCGAAAAGGATTTTGTTCCTATCAAGAATGTCCGGATTAGCAGTCTGGGTGCGGCAGCCAAGGATGAGTTGTACGGTGGATTCTGCGCCTCGTATCGCCACCAGCCGCCTCCCGCGGAACCCGCCACTCCCACTCCGGAGTTCCGGATACCCGCCGTTCCCGTTAACGGAATACACAGGGCCGCCAACAGAAAGAACTGTCACAATAATAATTCCAAGACTGATAGCTTAAAAATGAACACTGCCAATTATTCTTTGATGAAATGTAATAATTATCCGTCGAGAAAGAGAGCGATCCATTGCGAGTCGAGTTCGGAGCAGGAGGGAGAGGGGGGAGGGCGGAGGGTCACGGGAGCCGCCAGGAGAAAGCAGGGGAAGCGCCACCGGGAAGATTCCTTCAAGTAGACTCCCCCCGGTAGGTCGGTTTGAGTGAAAACAAGAGACCTTTTGGAAACACCACATTGGCCTTTTTCCGTGTATAAATTAATATCGAGATGCCACTCTGCCTATGCTACGCGTTTGTCGTTTCATTTAGCCGTGTGTATTTCTAAGAGTTCTCCGTATTTAATTTCCGATAAAAAATAGCAGCTCAATCTCTTTGGAAATTTTTGTCATTATTGACTGCCGAATATGTTTAAGTGACTGTACTCACAGATCAATAAGACTGAAATTGTTGTATTATAGGAAATCGAAAATAATTGTTAACATTTTCAATTAAATAAAATAAAAAAAGATTAAGACTTACATTACACGAAGTTATGTTTAGTTGGAGTCATTTTTTGAAATCGGCGTAACTTTAGCGTGTTTTCGATCATCTCTTCTTAAGTAGAATAGTAACTTAACTGGTTGATAACTGCCATGTCTAACAATATACCGTGTTGTGTAACTATGTAAATAGAGAAGACTGTACAGTCGGGGAAGGGGGATTGGGCCGAAGAAGCCCGTTGTATTTAGAGTGACATTATTTTGTATTCATATAGAGATCTCACAATATTCGCGTTTAATTATGATCCGAGTGATTGTATTATTTTATCTGTAATTTTCTTGCACAATGTAATATAATGTAAATTGATTTAAATGAAATTGATGATGTAAAGTGCTTTTTCCCACTGAGTGTCGTGAAGTGATTAGCTCTCGAGTAAGGTAGCGAGGTAGTATTGTACATGTATAGAGGAACAGTTTATATCTACGTTTAGGAGTATATCCGCACGGTCGTGTGTGGTCGGGAGAATATACATATATATATACACAGCCAGCTCTACACAAACACACTGCCAAATTGTGTACAAGTGTTGGATTTATCATTGTATCTGCGCTAGTTTAGGTTGGAACGATTTCGGCAACGCGACATGCGTCATACCGGCCGAGTATTTATTAAGCTTTCTATTTGCCTTTGTCGTAGTGTAGTAGGTTTCTACAATTCCCCTCGTCCGGTGTGATGCCTGTCTGTAGATGTCGCTAGATAATAAGTCCATCTCCGTTGAACTGTGAACAGGATAGGTCTACATTTGCCCCCCCGCAAATACTTCGAATGTCACTGTGCAAAACTCTACAATAACACAATGATTTCAGCCATCATTAATTGAGGTGTATCAGCGTGTATCTACTTAAAAATATATTAAATTACAGACTATTTATAATAAACCTGAAATGTAATAAAAAAATCAAATACAATTTATGTCACTTTGTCTTAAATCACTATAAATATCACACATAAAACATATTTTTAAAAAAATATCCACAAATATAATTAACGATTAATTTTTATTATATTATCAAAAGATATAAATTACCTCTGAAGATTGCCACACAATATAGTAAACCCCTTATAACGTTGAGATAGTTAATGTGTTATCAAAGGGAACTTTATAGGGGGTTAATATTTTTAATTGAATTTCAACCAGCGGAAAAGACTGAAATGTGTCGTTTAAAATTAAAATTCAATTTAAAAACATTAACCCCATATAAAGTTCCCTCCGATACCTATCTCAACGTTATATCGGAGGTTTACTGTAGTTTTTAGTGATTTTAAAACAAAGTTACATTTTAATTATAAAAAACCAAAGATTGAAAAATATAAGAACAAACTACTACTTTAGTATTTGTTACATTTGATAGATTGCAGGTATAGTCTGTATCCAGTCTGACAGATGGCAGTCCACTGATTGTCTTTCACTGCGGACTTTCATGGTTCAAGTTTTGCACTTTTGCATATTGAAGTATTTGACTACGGCGCCATGTAGCCTTTTACACTTTTAGTTAGTTAATGATCGTTTAGTTTTTAATATCAAATATTATTTAAGATACACTTAAATGAACAGACTTAGATGAATTATTATTTTAGTGAAAATTGCATTGTAGTTTTAGTCAATACACTACTCCCTTTTTTTATTACTACAGTAAAAGCACATTAATTTGAACATCTAAATTTTTATAAAAAAAATAGCTTGGAAAAAAGTATTTGGCATTTTATACATAAAACATATTTTTTTTAAAAATCACTAATATTATTAACGATTTATTTTTATTGTTTTATCAAAAGATGTAACTTACCTCTCTAAAATTGCCACACAATATAGTAAACTCCCTTATAACGTTGAGATAGTTAGTTACCGTGTTATCGGAGGGAAAGTTATAGGAGGTTAATGTTTCAAATTGAATTTCAACCAGCGGAAAAGACTGATATGTGTCAATTAAAATACAATTTATAAACAATAACCCCGTATAAAGTTCCGTCCGATACCTATCTCAACGTTACATGGAAGGTTTACTGTAGTTTATATTTGGAAAAAGGTGTTTTTTTCTTGTTCAAACTTAATAGATTGTAATTTGAATCATTTTTCGAATTTTGTTCCTGCCAATTTTTAATTAATGTGCTTTTACTGTATAATGTCATATGGATACCCATTGTATAACCAAATGAAATCAACTACATGTGCGCATTTATTATTGAAAGTTAATTTCTTTGCTTTTTGCTCTTTCCTTTTCCATTTGGTGCCAACTTATATCTAATTTGTATAATACGTATTATAAGTTACGATGACAAACTAAATACATGTAATTTAGGTTATTCATTATACTATCCCATTTCTTTTTCACATGCTTTGTTGAAAAAAGGTTTGATAACACACACACACACACATATATATATATATATATATATATATATATATATATATATCATATATCATCATCATCTCTCTCTTTCTCTCTCTTTCATCTCTCTCTTTCTCTCCCTCTACGTCATCAACACCATGTCCAGAATGCACTAAACATATTTCTTCCTATCCTTTCCTTGTCAGAGTCAAAGTTACGAAAATGTAGACACATTTACACACAGACCAGACATGTGCAATCGAAAATTATACATGCTCAGATATTGAACCCTGTCCACAATAATAGCATGATGCCTTGAATTTTTATGCAATAATACAAATAATACACAATTACATATAAAATGTTAGACACCAATTTTAATATAATTTATACATAATGATTTTCCACCGTTTTTACTGAGGCTGAGTAAATATAAGGAACTACTTATAATTTTTTTTAAATTTGATTAATAACAAAAAAAAGGCATTGTTTATAAGTATTTTGTCATGATCGTAGAACATTACTCATGTCAAATTCACAGGAGAGAGTGCAGTAGGAGCTTTTAAGAGAGAGATTTCTCTTAAAAGTTTCTACTGCACGTCTGATTTAAAATCCCTCTACAAAATGTAAATTACGTATTTTGCTTATTGAAATAATTTGAATCGAGTATTTGGTTTTACTTTGAGAATACATAATAAGAGTTTACAATACTTAGATCTTTCTTACTCAAAAATCTAAAATAAGAAATAAATAAAATAATTAAAATACATACTTATTTTAGGATATGATGTACAAAATAATTTTACCTGTGGATACAGTATTTTTATCACATATATACATACAAAAAAATAAGCATACAGTTTACATTGAAAATCTTCTAAATAAAAGAATATAGATTCAAATGAGAATTATTTTTTATACCTCGAGAAATGTAAATGAGAATTGAAATATAAATCTCATTCTAAACTTTAATTTTGAATATGTAGTTCACTTCCTCTTTCTTGGTTTTTATTATTATGGCAGTAATGTAAATTATATTTGGTATTCTATGATCATGACTAATATTTCAAGCGATGTAACTATGTTTTAAGTAATGGTTTTTATTCCAAACTAGAATATATTATTCGTATTTATTTTTAAAAATAATTAAACTTCATAATTTTCCTTGTTTTTGTGCAATTATTCATGTACACAAAATGTTTAGTGCCATAAATATGTAAATTGTGGGAAAACAATTTGTAATCAAAAATTCGATCTCTCTATTTCCATTACTAGCTGATAATGGTCTAACTAATACTTTCGGTTGTTTAAAAAAATATTTCTTTAGTGCAAATTTATTCGAATAGGTCGCAGTCTAATTTATTTTGTCTAAATCATTATCGGACTGATTATTATTTACTTATTACGACAAACGTATTTTTAATTTCGATCCTTTCTGAATTTACAAAAATGTTTACGAGGATTTGAGAAACAAAATATTTTGCGACAAGGTAGTGAAAATAACGGAAAAATATTTAAAAATATAATCTGTAGATGTCTGTGTATAACCAAAATTTGTTTAAGAGTGCTAAGGATATGTATAGAAGTAATGGTCACTTTATATGATGTGATTCCTAACTTAAGTCGGAATGTACGTTAAGTATTAAGCTCGAAATACCATTATAAGTAGGAAAATATTTTTACTAACGTTTAATTTTCTAAATTTAGGTTTATTCCGATGGTATGATTTGCAAATACCATTTTCCAATATTTCATCTGACCAAATTTCCCCTGTGCTGAATACTCTGCACACATTTCGACTGACATTTAGAAAGATTCAATATAACTAGGAGAAAACACTTGTAAGTACTAGATTCTAGAATTCTTTTGAAAACCATAATGTCATCCTTCATTTCTTATTCAATTTCTCTCTTATTATCAAATGTTATTATATCAAATATCATTATTTTGGCGATCGACTGCAATTAAAATCCATTCAGAATGCAGATATAAACGCTGCCATGTAAAATAATAGTGAATGATGTTTGCTAGCAGCGATATAAATATATATTATGTACATTCCTATTTAAATAATCCTACTCTCAGTCACATAAATCTTCGACAAAGTCTTTGTTAAGAAACATTATCCAATTTATCAGGCGTTTATTTGACAGTTAACTAATTAACTTTTAAAAAATATTTCTAACTTAATTTTCATAACAGTTATTTGTGTGAAAAAGCCTCATCCATGTTCGTATATATTCCTGGATAAAGTTTCCGTGCAAACAAATTTTACATCTAATTTATGTCTGAAAATTGGGTTGAAGGATATGTTTGGTTAGATTCTCAGGGATGGGTACAGGTGAAAGCCGCAGATGGGCACAATACCCAGTGAGAGATGAAAGGGCGCAATGTATCTGATTGATGCACTCCTTAACCTTATTTTTGTAATATCTGAAATATATTAAATAAGGAAACATTTAGTTGTAGTTTCCTTATTGAATACTATTTCAATTAAGATTATGAATGTAAATGAAATGACAAAGAAATACATATTCATTGTTTTTTATTTAAACTTTTTTTTTATTGTAAAAGATTTAACGATTGTGTTTTTCTTTAAGTCGAATGTAAAATATTTTTATTATCCAGCCAATTAAAAAACAAATTAAATATAAATAGCAAATTTAAAAAAAAAATTTTAGTACATACGGTAAAATAACCTAAAATGATAGACGTTGACTCATTTCATAATTCCTTATTTGTCAATAATACAAGCATCGGCTAGACTTAGGAAGGGATTGTATCGTGTAAAGAATAAATTGTGTCGTATCCAATATGTAGATACATTGCGCCTATCGGAGGGTTAAAAAATTCCATTCTCTCATTTACTCAGTAACAAACTGACCCTTGATTTTGTTTCGGTACCTGTTACCTTTGAACAGAATTTAACTCTCATGATAAAATGCTTTAAAAAACTGCATTCGATTGTTGAAATTTGTAAAGAAACTTGTAAATATGCATACGTATTTACAGGTGTATTAGAATGTCACGTGAAGTAGTGCCCTCTCCCGTAGGAAGCTGACTGTCACTTCTCACACTGGTTTAGGATAGCTCGTTTGTTGGCAATACATATTACAAGTGCCTAGTGGACGCAGACGTGTCTCGCAGAGTGGTCTGCGAGAAGTCTCAGCACGGAGAGTGCGGGTGGAGCGGACTTCCTTTGCGGGAATCCCCGCAGTATAGTGTGTTAGCTTAAAGTAGGCAATCCAAAAGGAATATACATAAATGTTCTGTTTATTATGAATGTTCCAGAATATATAATAAAAATTTATGTTGTCACAATCAGCTTACGATGTTCATAGACTTTTAATTATTCAAATATATCTAATTACATATGCTCTCGTTTGAATTGTAGATACATATTCTAATGAAATTGAATACTTTCAAATAATATAGGTATTTTTTCTGCGTGTGTAAATTATCTTTTGATTTAAATGGCTTCTACATGATTGCGTATAATATTTTTCTTTGTGTTTTTTCATCGGGTAAAAGTAACGGACCCATAATTATTTTAATGTGTTTTCATTAAAATGTTTCGGGAAATGAAATTGTAATTTAAGAAATGGAGAAAGAAAAATCTACCTCAATTTATTTATCAAATATTTGGGCTTAATACAAAAGATTTTATTATTCACAGATGTGTTATTTAATTTACTACCATATTCATGTTTATTTTCTTTTTTGTGTATCTTATATCATTTTCTACCTATCACAATTTATTGTATCGTATGAAATATCAAATAAATTCAATTATATTATGACATTTGACTTTTACTTATTTGCCTTCATTATTTGTTGCCACAAAACATTTGTACAAATTTATATTTTATGACGCTTACATACTACTACCAAGCTAATCAAGCTGTTATGCCTAATCAGGTACATGGTATAGAGCCGAGGTGTCAAACTCAAAAGGCAACAAGGGCCGCATAAGGTATTTTGGGTACGCTGGCGGGCCGCATCAAAAAACTCAAAAATCACGTTTTCATTTTTATATAACTTTAAGTGAATAATTTATCATCAAAGACAGTCACATGAGGTCTATTGATCCAACTTAATGATTTTGTAAAAGAATATCGTATGTTCCCGTACAAAAAAAATATTTCAGTGAAGAATGAAAATAAATCAAAAATATAGGTGCAGGCCGCGAGTTTGACATGCTTGGTTTGGAGTATTGTAGACTCACTTAGTAGACGTTAGGAGATGCAACGAAAAACAAGATGGAAACAGCGGCCGATATAAATTTTGCAAGGTTTGTACAGTAAAGATAAAGCTGTGTATCCACTATGATAGCAAATAAGTACGATTGCTACTAGTGGATATGATTGTCATTATAGTGGATACTCAGCTTTAGATTTTCGATGGAGTTTTTAGGCCACACTTTATCTTCAAAATAAAACAACTGAAATAAAATAACAAAAATAATACATGCACTCATTATTACTCTAGATTTATAAACGAAGATATAAGAAGGGAATGTAAGGCTGAACAAGGAATAATTGAAAAGATTAGGAAGAGTTATTTACGGTGGTTTGGACATGTGAAGCGAATGGATAAGGAGAGAATGACTAAGAAAATATATATGGCGAATGTAAGCGGGGAAAAAGAACGAGGACGACCGAAAAAGACTTGGCACGATCAGATTAATCAGAACCTGAAATCTGGCGGCCTCAAAAGTCTGCGTCATCGGAGGGCATGTATGACTAGATGTATGGATGTAAGGAGGCGAGGAGTGTATGTCGGGACAGAAGAGTGTGGCGTTCCATCTTTTCTGCCTACCGTACGTTTCTGGCGTGATGGTAGTAGTAGTAGTAGTAGTAGATTTATAAATTGTAGCTGGGATATTTAAAAACAATAAATTAGGGTAAGAGTACCCACAAGTCAGCAATTTTTAAGATGCTTCAAAATGAACATCATGTGTATTAAAAATAAAATGCAATCGTATTGCGCACAGCTAGAGTTTGTAAAACAGCTTTAAAGAAAAAGCATATGTATATAGATTAGAGGTGGGTCTGGTAATTCAGAAGATCTACAGCAGTGGTTCTTTTCAATCTTTTGTTGGAAAAGTTATGTCAGCAAGAGGAGAGACCCTGAGAAAACAGATACAAGATCGCTGGGATTTTTTTAAAAACAGGAAACCTCATTTTCTTCTTAAAAATTTTCCTGGTGGTTTTTTTTTATTCATCATTCGCTCATTTACTTTTGCAAATCATATATCGCTTACTCCTTTCAATAACGTCATATAAAAAAAATGGTCAATTTTCAATTTTGCATGTTTTCGGAATGCCCAGAAAATGTACTATATCCGAGCAAAAGTGGCCTATTTTTAACATAATATTTACCCGCTACAGGGCAGAAAGTGTTGTTTTTGCATTTTGAAGAAAAGGTATCGTTTAATTATTTTTTTAAATATACTAAATATTTTTTAAATGTAGAAAAAACATTCAGGTTTTACCTAAAAAGATCAGTTGCACAGTAAAAAGTTAATTATTAATACAATTAGTGGCTTGATATTTATTTTTAATACATTTTACTATATTTTTAAAGCTTTAAAATGATCTCCTGAAAAATCAAATCTCTTGATATATGACATTGTTGAAAGGAGTGAGCGATATGTCGTAATTATTGCAAAAAAGTAAATAGATGAATCTTACTTTTCCTAAAAAGAATACAGTGATTTTTTCAGCTCCTCATTATGCTCTACAATTTCTGAATTCTAAATCAATGATTCGTGTTTAGGAGTGCAGGCTTATAAAAAAAACAATGACTCAATATAATATCAGTTAATTGATTAATCTAAAATCAGTAAGCAAGTGAATGGGTCAAAATTGGGAATCGATCACTCAATATCTTTAGGATCTAGTTTACCAGTAAATCATGTGTATTTTCATTAATTTTTAAAAAATATTGTGTTTCATGCTATAGAAATAACATTGCGCAATAATAACATAAAAACGTTTTGGTTCGCCTCCGTAGTGTAATGGTCAACACGCTCGGCTACCGTTCTGGAGGTCCCGGGTTTGATTCCCAGGGAAGGTAAAATAAATTTAAGTGATTTTTTCGCTGTACTATTTATTCAATTTTACCTGAAGCGGAGGGCTGATCACCTTTACTTCATGTGTAAACGATCAAGATAACACTGCGTTTGTATTACGCAGTGCCCTATGCACCACTGGGGAGCGGATAAGGGTTTTAAATTAAATTAAAATAATAACATTAGTGACACCTAGCAACAAAAATTGCAACCACAATGGTTCCGATCTCGGATAACCATTTTTCACTAAGCTTTGACTATACACCCATAGATGGCTAGCCATCTGTCTAGTCTAGACAGCGGCAAATTTAACATTTAAATAGAAGAGATTTTTTTTGGTAAAATTTCAATGAAATTAATAATAAGTGAATTAATAATTAATAATATTAAAATGTGAAAATCCATTCCAAAAGTTGTTCCGGACGGTTAAGGACCGCGATGCCTTTGCCAGAGTGATCGTCAACGTTGGAGGGACCTGACAGAGCACAACTTGAAGAAGAAGAAACTCATTCCAGACTCTCAGGCGAAAGATTATAAACACTTTTTTATGAAGTGTTATTTATTTATAAAACTTCCTGCACAGAATATGAACATTGACGGCCTTATTGTTAAGAAGCAATATCTCCCTACCAACCAAAAATAGATTAGCCATGCTGGTCAAACTTTCACATGTGTTTGAAATAAGTTGGCAGATATATAAATGAAAAAGAAAAAGAAAACGTGAATTACAATAAATTCAATGAATGATCAAATAATGAATCATTTTCAGACGGGAGGAATATCTAATTTAACATACTCAACCTATAAAGGATTGTATTAGACTCGTTTTATGTTTATAACAGCTGATATAATCAATATTTTTATTTATTTTCTTTTGTAAAATTCACCTTCGTAAAAAAGTTGTTTTCGTAAGTTGGCAACGAATGACGTCACAGAAACGAATCACTACTACTATTTCAGCTCTATAAAGCACATACATACAGGGATACGCCCCACAACACACCCGATGACGTATGTTTTATTACGTATAGCGGTGTTCGTTTTTCGTTTTATTAAAATATCTAAAGTTTAAACCTTCATATCTCCCTTATTTATCTACAGATTTCAACGAGAATCGTACCGATAGTCTTGTGATTTTTCAAATTAATTTATTAGCTAATAATAGCACACCATGAGAAAAATCCATTACAGCATTGTGTATTAATTAAATTAATGAAAACAAAGAAGGCAAAACGAGTAAGATCAGGTAAAAAGTTGAAGTGGCAGAGATATATAGGTAAGACACTAACCATAAAATTAAACAACATAGGTAAATATAATAAATATTTAATAAAAATTGAACAGAACTGTTTACGGGAAGAGATGCTGAGTGAGAAATAGGATTTGAAATAAATAATTTTTAAGATTGGATTATCCAGATATATTATATTAAGCATGAACAGAAAGGACTGGATCAAACAATTTTAAATCTAAAGATTTTTGATATTGACATTTATCGAAAGATGGATATTATTAATTTAAATTTTACTTGGTAAATATCACTATTTCTTAAAATCTATTTGATTTAATGCATTCCGCATCATTTTCAAACACGGTGTTTAAAACTGATCCGGAATTATCTTTTTTTGTATTACTAAATAGAAATTTTTTGTACTTGTATTTATATTATATTGTGAAATGCAAAAGAACAAAAAAAGCATCGTGACAAGTGTCGAATAGATATAATTAGAATAGACATTCGTTTGAAAATGCCATAACTAGGCGAAACAATCGTCACAATATAATTTTTTTATGTGTTTTTGTTAATAAAATACAACTTAGACTAAAAAAAATTTCTGTGTTTGACATAAAAATTAATACATAAATGTCGAATAGATTTTAAGAAACTGCGTAAAACTTCATTAAAAATGGCTGGACTTAATTAAAAATGCATATCTATTTTTAATTTAACACCAAGTGGCTGCCGTATGAATTAATCAAATTATGATAGATAAATATTTTAGAAAAAAGGCCGAATTAACAGGTTTTCACTGTGAGCCTTTACTCTGTACTAATACGTAAAGTTTACAGATCCTTAATTAGAAAAACTTAAATAGTTCTTAGGTTGAATTCTTTCTAATTTTATAGATGGAATATTTGGGAAGAGGGGTGATTTTTCGTTCAAATTTCATACGTACAATTTCCTTTATCTTTATCCCATATCCGCTCACTCTTGAGGATCATGTGGTGTCCACTTCCTGCAAAATTTGCCGACGGAAGGATTGACAGAGAACGTTCTGGGCAGCGAACATGGGGACGCGCAGCGAACAGCTTATATTCATCCTAAAATTCAATAACTCTCAAACCAATAAGACAAAACATATTGACAAATTGACAAAAAATGTAAGATCAAATATTACTCAATAAATATAAATTTAAAATACATGAAAAAAACATTTCTTTAATTTTATTCGTAGTATGAAATATACAAAAATACACTTATAAAAAAATATCAGAACCATCCTAAAATTTTATTTTCAAACATATTATCGTAGAATTGAAATAAATATTGATTCATAATGTAAATATATTTTAATTGAAAAATTGTCAAATTTGTATATTGCTTCATTAATTGATTATGACACCTTAAAGTTGGGCGTCTTAAAAACATGTTTTTCAAACAATTTGTAGTGAAATTTCAAATTTGAAATTTAAAAAAACACTCATTTAATGCATTTTGATTTTTTTTTTAAATATATTTTTTTATCTTCTTGCACCAAACAATATTTTTTTTTCTATATTAAGACAGAATTTTTTAATTGTTGGGTAATATATCCAAAATAAAACACGGTTCGTTGGATTTAATTCTATATTTATTTATGTATATGTTAATACGTGACGTGTTTCGTCTTCTTAGGACATTATCAAACACATTGGGCTGCATTGACATTATCAAACACATTGAGTGTTTGATAATGTCCTAAGAAGACGAAACGCGTCATGTATTAACATATACATAAATAAATGTAGAATTCAATCCAACGAACCTTGTTTTATTTTGGATATATTACCCAACAATTCAATATGAAATTCTACCAACTGTCTGCAGTTACAATAAACATTTTTTTAATGCAGCTGAAGATTTTTTTATAATATTTTTTTTAACACTTAACTATAAATATTTCAAAAAATTCACTTAACTTTTAATTACTAGCGAATTTCGACATAAGTTGGATATTGTGTTTTTTTGTAAGAAATAAGTTTTGTTTGAGGAACAGAAATAAAATTGTGCTCATACATGCGCCAATTGAAAATGTTTTTTTTTCCAGAAAAAAGACAACATCCTATCAATGTGCGGGTGCAATATATATTTTTTAAAGCGATAAATAAAATTTTATTTTCGTTTGATATTCATGAATGATTTATTTCCAATAAGCACAATATATTTTCACGTATTATACCAATAACAATTTAATTTAAATAAATTTTAACCAAAAGAAGTGTATTTTCAAAAAGTTTATGATGATCTATAATTCAACTTCGAATAAAAATATAAAAATGTTTTGTATATATTGATTGAGTAATAATTTATATTAATTGAGTAATGTTTCTTTAAAATTAGTTGTCAATATTCTTATTGGTTTCAAAGTTATAAACAAAGTCAATAAGCTGTTCGCCTCGTTGTACGGCGGGTACCTGATGCCTTGTAAAAGAAAAGTTCGATAAAGCTCTCGGGAGTGATGCGGAATACCGACAAACTTAATTTGCTTAGCCAACTGGATTGCCTTTTATTGGCAACGGTTGTGACCGAGGGTTGCTATGTCCAATTCCTTATTGCCATGTTCCACAAGGAGTCAAACCTCCGTCCGTTTAAAATTTGTCGTAGATTTTTACCACAAACTAAGTAGGTACAAATGTACAAGTCTGTTAAAGATCTCTGTAAGATGCTATGGTTCACAGCTGTATGAGAGAAAAAGTTACTGAGTGTAAAAAAACACTAACTAACCATCATGCCGCTTCCCGTAGGGGAAGGCAGAGAGAATAGAATGCCACATCAATCAATCTGTCTTTGCAAACAACCCTCGCCTCTTATATTATTATATTAGACACTCTCTATCCTCGCTAGGTATAAAATTGACAACGTAGTAAAAAGATTCATAATATTTTTAGCATGTACAAATCTCTTTTTCATAAATGTGGGTTTGTCCACTGTCTGAGTTATTTTAATTTGAGTTATCTGTAGTAATATCTCAACATGGATGAAGTAAAATATGTAGAGATCTGAGTAAAAAAACCCCTAAAACATTAACATTCACCAATTATACCCATGAGTAGAATTAAAGAATGTACACGTGTGTAAAGTGATCACTTGACCAAGCCTATGACGGTCGTAAGCCCTGTAAATGCCCATAAATGACTTCCATATTCTTCATTATCTATGTTGAAATGTCAAAAATAACTCCTAAGCGGAGATAATCCAGATTTGTGAACTAGTATTTGGACACCTCCGCCTCCGTAGTGTAGCGGTCAGCACGCTTGGCTACCGTACTGGAGGTTCCGGGTTCGATTCCCAGGGGGGGTCAGATAAACATAAGTGATTTTTTCACTGTAATATTTATTCAATGTTACCCTGGACTGGTACCTGAAGCGGAGGGCTGATCACCTTTCCATCATGTGTTAACGATCAAGATAACACGGCATTTATATGATGCAGTGCCCTATGCACCGTTGGGTGCAGATGAGTATTGAAGAGGAACTTATCCAGTTATTGCACCATGATTAACAATAAATATGGGAGTCGAACACTGCAATATATCGTTCCGAACATTTTTAATTTGTTGCCGACGGATGTTAGAGGTCAAAATAAAATATGGAACAAAGGCAAAATAAAGGAATGGGTAAACGATCAAGAGTTATTTTTATGAAAATTGTAAAATGTTTATATTCTTAATTTTTTATCTTTTTTGTGTCTATATTAGGTTAAAATCGTTAAAAACAATAAAAAATGTATAAAAAAAGAACTCCACCGACAAGACACACAAGGTGGCTTGGTGGGTCTCTGCCAAAAAGAATGTTTTAAATATGTTTAAATTGTGATTTAAATAAATGTATACAAATTAAAGAATTAAAAAAAAAATTAAAAAAGATTTTAATCTTATTTATCCAAAAATACATATTGAACTAGTTAAATATCTAACGAGGAATCTGATTATGAGTGACAATTTACTTAATTTAAATTAATTTACTACTACTTTCACGTTTTTAAGCCTTAAATTAATTGTTCGCTATTAAAGCCTTGATAAATAACTGCGTTTGTGAAGATTGAAGAGATTTGTGAAGATCAAGATAACACCGCGTTTAAATGATACAGTGCCCTACGCAAAATCGGGCACGGATGAGGGCTTGAAGAAGAAGAGAAGAAGAATTTGGACACACTCAAAATGGCGTCGGCTGAGATTATTCATATTTCAATTATGTCGCCTTATTGCATCAGCCACTTTTTCACTCATATCAGAAAGAAGAAAAAAATCTAAAAACAATGCAAGCGGCGGAGAATGCGAAATACGATCATGTAGTTACTTCTCTAAGCTGGACCACATGCGATAAAATAAGTGCCAGAGCGCAAAGGCGTTGGGCACTGATTACATTGTACCTACACTCGGTATGTGGAGCGAAAATAATATTACTTATAAGATGAAATGCCTCTTGAAACACGAACCGAGGCAGGTTTGATTTTAAAATGTTTACGCTACCGTGCAATGCCAAAGAACAATAGCATATTATCATTAGGGTGTACGCTGGACTTGCAACTACTAAACAAATCAGCCCAGCCAGTGGACCCATGCGTTAGCATACTTTGTTGCAGTATTCTAACGACTTCCAGCGCTTTGGTTCTGCAAAGTTCATTTGCAAACTATTGACCCTTATCAGGGTATTGACCCAAACCTTCGAACCTTGCGAACATTGCGAACCTTGCAACCAATGGTGCATGGGGCACTGCATCAATCAAATCGTTTACGAGAGGCGTGCCTTCCATATAGACAGAAAAGCAGTGCCTATCCTAACCTGTCCGCCTCCGTAGTGTAATGGTCAGCACGCTCGGCTACCGTTCTCGAAGTCCCGGGTTCGATTCCCAGGGGGGGGTCAAATAAATATAAGTGATTTTTTCACTCTAATATTTATTCATATTATCCTGGACTGGTACCTGAAGCGGAGGGCTTATCACCTTTCCTTCGTGTGTTAACGATCAAGATAACACTGTGTTTATGTAATGCAGTGCCCTATGCACCATTGGGGTGCGGATAAGGGTTTGAATTGAATCCTAACTTACCCGCGTGAAATATTAAAACGCAATCAGTACCTACCCTACCTTACTAAGTACATAATACCAGCTTACCTTACTACCCACCTCTACTGCCTACCCTAGTAAGTAGTACTTAATCTACCTTACTAGTGGGGAAGAAAACGAAGGAGACAATGGTATGTGCATGTGAGGAGAATGGAACCATCCAGACTCACCCACGTCGCATTGCATGGCCAACCCCAATGTAGACGACTCCCGGGGAGACCACCAAAGAGATGGATTGACACAGCTGGTAATCAACATCGCAGTAGGATAATCCCTCTAAAAAACAGGCCACAAGGCCTACACCAAGAAGAAGAAGAAGAGGAAGAAAGTGGTCAGGTCAGGTGTTGGAATAATCGGCGGGTATGTACGGGGAGATGCACGAATGTGGAAGAGGCAAAGATTGTTTGCAAATACAAATTGGTGTGGTGTTCTATTCTTTCTGCCTACCCCCGTGGAGAAGGTTAATTGGTTAGTTATTAGCAAGGTGATCAGGCATACGCTTCGAATACCAGTCTGAGGTAATTAATAATTAAATAAATATAACAGTGAAAAAAAGTTTTTTTTACTCCTTGGGAATCGAACCAGGGACCTCCAGCATGGTAGCCATATGTGCTAACCACTACACTATAGAAGCGGACAAATAATTTTACACATATTTTTATTTATTTATATTTTTTGGAAGTTCGTAATTAGTGACTTTTGTCAGCTTCCATAGTATAGTGGTTAGCACATTTGGCTATCATACTGAAGATCCCGGGTTCGATCCCCAGGGGGGTCAAAATAAATATAAGTGTTTTTTTACCTCCAATATTTATTAAATGTTAAAATTAACTTTTCTATAAAGGCATGATGCATCATGCTATGTATTATAATACGTAGCGCCGTAGACAGCTACAATGGCGTAGTCGGATAGGCGCTCGACTGCGGAACTGACGTCGCGGGCTCGATTTCCGCCTATTGCTAAATTATTATTTGTTTTCTATTGGTCTAAGTTTTTGTGACGTATTTTCAACAACTACTAATACTACTTCTGACCTTTATCCGCAGCTAATGGTGCATAGGGCACTGCATCAAATTGATGGAACGTTAATTAGCTTGTTTATTATTTGAAGGCAAGGCGATCAGTTGTGCGCTTCAGGGACCAGTCCACGGTAATATTGAATTGATATCAGAGTGAAAAATCACTTATATTTATTTGAGCGCTTTCTGGGAATTGAACCCGGGACCTCCAGCACTGTAGACGGGCGTGCTGACCATTACACTACCAAAGCGGACAGTTTTTTTTACCTTGCTTTAAAATTCTAGATCAAAAATTGGCCTAGTTCAAATTAAATTACGAAACGCATGTGGTAACATTCCGCCCACTCCTTTCAAAAACGTCATAAATCCAAAATCGTCAATTTTCAGTTGTGCATGTTTTCGGAATGCCTAGAAAATTTACTATATCCCAGCAAAACCGGCATATTTTTAACTTAATATTTACCCGCTACAGGGCAGAAAATGTTGTTTTTGCATTTTTAAGAAAAGGTATTGTTTAATTACTTTTTTAAATGTACTAAATATTTTTCAAATGGAGAAAAAACATTCAGGTTTTACCTAAAAAGATCTGTTGCACAGTAAAAAGTTCAATAAGTGGCTTGATATTATATTTTTAATACATTGTATTATATTTTTAAACTTTAAAAACGTTCTCCTGAAAAAGTTTTTTGATTTATGACGTTCTTGAAAGGAGTAAGCGATTTATTATTACACATGCTACCCTGAGAGACACCTGAAATTTAATCATTTCATGCAATTTGATTAAGATAACTCGATACTTCTATGCTTCTTTGTGTGATAAGGAAAGGGAGAATAAGAAATATAAATTGATAAAAATATCAACTTAACAATTTGATATTTGTTTATCTAATATACAGTACGAATGCTTTATCATTTCACTTCGCAAAAACACCATGCAGACATTCTTATGTTGTTCTCTTGGAAAATGAAATTCGACTCCCGCTATTTAATATCAGCACTATTATAAATAATATTATAAAGACAATCGAATTTAAAATGCTGAACTGTAAATTCTAAACCTTCCATATCGTGAGATACAATACCACATAGGTTTCTCATTGTATCATCAAAAAATATTTTTAGAAACAATTTTTCTCCAGTGGCGGTACGTTTGCTGAAAGGGTGAGAAAAATATCTTCAAATAAAGATAAAAAAATTGACATTAATATAGCTCACACCTTTCAAGAACGTCATACATCAAAAATCGTCAATTTTCAGTTGTGCGTGGTTTCCGAATGTCCAGAAAATGTACTATATCCCAGCAAAAGAGGCATATTTTTAACTCAATATTTACCCGCTACAGGGCAGAAAGTGTTGTTTTTGCATTTTGAAGAAAAGGTATTGTTTAATTATTTTTTTTAATAAACTAAATATTTTTTAAATGGACAAAAACCTTAAGGTTTTACTTAAAAAGATCTGTTGCACAGTTAAAAGTTCAGAAAGTGGCTTGATATTTATTTTTAAAACATTGTATTATACTTTTAAACTTTAAAAACGTTCCACTGAAAAATCAAGTTTTTTGATTTATGACGTTCTTGAAAGGAGTGAGCGATATATGCAGGACCAATTTTCCAATGGTTATGCCTGTAGGGCCTTGGGAGGACAAAAGTAATGTCGGAAGACCCCAAAAGATATGGTCCGACGACATAATCGCTGTGGGGGGGGGGGGTTGAAACTAGCTGCAAGCAGCGACCGACCAAAGCGAATAGAAAGATACGGAAGAGACTTTTATCCAGCAGTGAAGGACTGAGGGCTCATGAAGAAGAAGAAAAATATGCTTGTAGGAAGAGCTACCGCTCTGCTGAACAATATCAGGCCGGATATTGAGCTGTTCCGTATGTCTGAGGGGGTATTCCGAAGCGGGATTCTACAACAAGATACTTCTTACTTTGTAATTACCTTGTGTTTTCTCATTTATTTCTTTTAAATATACTTCTTGTGCCTATTTATTATACCTGTGTATTGTTTTTATATTTTGCCATATATTGGTATTAGTTTTGGTTATTTAAAAAAAGCTTTTTTGTTACTTTATTATTTGTTTTCCAGTCTTGTTAACCTAAATCCCATGTCCCAAAATGAGAAATAGAAATTACTCATCGGGAATATTATATGTACTTATATATGATTTATGTATGTAATATGTTTTAAAATAAATAAATAAATAAATTTATATTATTTAAATATATTCTTTAAATGTAGGTTTGTCGTGAATAAACTAATTATTAAAAAAATAATTTTTAAATTACAAAAAAGTAGTGTTTATGAAATTTCGTGTGGAGATTGTGATAAAAAATATATTGGCCAAACTGCGAGAAATTTAAAGATTAGAATTAAAGAACATCATAGCGGTCTTGTAAGTAATTATTTTTCGGAATTTGCAAATCACATAATAGATACTAATCACTCATTTCACTCTCATAAATTAAAATTATTACACCTTGTTCCATATAAAGGCCAAATTATGAATTATCTTGAAAATTTAGAAATCCAAAAAAACCTGAATTCTAATAATAATTTATTAAATAATATATTGTTTCAAAATTCTTCACCATTGCTTTTCATTTTTCCTTTTTTTTTCAAACTCCGTCCCTTGACTAACCCCTTCCCCTTACTTTCCCCTCTCCTTATTTATAGAACAATTTTATATTTTATATTTTAGTTACTATACAGACCTGAATGATGGAAGTTTAACTTCTGAAACATGTAGTCTATAATAAAACTCAAGTGGTAAAAAACGAAGTGTTTTCTTTAATCATTGTAACATGTCTTACCACAAAGTTAATGCCAAAACAATAAATAAAATAAATAGAATTGCATTGAATTTATTATTATATTATATTTTGTCCACCGTAATAGTTTAATTGACGAGTTTGTTCAATATTTATGATTAGTTTCTAGAATGTATAAACACGAATAATTCTATTCATAAAAGGCAAAGTAGAGAGTCAACAAAGTGTGGGCAGAAGACATATCTCCTAGCTCCGGAATATACGAGATGGAACGGGGATCAGGACCGTCGAGGCGCTGTTTTTAGCTGCCTAAACAAGGACAATTACTCTCAAGTGATAATCGACGTCAGGAGGACTTGACATGACACGCGCAGAAGAAAACTAATTATGTTTTAATTTTCACTTAAATAATACCCCGGCCATATTTTGTTAGAGAGAAAGAAGTTCTTCGGTGAGCTTTTATACATTGCAGCGAGTTTAATTCCTATTATAAAATTAACATTCAAAATGAACATTTGAGATTGGACCGGGAAGAGAGACACGTGAGGAAGAAGAAGAAGAAGGGATAAAATTAAATATTTCTCTAATATTAACACGAATGTTTTATGAACATGAGACTTTGAAACCAAGAGTACGATCACCTGACTCATACCAGAGTTACGCAGGTATTAAAAATAGGTGAAAAACATTATTACCCTATCGCAAAACATAATGTTTGTAGCTTTAGCAAATACCGATTGTTCTCTGCAAACTAAGTATTTCTAATATTGCATGGTGGATGGTTGCGGAGTAACAAAGTACGGATGGAATGCCACATATTGAGCTGAAACAATCCGAGGTGTTTGTTTAACGCTTTTTTATTTCTCATTCAAATATCACGTCGCCAATCCCATAATAACCAATCGACCGCCACTGCTTTCAGTATTGTTACATTTTTGAGATAAGCTTTGCACAAATGAAGGGCTACCACATATGACGAAATAACATGAGCTTATTGAAATGATTATTCGAAGGATTTTATCTTCTTCTTCTTCTTCTTGGCTTTATAGCCTAGTTTAGAGAAGGATAAGCCTCCTGCAATGTTGATTTTTCTCTTCTTATTTATTCTCCTCCTTTTAAAAGATATTGTATTTTTTTGTATTTGTTTTCAAACCTGTGTTATCTACGATAGTTAATAATATTCATAAATTGTATTATATTGTATTTCTTCTTAATCTTCTTCTTCTGCTTAGTGTAGGTCTTATGGCCTGTTTTAGAGAGGGATTAGCATGCTGCGATGTTGATTCCTAGCTGTCAATCCATCTCTTTGGTAGTCTGTTCGGGAGTCTTCTACCTTGAGGTTGGTCCTGCAGTGCGATGTAGGGGAGTCTAGATGGTTCCATTCTCCTCAGATGCACATACCATTATCTTCTTCGTTGTCTTCCCCACCTAACGACATCTTCGATCTCGCATATATCCCTGATTCTGGCGTTTCTTATTCTATCTCGAAGGCTCTTGCCTGATATGCTTCTTAGAGTCTTCATTTCTGACACAAGCGCGTTTTTTTGTGCCAACGGTGTCCGCTCTACTATCGATTACATACGTCATGATGGGTCGGACACAAGTTTTGTAAATCTTGATTTTGCTGCCGATCTTCATCTCAGGATTTTTCCATATAGAGTTTTTCAGGGATCCTGAGATGGCTGCAGCCTTGTTTACTTGCCCCATTATGCGCATCGCCTAGCGACGTCTTGGATCTCTCATATTTCTCTGTCCTGGTGATCTTTATTCTTTCTCGTAGACTTTTGCCAGATATGCTCCGTAGAGTCTTCATTTCTGACACTCTTAGCGCGTATTTTTCTACCGCTCAGCATTGGATCCCATATGTCATGATTGGTCGCACACAAGTTTTATATAGTTTATGGTCTATATACTCGCCTGCAAAACTGGCGTCACGGGTTCGATTCCCACTTACAAAGATTTATTTTCAGCTGGTCTGAATACAATGCATTATTCATATCTATCTCCTTCATCCTTACACATCACACCATAGGAATGCAGATAGCTTTTAAAATAAATTAGAAACTAACTAACTAATCATCACGCCGCTTCTCTGCAGGGGTAGACAGAGAGAATAGAACGCCACACCACTCTGTCTTTGCAAACGTTTTTCGCCTCTTCCACGTTCATGCATCTCCTCATACGTACCCGCCTATTATTTCGACTCCTAACCTGACCGCTTTCGTGCATTTGGCATATCTTTAAAATAATTTGTATTATTCAAAAACAATATTTGAAAGTCCTTTTAAATCATTCTTCTAACTCAATGGTGCATAGGGCACTGGTTCGTATTGATGCATTCTTATCTTGATCGTTACTTACATAAAGGCAAGGTTATCAGTCATACGCTTCAGGGACCAGTCCAGGGTAGTATTAAATAATTATTAGAGTGAAAAATCAATAACATTTTATTTTCAGCCCCCCCTGGGATTTGAACCCGGGCCTCCAGTACGGTAGCTAAACACGCTAACCGTTACACCACGGAGGCGAACAAATTGAATCATTTATTTTTTTAAATAACTAAATAAATAATAATTTAATAAAATACTGCAATTATTGAATATTAGGAATTTTCAATTAATGCATGACCCTAAATGCAGAGACCACGTGGTTAACACCTATATAAGGGGTACGCCTGACGCTGTAAAATCATTCCTCAATCGGCGAATCGGTCCAAGTCACCACCGGGAACATCGGGTAAGATTTCTTATTTTATTTAAATTTAATTATTAAATTCATTAAAAAATAATATTTTACTTAAATGCTTTTAATTTAATTTGATTTGTTTTAAAGTAGCGCTTTAAAATAGTGTATTTAATTTTATTTAAATTAAATTAGAAAATTACACAATTTACATTAAATTCTTTTAATTTTTTTGTTTGTTTTAAAGTATCGCTTTAAAAGAGTTTTTTATATTTAAAATTTATTTCTATTTGTAATTAAATTTATTCTTTTGTATTAAAATTGAGTTTAAGTAGGAATTGTTAATTAATCACAGGGAGGAGAGGAGACCATAAAAATGATTTTAATAGAAATCCATTGAAGAGTTGCGCATCGGAAAGCAGTTTCCAGTAATGGGTAAGTCTTCATTTTTATTAATTTATCAGAAGATTTATATAAATATCAAATATTTTTGAAATGGTTATTTTGCTTTAACGATCTTAAAAAAGCTTTAGTTTATTATTTTTATTTAAGTAATTCTTAAATTGGTTATTAAATTTTTTTTTTTTTTTTTAAATAATTTTAAAATCAGTGCGAAGTTAACAGTTGTATATTTTTAATTTATTGTTAGGTAATTTATAAATTGTGTTATTTTTTAAACATTAAAAAATCAGTGTAAAGTCAACATTTGTTTTTTTTTTAAAATTAGTTGTTAGGTAATTCTTAAATTGAGTTATTTTTTAAAAATAAAAAAATCAGTGCAAAGTCAACAGTTGTTTTTTTTTCAATTTGTTGTTAGGTTATTCTTAAATTGTGTTATTTTTTATAACTAAAAAATCAGTGCAATTTTAACAGTTGTATACTTTTAGAGTGATGTAGTGTTAGTATAAAAATAATATATAAGTAAAATTTGCCATTAAATTAGAGTGAAGTGTAAGGACCATAAAAATAACATAAAATAATTTAAATAAATAATTGTTCCTTGGAAGGCGGTATCCAGAAAAAGGTGAGTGTATATTTTTTTTATTTGTTTTTTTTTATTAACTACTTGTTCTTGAGTCTACATTTATTGTATTTATGTATGATTTGGCTCAATTCGGAGCTCAGATGTAATTTTATTGTGTTTTTCCGTCAACGGTGGGATTGAGTGTAGACACGTAACGATAGGTAAGAAGCTATAGACGAGTCGTTTAGACGACATTGAAAGATAGTTTAAGAGATCAACGACGTAGCTAGACGTAGCCGTATAGTCGTAACCGTAAAGATGAAGACTCAAAACGTAGTCGTAGAGATGTAGCTATCAAGTAGTAGCTGTAGAGTCAAAGAAGTTTGGTAGTAGCCTTATAGGCGTAGCCGTATAGCTGTGTAGAAGTAGCTGTATAGACGTAGCCCTATAGCTGTAAAGAAGTAGCTGTAAAGAGGTAGCCGTAGAGAAGCAGTAGAAGATACGCAGCCGTAGAGTTGTTCGTAGAGTGGTGTCCAGAGAGATGATGTAGCCAGAGAGATGTAGACGTAAAATCGTAGTCGTATAGCCGTAGCCGTAAGGCATAATTGTAGAGACTTAGCCGAAGAAGCGTAACAGTAAGGAATAGACGTATAGACAAAGCCGTTAGGCGTAGACGTAGGGACGTATCATAAGGCGTAACGTTGAGTCGTAGCTGTAGAGAGGTAGTCGTAAGACGTAGAAATATAGAAATATAGCCGTAGAGACGAAGTAGTAGAAATGTAGTCATATAGCCGTAGCCGTAGAGGCGTAGCCGTAGCGGCGTAGCTGTAGCCGTAGAGGCGTAGCTGTAGCCGTAGAGGCGTAGCCGTAGCGGCGTAGCTGTAGCCGTAGAGGCGTAGCTGTAGCCGTAGAGGCGTAGCTGTAGCCGTAGAGGCGTAGCTGTAGAGACGTAACAGTAAGGCGTGAACGAAGAGTCATACCTGTAGAGATGTAGTCGTAAGGCGTAGACGTAGAGACGTAGCCGTAAGGCGTGAACGTAGAGTCGTACCTGTAGAGACTGTACGAGCTGTAGAGACGCAGTGGTAGAAACGTAGTCGTAGAGACGTAGTCGTAGAGACATAGTCGTACAGAAAATCGTAGAGTTGAATCGTAGAGACGTAGTCGTAGATATGTAGTCGTAAGGCGTGAAGGTAGAGTCGTAGTTCTAGAGACGTAGCCGTAGAGGCGTAGTAGTAGAAACGTAGTCGTAGAGACGTAGTCGTACATAATAATCGTAGAGTTGAAGTAGAGATGTATAGACGTAACCATATAGTTGTATTGAATTAGCTGTATGGACGTAGCCGTATAGCTGTATAGAAGAAAATGTATAGACGGAGCCATAGAGACGTAATCGTATAGCCGTATAGATGTAGCTGTACAGACATTGACGTTAAGTTGTAGCCGTTTAGAAGTAGCCCCGTAAAGCCGTAGCTGTATAGGGCTGTAGGGACATAGTAGTAGAAACGTAGTCGTAGATACGTAGCCGTAATGGTGGAGCCATAAGGCGTAGACGTAGATTCATAACTGTAGAGACGAAAATGTGAAGCGTAGACGTAGAGATGTAGTAGTAGAATCGTAGTCGTAGAGACGTTGTTGTACAGAAAAATCGTAGAGTTGTATCGTAGAGGTGTGGCCGTAGATACTTAGCCGTAAGGCGTGAACGTAGAGTCGTGGCGATGTAGAGATGTAGTTGTAAGTCGTAGAAGAATAGGCGTAGCCGTCGAATCGTTGTCGTAGAGACGTAACTGTAGAGACGTAGTCCTTTAGCTGCAGCCGTCAAGACGTAGCCGTATAGTCGTAACTATAAATATAAAGACTCAAGACGAAGTCGTAGAGATGTAGCTGTAGAGTCATAGAAGTTTGGTAGTAGCCTTATAGACTTAGCCGTATAGCTGTGTAGAAGCTGTATAGACGTAGCCCTATAGCTGTATAGAAGTTGCTGTATAGACGTAGCCGTATAGCTGTATAGAAGTAGCTGTATAGACGAGCCGTATAGTTGTATAGGAGTAGCTGTTTAAACGTAGCAGTATAGCTGTATAGAAGTAGCTGTATAGACGTAGCGGTATGGCTGTATAGACGTTTAAGGTTAAGTATATAGTTGTAGAGCCGTTAGAAACATGAGCATGTAATATGTGCTATATTAAACCGTAAAGCTGTAGCAACAGATGGAGAGACTTAGCTGTGGAGGCGTAGTTTAGAGAAGTAGCTGTAGAGATGAGGCCGAAGAGACATCGTCGAAGAGCCATAGTGTAAAAAAGTAGCTATATAGAAGAGGCCGTAGAAATCAAGTCTTTGAGACATGGTTGTAAAGACATAGCAGTAGAGATGTAACTGTAGAGACGCAGTTAAGAGAAGTAGCTATGGAGACGTAGAGACATAGCTGTAGATGTGTAGTGTAGAGAAGAGGTTGTAGATACATAGACGTAAAGACGTAGCTGTAGAGCTATAGTGTACACCGTAGCTGTAGATACGTAGACATAGGCGTAGCTGTAGAGCCGTAGTGTAGAGTGTAGCTGTAGATACGAAGAAAGAGATGTAGCTGTAGAGACCCACAATGTAGATTGTAGCTGTAGATACATAGACATAATCGTAGCTAAAGAGCTATAGTGTAGAGTATAGCTGTAGATACGTAGACATAGACGGAGCTGTAGAGCCATAGTGTAGAGTGTAGCTAGTAGATACATAGACATAAACGTAGCTGTAGAGCCATAGTATAGAGTGTAGCTGTAGATACGTAGACCTAAATGTAGCTGAAAAGCCGTAGTGTAGAGCGTAACTGTATATACGTAGACATAGATGAAGCTGTAGAGTCGTAGTGTAGAGCGTAGCTGTAGGTACGTAGATACAGACGTAGCTGTAGAGCCGTAGTGTAGAGCGTAGCTGTAGATACGTAGACATAGACGAAGCTGTAGAGCCGTAGTGTAGAGCGTAGCTGTAGATACGTAGATACAGACGAAGCTGTAGAGCCGTGGTGTAGAGCGTAGCTGTAGATATCTAGATACAGACGTAGCTGTAGAGCCGTAGTGTAGAGCGTAGCTGTAGATACGTAGATACAGACGTAGCTGTAGAGCCGTAGTGTAGAGCGTAGCTGTAGATACGTAGACACAGACGTAGCTGTAGAGCCGTAGTGTAGAGTGTAGCTGTAGATACGTAGATACAGACGTAGCTGTAGAGCCGTGGTGTAGAGCGTAGCTGTAGATACGTAGATACAGACGTAGCTGTAGAGCCGTAGTATAGAACGTTGCTGTAGATACGTAGACATAGACGTAGCTGTAGAGCCGTGGTGTAGAGCGTAGCTGTAGATACGTAGATACAGACGTAGCTGTAGAGCCGTGGTGTAGAGCGTAGCTGTAGATACGTAGGTGCAGACGTAGCTGTAGAGCCGTAGTGTAGAGCGTAGCTGTAGATACGTATATATATATATATATATATATATATAGACGTAGCTGTAGACCCGTAGCGAAAAGAAGTAGCTGTAGATACGTAGCAGTATTATCGTAGACCTATTTAGGCAGATGTATAATAGTTCTAAAACGTACATCTTTGATGCAGTTCTATTTTTTTTAAACAGAGCAGCGTATGGTTTGCACACAAAACGAAAAGTTTTGTTGAGTTGAAAGGTGTGTTTATTATTATTTTTTTTAACTACATATATCTACCGATCATAATTATTTATTATCATTTTGTGTTAAAGAAATTAGGTTCAATCATATTTAACGCAACAATTTTAATGGAGATATATATACTCTATATATCTTTATATAGAGTTAAAATGCGCCAAATTTTTATTGTATAATATAAGTGAGAACTGAGTTCTCGTGTGAATAAAAAATGAATAAATAAAATGAACAAATAAATGAAAACAACAATTAACACATTTACATATCTCCACTCTATAGTGCTAATATTGCATAATCAATTAGAAAATAATGATAATGTTATCATTGATATTTTTAATGATGGCATTGAGAAATACAAGAGGTTTATTACCAGATTGGCAAAATTGAACTGAAACAGACTCTTGAATTTTCCACCTTAATCTTGTAGCTTAGTTTAATTTCGCTTTTAATTTTTACTTTATTTTTATTTTATTTCATTACTATTCATGGTTACTATTCTTTTTTTACTACCTTATTTCTATTCTTTCATTACAAATGTATATAACCTGTACTTTTACTTTTTTTAGTTTCTTGTGTTTTCATCTTATTGATGAAAAACATTTTAACGATTTTTAACAGGTGGCATGAAAGTCATTGCTCTATAGTAAGATGCCATGATTTTTGTAAATGGCTGCAAACTTTAGTTCTACTTTGACATTTCGCTCACTCCTTTCAACAACGTCAAATATCAAAATACTAGATTTTTCAGGAGATCGTTTTTAAAGTTTAAAAATAACATGAAATGTATTAAAAATAAATTTCAAGCCACTTATTGAACTTTTTACTGTCCAACTGATATTTTTAGGTAAAACCTGAAGGTTTTTCCTCTATTTAAAAAATATTTAGTAAATTAAAAAAATAATTAAGCTTAACCCTTTCTTCAAAATGCAAAAACAATACTTTCTGCCCTGTAGCGGGTAAATATTGAGTTAAAAATATGCCGCTTTTGCTGGGATATAGTACATTTTGTGGACATTTCTAAAACATGCACAACTGAAAATTGACGATTTTTGATATATGACGTTTGTTGAAAGGAGTGAGCGATTTGTGAAGTGAACAGAAGCAAAATATACGTCAACAAGACATAAATCGCTTTACTCTTCATGAACGCGCAAAATTGTTTCGATATTTTGGTGGAATAATTCGTTGGTGTTGTTACTGTAGTGTGAATTTAGGCGCAGATTTTCCGACGCCAACTAGGCAAACGCCACGGCGTCAAGCCTCTCGCCCAGAAGTGTAAGAGACAACACGATGTACTGCATCTTTGTGTAAGGTACTGCATTGGAATTTATGTATTAAATGTTAAATCAAACACTGACGTTTTCAGTCTACCAGTTGTATTTTATTGTTATAAAAACACTTAAAAAACCATTTTGTGACGATTGTTTTGCCTAGTTATGGCATTTTCAAACAAATGTCATTCTGCATATAAAACTGATTTTGAAATGTGTTTGATTTAATATTTAATACGTAAATTGAAATGGAGGTTTAAAAATTAAACGCAAAATCTACAACTACTGCATTGTGTTGTTGTTTTTGTGTATTTCTGTGTCGTAGTTAGGACTTTATGCTTGATTGTGAGTTAGGGTTTTTTTGGTCCAAAATTTGGTGGTGGTTTTACAAAATTTTATTTATTTAGATGGCACGAGCAGGTATGCCAAATACTTGAAAGTGGTCGGGTTAGGAGTCGTAATAATCGGCGGGTATATATGAGAAGTTGCATGAACGTGGAAGAGGCGTAGAATGTTTGTAAAGAGTGGTGTGGCGTTCTATTATCTCTGTCTACCCCTGCGGGGAAGCGGCGACATGGTTAGTTAGTTAGTTTTACTTAGATCGGGAGTGACAGGAATATTGAGAGCTTTTGAATGTAAATTAACTTAGTTCATAAAACAAAAACTAAAAATTGCTTTGCAAGAGAAGGTCTGCACCAGGCGACGTGCTACGCGATTGAACATCTATCGGCAGTTTTTACAACGAATTTTGTTAAAAGACTTGAAGATGTTCATCTCCGTTCTCAATTAGATGAACAAGCTTTTTTTTGACCTACTGAACTATTATCTGTTACGGTCCCTTTAAAGCAAGAGTGGCCAACACGCGGCCCGCATGGGGCCCGCCGGGTGTAGCCCGCGGAGCATTTCACACATTTTTTGAGTGCTAGAGCGACTCAAAGTCATAATACTATGTGAAAGCGAGTTATACAGTAGCCATGAAACTAGTCGAATTAAGCATATTAAATCTCAAATGAGAACAAGATTCACTGACGAGCATTTGGAAAACAGTTTGCGTGTAGCAACAACATCAATCGTTAACGTATCAACATTAATGCACTTATTTCTGACAAACAAAATCAGACGTCTCAAAAATTAAAAAATGATTACTTTTTAATTTTATTTTTTGTATTGCCTAACTCTTTCTTATCAATATGTTCGATTCACATTTTTGCTGTATGTTCTTTGAAAAAAACAATAAATTTCATTTTTGATTTGAATAATAAAAGAAATTTTGTTTTACGGTCCGGAAAGAAATCTGATTTCTAAAATTTGGCCTGGCTATTGAAAATGTTTGCCACCCATGCATTAAAGGGATGAGGCAATACTAATAATCATACTAACGTCAAGGGACCTTGGTAACACCAGGGCCAGCCCTACCTCGATACTCCCAACTTCCCGGGTCTTGCTCTACCCTCATCAGTTTGACCTTTAGGTTTAGGCAGGGCTTTTTTTTCGTGTAACGCGGTGGATATATATTTTTTATTTTTCGAAATCAATTATACGACACAATGTTTGCGCTTACGTAATTAGAATCTTTATAAAAAACGTTAGTTTTCAAAATGATAGGTTTTTTAAAAATTTATTTATTGATTTGGCGTTTAATTTGTAGAACTTCATATAAATATATATATATATATATATATATATATATATATATATATATATATATATATATATATATATATATATATATATATATATATATATATATATATATATATATATATATATATATATATATATATATATATATATATATATATATATATATATATATATATATATATATATATATATATATATATATATATATATATATATATATATATATATATATATATATATATATATATATATATATATATATTTATATATATATATATATATATATATATATATATACATATATATATTTATATATATATATATATGTATATTTATATATATGTATAAATTTATATAAATATATATATATATATATATATATATATATATATATATATATATATATATATATATATACATATATATATATATATATATATATATATATATATATATATATATATATATATATATATATATATATATATATATATATATATATATATATAAAATTTAAATCGAACACAGAATTCTTGAGTTTACTGAGTTATATTTTATTAACAAAAACACATAAAAAATATATTGTGACAATTGTTTCGCCTTGTTAGGCAACAATTGTCACAATATTAATTTTTTAATGTGTTTTTGTTAATAAAATACAACTTAGTAGACCCAAAAAATCTGTGTTTGAATTAAAATGAAAACATAAATGATGGGAAATGTTACTTTAAATATTATTTAATCCTTTCGATGCCAGATTAATATGGCCGTACGCAGCAGCCCGTGATTTTTTTCTACAAAAATGTGAAAGCATTTAAAAAGATGATTATAACTTTAATAATATCGGTAAATTGTAATATTTTAGTATTTTTTGATCTTTCAAATAGAAGTTTCTATATATTCAAATTTTAAAAAATGCAATTGCATTTGATATTGGCTTGCGACAAGCTTAAACAAGAGCGCGTTTACGCGCTTATTTTGTATGGCTGACCTGGCAAGCACGGGATTGGAGAGCGCGTTAACGCGCTCGTGGCACCGAACCGGTTAAATGATAATTTAATATAATTCGTTTTAGTAAAAAGCTTTACATGATGTTAGTTCCTGGACCTTTTTTGTTTAAAAAAAAGCCCTTGGTTTAGGAAATGATTTTTAGGGTCACTTTTGTGGCTTAGGTTGTTTGGTATTCCTCCTTAGGACTTTGGGTTTGGGTGGACTCTGGTGGTGACTCGGAAGGTTGGCCTGTCGGTGCGGGTGGTTTACTAACTTTCCTACCGCTGTCACCCTGGGTATTAGAACATAGTGGTTAGTATTAACTTACATGCCCCGCTGACAGTGATAGGGACTTTCAAAGCATTAGTAATAATTTTTATATTTGGAGGCCAAAAACTTTCCATTAGTTAAATACCGATATAAGATTCAAAAAACGAAAAGAAAAGTTTTTTTAATGGATGGGCCCGAATAGAAGCGAAAAGCTTCAATCCGACCTGGGAATGTGGTGGGAGCTTTCAGAGTTCTTTTTACTAAAAGAAGTGGTAGGTGCATTGATAGAAGTACTACTACTACCAACACGCCGTTTCCCCGCAGGGGTAGGCAGAAAGGATGGAACGCCACACTCTTCTGTCCTGACATACACTCCTCGCCTCCTTCACATCCATACATCTAGTCATACATGTTCTCCGATTATGCAGACTTTTTACACCACCAGATTTTAGGTTCCGATTGATCTGATCGTGCCAAGTCTTTTTCGGTCGTCCTAGTTCTGTTTTCCCGCTCACATTCGCCACATAAATTTTCTTAGTCATTCTCTCGTTATCCATTCGCTCCACATGTCCACCGTAAAAAAGCATGTGTTAGGTTTTCTTTGGTCCATTTGTATTTTGGATCTCGTTATTTAAAGCGTTACTCAAATCTACGAAGCAGTGCATTAGGGGAAGGTTAAACTTTGCATTACATCGTTGCACCTGAATTCGATTAATGCAAGTTTAAACTTTCTTCTAGTTTACTATGTGGCGGTGAAATTGACGTTCCGGAAATATACGATAAATTCAAGTTATGTATATAATGTATTAAAGTAGGATTTTTTTTCAATTTTAAAAGAGTTTTTTTTTTACATATCACTCACTCCTTTCAATAACGTCATACATAAAAAAACTTGATTTTTTAAGAGATTACTTCACTGCATGACTTGTTTTGCATGACTGCATGACTGCATTGACATTTCGTCTTCGAGAGAGAAGTGAAGTTATTATTTTGGCGTTCATAGCGCATCTTTTGGCTAAATTATGAACTATTGTATATACTTGAGTAATGAATGTATCTAATCAGTAACAACAAAGAATGGTTGCTTAAATTTTTAAAGGACGTTTTAACACTAACTTTTGGGTATGTAACAAATTTGATACACTATGCAGTGAAGGGTTAAAGTTTAAATTTCTAATGAAATGTATTAAAAATAAATATTAAGCCACTTTTTGAACTTTTTACCGTGCAACAGATCTTTTTAGGTAAAACCTGAATGTTTTTTCTCCATTTGAAAATTTTTTATATTTTCAAAAATATAATGAAACTATATCTTTCCTTCAAAATGCAAAAAAACACTTTCTGCCCTGTAGCCGGTAAATATCAAGTTAAAAATATGCCGCTTTTGCTGGGATATATTACATTTTCTGGGCATTCTGAAAACATACACAAATGAAAATCGACGATTTTTGATATATGACGTTGTTGAAAGGAGTGAGCGATATGTTTCATCTTCATCTTCTCTTCCTGACCGACAATCAAGCCTCTTCAGCTTGGAGTAATACTTAATAGTAAAATAAGATATTGTTCCTCTAGATCAGGGGTCCAAAAGAGCCAAACGTGAGTGGAAAAACGATTTGGAAACTTTTAGGGAGCCAATTTTTAATTTAAAATAATTTTATTGAATTTATTAAATGTTCAAAAGATCCATGAGGATGGTTGTCTTTAGTATAAATAGGCATGTTTGCTATCAAACGAGCTTTTTATCGGGATATTGAACGTGAAAGTGGTTTGAAACTAGTGTAGTTTTTCATTCTTCTCTATATTTACATTTTTAACATGAATAAGGTTTTATGAGGGCTCATATGTGCTTAAACGGCACCATCCCTCCTTACCCGACCCAACTAAAAATGAATATGCAGAGAATAGTTAAAAAACACAACATTTTTAAAAACGTCATTTTGTATTTGACAAAGAAAGTTTCACGAAAATTGCTTAAAGAGCCGCATATGGCTCGCTTGTAGTTGGAAATAGAACCTAAGGAAATTTGGCATGATCAAGTATTTCATGTAAGTGGTCTGGTCCGGAGTCGGAATAATCGGCGGGTATGAATGAGGAGATGCACTAATGTGGAGATGCCGAAGATTGTTCTCAAAGAAAGACTGGTGTGTTTTATTCTCTCTACCCACCCTTGCAATGAAACGGCGGGATAGTTATTTATTAATAATTTGATGGAATAAACGCGACACGAAGTGACAGGCTTAACCCATCATCAAGGACATTAGGGAAAGTTGAAACTTTGCATATTATCGTTGCATCTGAATTCGATTTATGCAAGTTCCAACTGTTTCCTGGTTTACCTGCTCGCCTGCGGAATTGGCGTCACGAATTCGCTTTACACTTGCCGTATGAGAAATTCAAGAAAAGTGTCCTTTTCCACGAGGTGAGACAACAAGAGGGCCAGGATAACCCCTTGCCATCTGCAGTCAGCCATCCACAATAACGAGAAGCTCAGCAAACTGCTCTTCGGTGTGACCATGCATTAGTCACGCCGGAGTGCATTTGGCTCAGTTACTCGTCATTGTAAATGGATGACTCCAGATGTCGAGTGGTCATGCTGGCCTCCTTGTTGTCTCTGACGGCGTTGCCAGACAACTCCAATACATCGGCAGCCAGGTACTCCACCACGGCAGCAAGGTACATGAGCATACCGGCCCTACTCTCTCGGCGATTTTGCCCTTCATGAGCAGCCTGTGAATGCGGAATAACAGAGCGACATGGTTCAAACGGGACTTTGATTTTCTCTCCAATGTGCCTCCTTTTCCGTGACCTGACATGGTGGTGCATCTCTAAAATTGTCTCCTTTACTGGTGGTAGGATGTAAGGATGTGAGCTGACGTGTTTGAGGTATTTAAGGTAACCGTTTTATTCTATTCAGGTTAAGTATTTCAGTACATGTTCTTAGTGATCTATTGCATAACGTTGTTGTGTTTTATTGCAGTGAATCGTCTCAGAAGGGACTCGGATTTAAAGCTGAGGAATTTAGGTTAATTAAAATAGATTACATACACACTATATTGTCAAGGTCCGTACCCTTAAGGGATACACTGAACACGAGATAAACTTAACATCTTTTACCACATATGTTTATTGAGACAGAAACTCCCACAATTGCACCACGCTATCTAAGACCTCCATTATTAAACGAATGACTGAACGAATTTATACAACATCAGGCGATCAAAAACATAAGCAAGATTCAACTTCGGGCATGAAAGAATTTCACACCTAGTATATCACAGCTTTCATTACACATTTGATAGTATAGTGTGATGATTATCTGTGGTATATTTTGTGATGAAGAATTATACTACCGAAAACACCGTTTGAAAATACACTTAGATTGCATTCGAATATGTCATGGATTTTCATTACACTGGAATCAAGTTAGTGTGATGATCTTCCGTGGCATTTTTTGACGCAATACATCATGATGAAAATAACATCTCCAACAAATATCGCACAAGACGACAACAAGAGTGCCTCCGGAAATGTCATAGATTTTCATCACCCTGATATTATAACAGTGTGATGACTTTCTGTGACACTTTTTGAGTCATTACTCGTACATCATTTACTTCCACAACATCAGGCGATCAAAAACATTAGCGAGATTCATCTTCGGGTATGAAATATTTTCACACCTGGTATATCACAGCTATTCATTACGTATTATGTTGTATTGTGTGATGATTATCTGTGGTATATTTTGTGATGAAAAATTATATTTCCGAAAAAACACCGGTCAAAAATACATTTGAATTGCATTCGAATATGTCATGGATTTTCATTACACTGAAATTAAGTTAGTGTGATGATCTTCCGTGGCATTTTTTGACGCAATACATCATCATGATGAAAATAACATCTCCAACAAATATCGCACAAGAAGACAACAAACAACAGTGCTTCCGGAAATGTCATAGACTTTCATCACCCTGATATTGTAACAGTGTGGTGACTTTCTGTGATATTTTTTGAGTCATTACTCGTACAACATCACTTACTTCCACAACATTAGGCGATCAAAAGGATTGGCGAGATTCATCTTCAGCCATGAAATAATTTCACATCTGGTATATCACAGCTATTCATAACGCATTTTGTTGTATTGTTTGGTGTTTATGTGTGGTATATTTTGTGATGAAGTATTTATTATCTTTCCCATAAAACACCGGTCAAAGATACACTTAAATTGCATTCGAATATGTCATGGATTTTCATTACACTGGAATCAAGTTAGTGTGATGATCTTCCGTGGAATTTTTGGACGCAATACATCATCATGATAAAAACTAACATTTCCAACTTTTATTGCACACGAAGATATCAACGGTGCCTCCGGAAATGTCTTAGACCTTCATTCCGTTAATATTGTAACAGTGAAATTATTTCTTGTGACATTTTTGAGTCATTACTCGTATAACACCATTTACTTCCCCAACAGGTGATGAAAAACATTGGCGAGATTCCTCTTCGGGCATGAAATAATTTCACACCTGGTATATCACTGATTAGCATTACACATTTGATTGTATACTAGTGTGATGATTATCTGTGATATATTTTGTGATGAAGAATCGTTTTTTCGAAAACACCGCACAAGACAACAATATGGCCTCAGAAAAAACACAGGTCGTAGACCTGTGTTTATAATGCAGTTGGTCCGATATTGGTAAGTATTTAATGTATTTTAATGAACACACGGTGAATATATCAATTATGTTTCTAAAACTCATGCGCTGTGTAACGAATCGTACCTAGATGGCCAGCAACCTGTGGCGTTGGGTAACCAGCTTACCGAGAGGGTCAAGAGTTTCAAGTCCTTGGGAGTGTAAATAACGGAAAAAGGCAACCTCCGCTAAGACTGTGAGTGCGTTTAGGGTTTGCGGCAGCGCATCCAACAGTGTAAAGGCCATCTGGAGATGTATGGCATGGTCCAGTTTCTTGGATATAGGAGTATACTAATTCGTAAACTAAATGTAGTTGGAATGAGTTTTCTCAGACGACTATGCGGCAAAACGTTGTATGATAAATGTTCGAATGGTGATTTAAGAAAACAATGCAAGGTTGAGATAAGCATTATCGATAAAATTAAGAATGGCGTGTTGAGATGGTTTGAGTATGTATGTAAATGGAATGAGTGAACAAAGCATTGTAAAAAAAAATGTGGCGAATGCGGTTGGTTATATTTAGAACCAGAGCAAGACCGAGGGAAACTTGGCGTGATCAAGAATTTTAAGTAATTGAGTCAGTCAAAAAGTCAGATTGGTCGGAATAATCGGCGGGTATGTATAAGAGATGTATGAATGTTGAAGAGGGGAAGATTGTTCGCAAATACAGATTGGTGTGGCGTCTATTCTCTCTGCCTACCCTTGCAGTGAAGCGTAGTGATGGTTAGTTTATTATAATTTGATGGAATAAACACGACATGAAGTCAAAGGCTTAACCCATCATTAAGGATATTAGGGAACGTTGGAACTTTGCATAATATCGTTGCATCTGAATTCGATTTATGCAAGTTCCAACTGTTTCCTGGTTTGCCTGCTCGCCTGCGGAATTGGCGTCACGGATTCGCGTTAGACTAGTTGTGTGATCAATTCAAGAATACTGTCCTCTACAACGAGGTGCTAAAGGGCAGCCCCGCCAGAGACAACAAGTAGGCCAGGATCACCCCCGCCATCTGCAGTTTACCATCCATAATGACGAGAAGCTCAGCTAACTGCTCTTCGACCAAACCAACGCTAACGGAGGCGCACTGCCCAACATCTTGGCCATGCATTGGTCACGCCGGAGTGCATTTAGCTCAGTTTCTCGTCATTGTGGATGGCTGACTGCATGTGTCGGGTTGTGATGCTGGCCTCCTTGTTTTCTCTGACGGCGTTGCCGGACAACTCCAATACATCAGCAACCTGGCACTCCATGACGGCAGCAAGGTATATAAGCACACCAGCCCCACCCTCTTGGTGAAATTGCCCTTCCTTAGCAGCCTGTGGATAAACCTATTTGGAATAGCAAACCGGCATGGTTTTTATTTTATTTTATTTTATTCATTTAATAAATTTACATTTTTATTTATAACATAATACATTTGAATCATTTATACATATGGAGAACTTTTATATTTCGATTCGCTGTGCGTCTCCATAAAAGAGACTGTGCTCTTGTGCTTGGAGAGGGACTTACACTCGTGGTATAATGTTATATAATAAAATATATAATATTTGTTATATAATATTTTTTCAAGATTTAAATGTATTGAGCTTTAATTTTTTTCTTAAGTATTTTTATATCATCTATTTTTTTAAATTTCTTTAGGGAGTTTATTGAAATGTTTGATTGCCAAATATTTGAAGTTTTGTTGATATTGCTTGGTGAATGCTGAAATGGTTCAAACGGGACTTTGATTTTCTCTCTACTTTGCCTCCCGTTCCGCGACATGACATGGTGGATGGTGGTGTATCTTTGAAGTTTTCTCCTTTACTGGCGGTAGGAGGTATTGTTACGAGGTGGTGCGTTTGAGGCGTTGAAGGTTCCCGTTGTATTTCATAAAGTTTAAGTATTTCAGCTTATGTTCTTGGATTATCATTGTCTACTTAGATCATCATTGTCAGATCATCATTGTCATAACTTTGTTACATTTTTATTGCAGTGAATCGTCCCAGAAGGGACTCAGATTCGAGGCTAAGGAATTCAGGTGAATATAAATAGAGTACATCATTATTACACGATACTGACAAGGTCCGTACCATTAAGGGATGCGTTTAATACCTGCCACACTTAACCACGAATGTTCCTGCGGATAGAAATTCCCAGAAATGCACACTCGAATTTACATTATCAAACAAATCGATGTGATTTTCTCAGATGACTGTTAACCTTTAGAACACTGACACATAATGTTTAATTATTTAATTTAATGAAATGTTAACCCAACATTAAGTACATTAGGGAAAGTTGAAACTTGGATTATATCGTTGCATCTGAATTCGATTAATTCTAGTGACAACTATTTCCTGGTTTACCTGCCCTTCTGGAGAATTGGCGTCACACATTCGGTTTACGCTAGTTGTATGACAAATTTAAGAAGGATTTTTTTCTATTTTGTGGGAGTTGTTTATTTTTTCATGTTTCGCTTTACGTGTCATTCCATTAAAACACTTAAATTCGTCTGTGTATTTTGAATACAAACTAGTGGCATAGAAGGAAATGAGTAAATAAAAAAATTCAAAGAAATCTGTTGTTGATAAATGAGAATATAATAATGAACGTGTATGGGTCACTTTCTTAAAGTATTTTTTTTTTCACATTTTAAGTTTATCCGTATACTTGTTCATAAATCTAAGGGATGTTAAAAATATGAATATTACTCCCATGTGGAGAAATCCAGATTTGTGAATAAATACTTGAGCAAATTAAAAATGTGGAAAATCAGGCGTTTCGCAGTATGTGAAATAATCCGGTTAGGATATTATTGATATCTAAATAATAATTTCTCTTCTAAATAATGTAATCTAACCACAGATGGCTCTAGTGAACTCAAAAGTACGGTGTCGTGAGATTAATGATACACGCAGGAGTTTCAAAAATTTGAGTAAAGCGGTTATCAATCATGGGTAGAATGGTGACTGTTGCACATGTGTCGTGGCATAAGCCCCGTAAATACCCAGACATCCATATTCTTTCTTCATCTATGTTGAGATGTCAAAAATGTTATTTATTTTAGGTTTCAGTAGGTGACAAAAGGCTTAAAGGTGTAAAGGTCAAAACAGGATTTCAGCAGAATTATCATTTACAGAATTTCGTGGTTTCTGTCGAATGTTGTATTTGAAGGAGTTCGGCAATCATTACGAAAATCTGTGAAGTGTGATCGAGCTTCGGGTGTATTCTTCCTACTGAGTGTACGTACAACTTTCTATTTGAATCAGTTTGCCGAGTTCTCACATCACTTCGTGCGAAGAAACACATCGTCTTCTGACCCATATTTTTACTCAATGGTAGATAGTCGACCTCATCACATGGACGCGGTGTTAGGTCGACCATTAATCAGGTGAAAGCAAGGTGAACAGTATTGAGGTCGGCCCAGTGATCTATTCTGTGGGGCTTGGTCTGTAGTCTAGTTTATTGGATCAAGAAGTATTATAAATTGATGGAATATATCGTTCACTCCTTTCAACAACGTCAAATATCCAATATCGTCAATTTTCACTTGTGCATGTTTTCGGAATGCCCAGAAAATCTACTATATCCCAGGAAAAGTGGCATATTTTAAATTTAAAATTTACCTGCTACAGGGCAGAAAGTGTTTTTTTTCGCATTTTGAAGAAAAGGTATTGTTTTTACATTTTTCAAATGGAAAAAACATTCAGGTTTTACCTAAAAAGATCTGTTGCGTAGTAAAAAGTTCAAAAAGTGGCTTGATATTTATTTTTAATACAGTTTATCACATATTCTTTAACGATCTCCTGAAAAATCAAGTTTTTTTTATTTATGATATTGTTGATATATAAGGATTGAGCGATATATTATATAAGAAAATGTATATTTAAAAAAAATACTGTATTATTTCAGATAAAAAAATTCAACAAAGAAGGAAAAATCCACATATGCTTATAAAATTGTACCAGACAATTTTTATTCACCAAACTGGTATTAATAATAAAACTATGAAGATTATCTACAGCAACACATAATCATGATGAAAAATATCATATCCTTCAAATAACCGCACAAGAAGACAATAACAGTGCCTCCGAAAATGTCATAGAATTTCATCACCCTGATATCGTAACAGTGTGATGACTTTCTGTGACATTTTTTGAGTCATTACTCGTACAACATCATTCACATCCTCAACATCAGGTGATCAAAAACATTGGCGAGATTCATCTTCGGGCATGAAAGAATTTCACATCTGGTATATCACAGCTCTTCATTACACATTTAATAGTATAGTGTGATGATTATCTGTGGTATATTTTGTGATGAAGAATTATCTTTCCGAGAAAAACACCGGTCAAAATAAACTTGGATTGCATTCGAATATGTCATGGATTTTCATTACACTGGAATCAAGTTAGTGTGATGATCTTCCGTGGCATTTTTTGACGCAATACATCATCATGATGAAAAATAATATCTCAAACAATTATTGGACTAGAAGACAACGACAGTGCCTCCGGAAATGTAATAGAATTTCATCACCCTGATATTATAACAGGGTGATGATTTTCTGTGACATTTTTTGAGTTATTACTTGTACTTACATCATTATTAATATCCTCAACACCAGGCATTAAAAAACATCGGCGATATTACTCCTTTGGCATGAACAAATTTAACACCTGTGAAAGTGTCATGGATTTTAATTTCACTTGAATAATATTATTGTGGCAATCTTTCGCGACATCCTGTAGCGCAACACATAATCATGATGAATAATTACAATTCATCGCACAAGACAACAATGTGGCCTTCAAAAATGTCATAGAATTTCATCACGCCGATGTTATAACAGTGTGATGACTTTCTGTGATATTTTTTGAGTCATAACTCGTACATCATTTACTTCCTCAACTCAGATGACCAAATCATTGGCGACATTCATCTTCGGGCATGAAAGAATTACACACCTGGTATATCACAGCTATTCATTACGTATTATGTTGTATTATGTGATGTTTATCTGTGGTATATTTTGTGATGAAAAATCGTATTTTCGAAAAAACACCGATCACAAATACACTTGAATTGCATTCGAATATGTCATGGATTTTCATTACAATCAAGTTAGTGTGATGAACTTCCGTGGCATTTTTTGACGCAAGTCATCATCATGATAAAAAATAGCATCTCCAACAATTATCGCACAAGAAGACAACAACAGTGCCTCCGGAAATATCATAGAATTTCATCACCCTGATATTATAATAGTGTGATGACTTTCTGTGATATTTTTTGAGTCATAACTCGTACATCATTTACTTCCTCTACTCAGATGATCAAAAACATTGGCGATATTCATCTTCGGACATGAAAGCATTTCACAACTGGTATATCACAGCTATTCATTACGCATTATGTTATATTGTGTGATGTTTATCTGTGGTATACTTTGTCATGAAGGATTTTCATTACACTGGAATCAAGTTAGTGTGATGGACTTCCGTGGTATTTTTTAACGCAATACTTCATCATGAAGAAAATTTACACTTCCAATAAACCACCATGCGACAAGCAAAAAATAAACCCTCTGAAAATGGTTACATACATACATTCATCACGCTGACATTATGATAGTGTGACGCTAAAGATTTTCCCAACAAACGTCTATAAAGATGAACATAAATATGGTAGTAGGTATGGCCACAGAGAATATTTTCGTAATGCTAGGCAACATCGGCAACGGTAAGATTTTTATTTTTTTAAGTTTGACCAAAATACAACGCATATTACATATTAAAATCAACATGTTATTATCAATTTTAGATGGATAACTGCTGCAGAAGTAAAATATTAAACATGCCTCTGAAACTGTCTTAGAATTTCATTACGATAATATTATAAAATGTGATGATGTCGGGCGCGATACGTATGATGAAAAATAACATTTCCAACAAATAACATCACAAAAAGACAGCAACAATGCATCCGGAAATGTCATAGATTTTCATCACCCAGATATTATAATAGTGTGATGACTTGGTAAGAATTTAATGCATTTTAATGAACACACGGTAAAATATCAATATTTTTTTTTGACGATTAGTTTGTTGTAATATATATTTGATCGAATAAACTTGACATGAAGTGAAAAGCTTAACCCATCATCAAGGACATTAGGGAAAGTTGAAACTTTGCATAATATCGTTGCATTTGAATTCGATTTATGCAAGTTCCAACTGTTTCCTGGTTTACTTGCTCACCTGCGAAATTGGTGTTACGGATTCGCTTTACACTAGCCGTATGATAAATTCAAGAATAGCGCTTCAACAAGGTGCTAAAGGGCAGCCCCGCCAGAGACAACAAAGAGGCCAACAAAACCACTGTTTATCTGCAGTCAAACATCCAAAATGACGAGAAAGTGAGTCAAACGCACTCCGGTTCGACCAACTCTCAGGGAGGCGTACTGCCCAACACCTTGGCCATGCAGTGGTCACGCTAGAGCGCATTTTTTGATGTTTGACTGCAGATTTCCAGTGGTTATGGTGGCCTCCTTGTTGTCTCTGATGGTGCTGCCGTACAACTTCAATACATCGGCAACCAGGTACTCCATGACGTCAACAAGGTATATGGGCACACCGGCCCCACCCTCTCGGCGAAATTGCCCTTCCTTAGCAGCCTGTGGATACAGCCTATGCGGAAAAGCATACCGGCATGGTTCAAACGGGACTTTGATTATCTCTCCACTTTGCCTCCATTTCCGTGACCCGACACGGTGGTGTGTCTTTGAAGTTTTCTCCTTTGCTGGTGGTAGGACGTATGGATGCGAGTTGGCATGTTTGATGTATTGGCATGTTTGAAGGTTGCCGTTGTATTCCATTCAATTTAAGTGTTTAAGAACAAGTTCTTGGATCATCATTTTCTATTGTGTAACGTTTTTATATTTTTATTGCAGTGAACCGTCCCAGAAGGGACTCAGATTGAAGGCTAAGGAATTCAGGTGAATATAAATAGATGACATAATTATAACACTATATTGTCAAGGTCCGTAACCTTAAGGGATGCACTTCACACCAGACACACTTAACCACATATATTCATTTAGATAGAAATTTCTCGAAATGCACGCCGCTAACTCAGATCTACATTACTAAACGAATGACTGAGTGATTATATCGAGTTAATTTTCTTAGATAACCGCTAACCTTTAGAAAATGGAAACATAGTGTTCAATTATTTACTTTAATGAAATGCTAACCCAACATGAAGTACATTAGGGAATGTTGACACTTTGGATTATATCGTTGCATCTGAATTCGATTAATTCTAGTGACAACTGTTTCCTGATCTACTTGCCCTTCTGGCAACATTGGCGTCACACACTGGGTTGACGTTAGTTATGTGACAAATTAAAAAAAGATTATTTTTCTATTTCGTGGGAATTAAAAAACATTTTTTTTTATATTTTACGCCTTCACATTTTTTTTCCACTTGCTTCAAGCATCTCTGGCATAACGTGTCATACCATTAAAACACTTTAATGCACGCTGTTTATTACGAATATAAACTAATTGTGTAGAAGTTAGATCAACCATTAATGAGGTGAAAGCAAGATTAAACAGTATTGAGGTCGGTCCTGTGATCTATCCAGTAGTGCTTGGTTTATGGTCTAGTTTATCGGTTATAGAAGTATAATAATTTGACCGAATTCATATAAGAGAAGGAATATTTCAATTTTTTAAATGTGTAAGAAATGAAAAAAAATTAACTTCAAATTATTATTTCAGATAAACAAATACAACAAAGAAGGAAAAATCCGCTTACGAAATTGCACTAGACAATTTTCATTCACCGGGCTGTTAACTATAATAAAAGCACGAAGATTTTCTACAACACATCATCATGATTATTTTCTACCTTTAATCGTGGTATGTGTCATTTTCTGCCGCAACAAATCATGATGATGAAAAATAACATATCCTTTCAACAACTGCACAAGAAGACAACAACAGTGCCTCCGGAAATGTCATAGAATTTCATCACCCTGATATTATAACAGTGTGATGACTTTCTGTGACATTTTTTGAGTCATTACTCGTACAACATCATTTACTTCCTAAACATAAGGTGATCAAAAACATTGGTAAGATTCATCTTCGGGCATGAAAGGATTTCACATCTGGTATAGCACAGCTCTTCATTACACATTTAATAGTAAAGTGTGATGATTATCTGTGGTATATTTTGTGATGAAGTATTATATTTCCTATAAAACATCAGTCAAAGATACACTTGAATTGCATAAGAATATTTCATGGACTTTCAACACTTGAATTAAGTTAGTGTGATGTTCTTCCGTGGCATTTTCTAACGCAATACATCATCATGAAGAAATATAATATCACCAACATTTATCTCACATGAAGACATCAACAGTGCCTACAAAAATGTCATAGACCTTTCACGCTGATATTGCAACAGTGTAATTAATTCCTGTGACATTTTTTGAGTCGTTTCTCTATAACATCATTAACTTCCTCAACAGGTGATCAAAAACATTGGCGAGATTCATCTTCGGGCATGAAATAATTTCATACCTGGTATATCACAGCTATTCATTACGCATTATGTTGTATTGTGTGATGTTTATCTGTGGTATATTTTGTGATGAAGAATTGTATTTCCGAAAAAAAAAACGATCACAAACACACTTCAATTGCATTCGAATATGTCATGGACTTTCATTACACTGGAATCAAGTTAGTGTGATGATTTTCCGTGGCATTTTTTGACGCCATTCATCATCATGATAAAAAATAGCATCTCCAACAATTATCGCACAAGAAGACAACAACAGTGCCTCTGGAAATGTCATAGAATTTCATCACCCTGATATTATAATAGTGTGATGACTTTCTGTGATATTTTCCGAGTCATAACTCGAACAACATCATTTACTTCCTCAACTCGGATGATCAAAAACATTGGCGAGATTCATCTTCGGACATAAAAGCATGTCACACCTGGTATATCACAGCTATTCATTACGCATTATGTTGTATTGTGTGATGTTTATCTGTGGTATACTTTGTGATGAAGGATTATTTCCGAAAAAAACACCGGTCTATATTACACTTGAATTGCAGTCGAAAATACACTGGATTTTCATTACACTGGAATCAAGGTAGTGTGATGGTCTTCCGTGGTATTTTTTAACTCAACACTTCATCATGATGAAAATTTACACTTCCAATAAACCAGTGCACGGGAAGCAAACAATAAACCCTCTGAAAATGTCATATATCACGCTGACATAATAGTGTGACGCTAAAGATCATCATTTTCACAAGGCTCGTCCATAAAGATGAACATAAATAATGGTTGCAGGTATGACCACTGTGAATATTTTTATAATGCTATGTAATCGGTAATATTTTATCAATGTTTGATCAAATTGCGTTACATATCAAAAATTTAATGTAAACAATGTTTTCAGATTAATATTCATCACAGAAGTAAAACGCCACACATGTTCCTGAAATTGTTTTAGAATGTCATCACGCTGATACTATAAGAGTATGATGATTTTCTGTGGACATTTCTGGCGATCACGATGGAGAATTGAATTTCCACCAAATCACCGCTCAAGAAGACAACAACGATGCCATTGAAAACTGTCTTATTTTCTAGCGTGAATGTCAATGGCGAATGCATCAATAATAAAACATATGCCCATGACACTGTTATCCTTCCGAAAGCATTGGAGATTTTTAGGAGCTCCTTATAAGCTGTAGTAATACAGAAGAAGAATAAGGCCTGAACATTAACAAAAAAAGACGAAATGGATGGCATTTGGCAAAGCGGATTACTGAGCAATAATATTATTGTTATTATAATTCGATGGAATAAACACGACATGAAGTAAAAGGCTTAATCCATCATCAAGGACATTAGGTAAAGTTGAAGCTTTGCATGACATCGTTGCATTTGATTCGATTTATGCAAGTTTCCACTGTTTCCTGGTTTACCTACTCGCCTGCGGAATTGGCATTACGGATTCGCTTTACACTAGTTATATGATAAATTCAAGAAAAGTGCTTCAACGAAGTGCTAAAGGGCAGCCCGCCAGAGACAACAAGAAGGCAAGGATCACCCCTCGCCATCTGCAGTCAGCCATCTAAGGCGTACCGCCCAACATCTTGGCCATCTTGGTCACGCCGGAGTGTATTTGGCTCTGATTTTCGTCATTTTGGATGGTTGACTGTAGATGTCCAGTGGTGATGCTGGCCTCCTTGTTGTCTCTGACGGCGCTGCCGTACAACGTACATCGGCAGACAGGTACTCCATGACGGCAGCAAGGTACATGTGCACACCGGACCCACACTCTCGGTGAAATTGGTCTTCCTTAGCAGCCTGTGGATACGGCCTATGTGGAATAGCAGACCGGCATGGTTCAAACGGGACATTGATTTTCTCTCTACTTTGCCTCCCGTTCCGCGACCTGATATGGTGGTGTATCTCTGAATTTTTCTCCTTTGCTGGCAGTATGACGAATGGATGCGAGTTGGCATGTTTGTTCCACATGTTCTTGTATCATCATGTCTGTTGCAGAACATTGTTATATATTCATTGCAGTGAATCGTCCGCGATGGGATTTGGATTCGAGGCTAAGGAATTCAGGTGAATATAATAAGATTACATCATTATAACACTATATTGTCAAGGTCTGATCCCTTAAAGGGATGCACTTAACACCAGGCACAATAAACCACCAAGGTTCATTCAGATAGAAATTCAAAGCAATGCATCACGCTAACTCAGACCAACATTATTCAACGAATAACAGAAGGATTTAAAAGATGTAAATTTCTCAGAAAACCGGTACCAGTGTTCAATTATTTAGTTTAAGTGTTAACTCAACATGAAGTTCATTAGGGAAAGTTGAAACTTGGATTAAATCGTTGCATCTGAATTCGATTAATTCTAGTAACAACTGTTTCCTGATTTACCTGCTCTTCTGGAGAATTGGCGTAACACATTGGGTTTTCGCTAGTTGTGTGACAAATTTAAGGAGTATTATGTTATTTCGAAGGAGTTGAAAAACATATTTGTTTAAAAAATGTTTCGCCTTCATATTTTTTCTTCCACCTGCTTCAAGCATCTCTAGCTGAACGTGTCATTCCATTCAAACACTTGCAGTGTATTTCGAATAAAAACTATTTGTGTAGAAGCAAATGAGTAAATAAAATTGTTTTAAAGAAATCCGTTGTTAATAATTGACGATATACGAATGAATATGTAGGGTTAACTTTCTAAAAGCAAAACATTTTTTTCACATTATGAGTGTGCTCAAATACTTATTCACAAATCGCTCACTCCTTTCAACAACGTCATAAAGCATAAAACTTGATTTTTCAGGAAGAATATAATGAAATGTATTAAAAATAAACATCAAGCCACTTATTGAACTTTTTACTGTGCAACAGATCTTTTTTATGTAAAACCTGAAGGTTTTTTCTCCATTACGAAAATATTTAGTATACTTAAAAAAATTAAGCAATAACTTTTATTCAAAATGCAAAAACAACATTTTCTGCCCTGTAGCGGGTAAATATTAAGTTAAAAATATGCCGCTTTTTCTGTGATTTAGTATTTACTGGGCATTCCGAAAACACGCACAACTGAAAATTTACGATTTTGATATTTGATGTTGTTGAAAGGAGTGAGCGAAATCTGTGTTCTTCCACGTGAGAGTTATTTTTTAAAAAATATGAAGAAGTCTTCATCTGTGTTAGTTTATCAAAAATGTAATTTATTTTTTTGTTTTTGTAGGTGTCGAAAGTCTAAACGGTGAAAACAGGATTTCAGCAGAGTTATCATTTACAGGGTTTCGTGGTTTTTGTCGAATATTGTATCTGAAGAGGTTCGGCAATCATTACGAAAGTCTGTAAAGTATGATCGAGCTTCGGGTGTATTCTTCCTACTGAGCGGGACTTTAAATCTTCTATTTGAATCAGTTCGCCGAGTTCTCACATCACTTCGTGCGAAGAGACACATAATCTTCTGACTCTTATTTTCACCCAATGGTAAATAAACTACCTCATCACATCGACGCGGTGTTAGTTCGACCATTAATCAGGTGAATGCACGGTGAACAGTCCTGAGGTCGGCCCTGTGATCTACCCTGTGGTGCTCGGTCTGTGGTCCAACTAATTGGATATCTTCTAACCTTTACCGCACCCGATGGTGCATAGGGCACTACATCATATAAACACAGTCTCATTTTGATCCCGAACACATGAAGAAAAGATGATCGACCTTCCGCTTCAGGTACCAGTCCAGGGTAATATTTAATAAATATAAGAGTGAAAAAAAATCAATTACATTCATTTGACCCCCCCCCCCTTGGGAATCGAACCCAGGATGTCCAATGCGGTAGCCGAGCGTGCTGCCCATTACACTACGGTTAAAGGTCTGTTCAAAGTACGGGTAGAACCTAGAATACCTGACTCAGAATCGGCATTACTTACCACGGAACCACACATGAAATTATTAAATATGTCCTTAATTTGATATACAAACGATCAATTGATTTATTTTTCATTTTTGGTGGACAGACTTTTCATTTAAGCAATCAAAAGCAACATCTTTAAATATATATTTTTAGCACATCTACATAAATCTTTTTTAGACTCATTTACGTCTCAACCGTAACCGATTTTTCGTCAATCGTGGTTATAGGGGATTTCAAACCTCTTTCCAGATTTAAAGAAAAAAACTGTCACACTCAGGTATAGCTTCACACTTTCAGTAGCATCTTTCTTAAACCTCTTTATGTATAAACTAAATATGAAATTATCGAAAAACATCGCTATGATTAAGTATCACCATGATAAAGAATATCATTTTGAGCTGCCTCTGAAGTTGTTATAGACTATTACACTGATCGTCACATATCATAAAAGCGTGATAATTTTCTATGACACTTTTTAACGTAAAACATCACATACATTTGACGCAAGCGACATCTATAAAGACTACGCTAATACGGTTGCAGTAATATAACCGCTGTAATCATTTTAAAAAAGCATTGCGACTCTTTCAAAAACGTCCATTCAAAATATCGCAATTCATGTTATGTAATGTAATGTAAGAAATAAACTGTAAATTATTATTTCAGATAAGCAAATATAACAAAGAAGGAAAACCCCACACATGCCCATGAATTGGTCCTAGATAATTGTCGTTCACCAGGCTGGTATGTATAATAAAAGAATGAAAAATTATATTTAAAGGATAACAAAATTAAGTATGAGTCATTTTCTACCGCAACAAATCACGAAAAATAATATAACCTTCAAATAACCGCACAAGAAGACAACAACAGTGCCTCCGGAAATGTCATAGAATTTCATCACCCTGATATTATAACAGTGTGATGACTTTCTCTGACATTTTTTGAGTCATTACTCGTACAAGATCATTCACTTCCTCAACATCAGGTGATCAAAAACATTAGCGAGATTCATCTTCGGGCATGAAAGAATTTCACATCTGGTATAGCACAGCTCTTCATTACACATTTTATAGTATAGTGTGATGATTATCTGTGGTATATTTTGTGATGAAGTATTATCTTTCCTATAAAATACCAGTCAAAAATACACTTGAATTGCATTCGAATATGTCATGGATTTTCATTACACTGGAATTAAGTTAGTGTGATGATCTTCCGTGGCATTTTTGGCGCAATACATCATCACGGTGAAAATTACAAATCCCCGTACAAGAAGACTATAACCGTGCCTCCAGAAATGGAATAGACTTTCATCACCCTGATATTATAAGTGTGATGATTTTCTGTTACATTTTTTGAGTCATTTCTCGCATAACATCATTTACTTCCTCAACAGGTTATCAAAAACATTGGCGAGATTCATATTAGGGCATTAAATTATTTAAAACCTGGTATATTCATTTCGCATTATGTTGTATAGTGAGATGTTTATCTGTGGTATATTTTGTGTTGAAGAATTATATTTCTGTATAAACACCGGTCAAAAATACACTTCAATTGCATTTGAATATGTCATGGATTTTCATTACACTGAAATCCAGTTAGTGTGATGATTTTCCGTGGCATTTTTTGGCGCAATACATCATCACGATGAAAATTTACAATTCCCCGCACAAGACGACAACAAGAGTGTCTCCAGAAATGTCATAGACTTTCATCACCCTAAAATTATAACAGTGTGATGACTTTCTGTGACATTTTTTGAGTCATTACTCGTACAACATCATTTACTTCCTCAACAGGTGATAAAAAACATTGGCGAGATTCATCTTCGGGCATGAAATAATTTCACACCTGGTATATCACAGCTATTCATTACGCATTATGTTGTATTATGTGATGTTTATCTGTGGTATATTTTGTGATGAACAATTATATTTCCGAAAAAACACCGGTCAGAAATACATTTCAATTGCATTCGAATATGTTATGGATTTTCATTACACTGGAATTAAGTTAGTGTGATGATCCCCGTGGCATTTTTTGACGCAATTCATCATCATGATACAAAATAGCATCTCCAACAATTATCGTACAAGAAGACAACATCAGAACCTCCGGAAATGTCATAGAATTTCATCACCCTGATATTATTATAGTGTGATGAATTTCTGTGATATTTTCTGAGTCATAACTCGTACAACATCATTTACTTCCTCAACAGGTGATCAAAAACATCGGCGAGATTCATCTATGGGCATGAAATTATGTCACACCTGGTATATCACAGTTATTCATTACACATTATGTTGTATTGTGTGATGTTTATCTGTGGTATATTTTGTGATGAAGGATTATATTTCCGAAAAAACACCGGTCAAATTTACACTTGAATTGCATTCGAGAATACCATGGATTTTTATTACCCTGGAATTAAGTCAGTGTGATGGTCTTCCGTGGTATTTTTTAACGCAATACTTCAGCATGATGAACATTAACACTTTTACCAATAAACCCCCTGAAAATGCCATATACTTTCATTACGCTGACATTATAATAGTGTGAAGCTAAAAATCATCATTTTCACAAGAATCGTCTATAAAGATGAACATAAATAATGGTTCCAGGTATTACCACTGTGAATTTTTATGAATATACGACCAATGTATGTTTTATATTAAAATTAAGATGTAAACAATATTGTCAGATTAATATTCACCACTTTGACTTTGAAATTGTTTTAGACTGAAGATTTTCTGTGGAAATTTCTGGCGCAAAACACCATCACGATGAAGAATTAAATTTCCAACAAATCACTGCTCAAGAAGACAACAACGGTGACATCGAAAATTTTCTTATTTTCTGGCATAATGTATTATCAATGGGAGTGAATGTCAATGGCGAATGTATCAATATATAACATATGCCCATGACATTGTTATCCTGGCCGATTGCATCGGAGATTTTTAGGAGCTCTTTTTAAGTTTTAGTAATACAGAAGAAAAATTAGGCCTGAACATTTATACAAAAAGACGTAGTGGACTGCGTTTGGCAAAGCGGATTATTGAGCTATAATAGTATGACTCGGTGATGAACCGTTGGACATAGTAAAACAATTCAAGTATGATAACATTATCTGTGGACCCAGATGTGGAAGTGAAGGGCTGAATCGAAGCAGCCTGTAGTTCATTCAACAAAATGAGATCAATATTCAGCAATGACAACTTAAATTTGAAACCAAGGCAGAGAATGTTGAAGTGATATGCCTGGTCTGTACTACTGTATCGCTCGGAGACTTGGACTCTGATGGTTCACACTATGAACTGGTTGGAAGCATTCGAGATGTGATTGTACAGGAGAATGCTTCGTATCTCTCGTAAATGCTTCGAAAGCCAATTGCAGTAAAAAACTCCTAATGGACATTAAGATCCGTAAAGCTCATATCTGGGTCATCAAACATCTTGGCTGCGCAACATAAGAGATTGGACAGGGATGAGACATGCGGGGGAACTGTTCCGAATCTTGCAAGATAGAGAAGCATTCGCCCAAGTGATTGCCAACGTCGGCGGGACCTGACACGGCACAAGAAGAAGAAGAGAAGAATATACAAGCGATGTCTATCATACATAATTACTCGTAAATGTGGGTTGGGTTGGGTTAAAATAGGTAATCGTGTGGGTGCATTATTGGTAATTTAATGCATTTTAATGAACATTCGGTGAAAATTTCAATAATGTTGGTGGACAGTTAGTTTGTTTTAATTTGATGGAATAAACTCGATATGAAGCGAAAGGCTTAACCCATCATTAAGGACATTAGGGAAAGTTGAAACTTTGCATAATATCGTTGCATTTGATTCGATTAATGCAAGTTTCAACTATTTCCTGGTTTACCTGCTCGTCCGCGGAATTGGCGCTATGGATTTGCTTTGTACTAGCCGTATGATAAATTCAAGAATAGTGCTTTAACAAAGTGCTAAAGGGCAGCCCTGCCAGAGACAAGAAGAAGGCCAGAAACACCCTCGCTATCTGCCGATTGCCATTTATAATGACGAGAAGTTCAGCAAAGTGCTCTTCAGTGTGATCAACGCTCAGGTAGGCGCACTGCCCAACATCTTGGCCATGCATTGGTCACACTGTAGCACAATTGGCTCAGTTTCTAGCTTCAATACATCGGCAGCCAGGTACTCCATGTCGCCAACAAGGGACATGTGCACACCGGCCCCACCCTCTTGGTGAAACTGCCCTTCCTTAGCAGCCTGTGGATACAGCCTATTTGGAATAGCATACGGGCATGGTTCAAAAGGGACTTTGATTTTCTCTTTACTTTGCCTCCCGTTCCGCGACCTGACATTATGGTGTACTCTGAAGTTTTCTCTTTTACTGGCAGTAGGAAGGATGGTTACGAGCTGGTGCGTTTAAGGCGTTGAAGGTTCCCGTTGTATTCCATAAAGTTTAAGTATTTCAACTTATGTTCTTAGATCATCATTGCCTATTTCATAACTTTGTTTAATTTTTATTGCAGTGAATCGTTCCAGAAGGGACTCAGATTCGAGGCTAAGGAATTCAGGTGAATATAAATAGATTACATCATTATTACACTATGCTGACAACGTCCGTACCATTAAGGGATGCGTTTGATACCTGCCACACTTAACCACGAATGTTCCTGCGGATAGAAATTCCCAGAAATGCACACTCGAATTTACATTATCAAACAAATGACTGAATGATTTAATCGATGTAATTTTCTCAGATTTCTGTTAAACTTTAGAACTTAGAAAAATAATGTTAAATTATTTAATTTTATGAAATTTTGACCCAACATTAAGTATATTAGGGAAAGTTGAAACATGGATTATATCGCTGTATTTGAATTCGATTAATTCTAGTGACAACTGTTTCCTGGTTTACCTGCTCTTCTGGACAATTGGCGTCACACATTCGGTTTACGCTAGTTGTTTAACAAATTTATGAAGGATTATTTTTCTATTTTGTGGGAATTGTTTATTTTTTTATATGTTTCACTTTCATACTTATTCTCCCATCTGCTTCAAGCATCTTTGGCTTAACGTGTTACATGCAGGAGTTCCAAAGATTTGAGTGAAGCGGTTATCAGTCATGGGTAGAATGGTGACTGTTGCTCGTGTGTCGTGGCATATGCCCCGTAAATACTCAGATTTCCATATTCTTTCTTCGTCTATGTTGAGATGTCGAAAATGTTATTTATAATTTGTTTCAGTAGGTGACAAAAAGGTAAACGGTGTAAAGGTCAAAACAAGGATTTCAGCAGAATTATCATTTACAGAATTTCGTGGTTTCTGCCGAATATTGTATATGAAGGAGTTCGGCAATCATTACGAAAATCTGTAAAGTGTGATCGAGCTTCGGGTGTATTCTTCCTACTGAGTGGGACTTTAAAACTTCTATTTGAATCAGTTTGCCGAGTTCTCACATCGCTTAGCGCGAAGCAACACATCATTTTTTGACCCTGATTTTCACCGAATGGTAGATAGACTCACCTCATCATATGGACGCGGTGTTAGGTCGACCATTAATCAGGTGAAAACAAGGTGAACAGTATTGAGGTCGGCCCAGTGATCTATTCTGTGGTGCTTGGTCTGTGGTCTTGTTTATTGGATATAGAAGTATTATAATTTGATGGAAATCATGTTATATAAGTGAAGAAATATTGAAAAAATATGTGAGATATAAAAAAAATAACTGTAAATTATTATTTCAGATAAACAAATACAACAAAGAAGAAAAAACCCACATATGGTATGCTTACGAATTTGTACTAGACAATTTTTATTCACCAGGCTGGTATGTATAATAAAAGTTTGAAGATTTTTTAGAGCAACACATCATCATAATGAAAAATAACATATCCTTAAAATAACCGTACAAGAAGACAACAAAAGTGCCTCCGGAAATAACATAGAATTTCATCACCCTGATATTATAACAGTGTGATGACTTTCTGTGATATTTTCTGAGTCATAACTCGTACAACATCATTTACTTCCTCAACATCAGATAATCAAAAACATTGGCAAGATTCATCTTCGGGCATGAAAGAATTTCACACCTGGTATATCACAGCTATTCATTACACATTATGTTGTATTGTGTGATGTTTATCTGTGGTATATTTTGTGATGAAAAATTATATTTCCGAAAAAACAATGGTCAAAAGTACACTTGAGTTGCATTCGAATATTTCATGGAGTTTCATTACACTGGAATTAAGTCAGTGTGATGATCTTCCGTGACATTTTTTGGCGCAATACATCATCACGATGAAAATTCACAAACCCCCGCACAAGAAGACAACAACAGTGCCTCCAGAAATGTCATAGACTTTCATCACCCTGATATTTTAACAGTGTGATGATTTTCTGTGACATTTTTTGAGCCATTACTCATATAACATCATTTACTTTCTCAACAGATGATTGAAAACATTGGCGAGATTCATCTTCGGACAGGAAAGAATTTCACACCTGGTATATCACAGCTATCCATTACGCATTATGTTGTATTGTGTGATGTTTATCTGTGGTATATTTTGTGATGAAGAAATTTATTTCCGAAAAAACACCGTTAAAAAATACACTTAAATTGCATTCAAGTATGTCATGGATTTTCATTACACTGGAATCAAGATAATGTGATGATCTTTCGTGGCATTTTTGGGTGCAATAAATACATCATCATGTTGGAAATGTACAAACCCCCGCACAAAAAGATAACAACTGTGCCTCCGGAAATGTCATAGATTTTCATCACCCTGAAATTATAACAGTGTGATGACTTTCTATGATGTTTTCTGAGTCATTTCTCGTACAACATCATTCCACAACATCAGGCGATGAAAAACATGAACGAAATTACTCCTTTGGAATGAAAGATTTTTACACCTGGTATATCACAGCTTTTCATTACACATTTCATAGTATAGTGTGATGATTTTCTGTGGTATATTTCGTGATGATCTTTCCGAAAAAAAAACGGTCAGGAAAACAACTTAAATTGCAATCGGAAGTTTCATGGATTTTTATTATACTTGAATAATATTAATGTGATGATCTTTCGTGACATTCTATAGCGCAATACATCATCATAGCGAATAATAACGATATAGCTTTCGAAAATGTCATAGAATTTCATCACGTTGATATTATAACAGTGTGATGATTTTCTGTGACGTTTTCTAAGTCATAACTTAAAACAACATCATTTACTTCCTCAACATCAGAAACAATCAAAAACAAAGACGAGATTCATCTTCAGGCATAAAAGAATTTCACACCTGGTATATCACCGCTATTCATTACACATTATGTTGCATTGTGTGATGTTTATCGGTGGTATATTTTGTGATGAAGAATTATATTTCCGAAAAAACACCGGTAAGAAATACATTTCAATTGCATTCGAATATGTCATGGATTTTCATTACACTGGAATTAAGTTAGTGTGATGATCTTCCGTGGCATTTTTGGCGCAATACATCATCACGATGAAAATTCACAAATCCCCGCACAAGAAGACAATAACAGTTCCTCCGGAAATGTCAAAGACTTTCATCACCCTGATATTTTAGTGTGATGATTTTCTGTTACATTTTTTGAGTCTTTACTCGCATAACATCATTTACTTCCTCAACAGGTGATCAAAAACATTGGCGAGATTCATGCTTGGGCATGAAATTATTTCAAACCTGGTATATCACAGCTATTCATTTCGCATTATGTTGTATTGTGAGACGTTTATCTGTGGTATATTTTGTGATGAAGACGATTATGTTTCTGTATAAACACCGGTCAAAAATACACTACAATTGCAATTAAATATGTCATGGATTTTAGTTACCCTGAAATCGAGTTAGTGTGATGATTTTCCGTGGCATTTTTTGGCGTAATACATCATCACAATGAAAATTTACAAATCCCCGCACAAGACGACAACAAGAGTGCCTCCAAAAATGTCATAGATTTTCATCACCCTGATATTATAACAGTGTGATGACTTTCTGTGACTTTTTTGAGTCATTACTCGTACAACATCATTTACGTCCAGGCGATATGAGTATGATCTGAGACGTTTTCTGAAATATACATATAAAACAAAAACATTGGTGATATTACTCTTCGGGCATAAGAACATTTCATACCTGCAATATCACAGTTTTTCAAAACACGTTCTCAGTATTGTGTGATAATTTCCTGTGGTTTATTTTGTCATAAAACACGATGTTTTCGAATAAGGACCGCTTAAGAAAACATGAAGAATTGGTTTGGAAATGTCAGGGATTTTCATTACACTGGATTTGAAATAGTGTGATGAACTTCCGTGGTATTTTAAGGCGCAATATATCATCACTAAGAGGATTTACATACACAGCAAATCACTTTACACGAAGAAGACAATATTGCCTCAGAAAAAAATCTTGGTCTCTCACCGCACCGAAATTGTGGTGTTGTGAATATTTTATTTATATTTATTAAATATTTTATTTATGTCTTTTACCATGGGTATTATATTATGTTATTTAAGTTAAGAGCAGTTAATATACTGTGGCGGTTTATAACATTATAATTTTTTTCTCTTTAACTTTTGGTATATATATTTTATTTTATTCATTTAATATATTTACATTTTTATTTATAACATAATACATTTGAATCATTTATACATATAGAGAACTTTTATATTTCGATTCGCTGTTCCTCTCCATAAAAGAGACTGAGCTCTTGTGCTTGGAGAGGGACTTACACTCGTGGTTTAATGTTATATAATAAAAGATAAAATAGTATTTTTTTTGTATTTTTTTTCAAGATTTTAATGTATGGAGCTTTAATTTTTTTCTTAAGTATTTTGCATCGTTAAGTCAAAATTGCATTTTTCGAGTTAACATTTTTTGCAAGTACACCCACGGTATTGGTAAAATAAGTGTTTTTATTTACAATTTAAGGATATGATGATTTAGGTCTATGACAAAATACAAAAAAAAAATTGTCAGAATACACGTAACTTTTTTTTCAGGATTAAATTTTTATTCAGATATTTCAAAATCTGTACGTGAACAAAGGTCCGTATCCCAACATTCCTTGTTAAATATGAATCAAGAATGATGGAATACAGATATTTGTCTGCGTCACTGAGATTCCTAGACATCTTTACCTGCAAGCAACTGATGCATCGGGCAACGCATCGGAAAGGAAATAGAGGAGAAATAGTAAGTGATATATGAGTGCAAAATGAGAAAACCAACAGTAGCCAGGGCACCCGGGTTTGCATACTTGAACTCGTACAGGCATATGAAAGCTTTATCAAAGGTGTTCGAGATCCTTGAGGAAAATACTATAAATGTACCAAGTATAATATATAACATCGGCTCTATAAAATAAGCCTAACAGCGGAAAAACTGGAAAAGTTGAACTGGCAGCGCACAACGGAGTCCTGGTACCTACTCTAATGTACGATATTGATGCGTGGAGTTGGCGCAAGAGTTTTAAAGTACAACATTTCGATTTGTACATTCTGGTTTCCCAACATAGATGAAGAATAACATTTTACATACATTTCATAAATGTGTCCGATACTTTAAAAAAACTTACAAATGATTACAAATTACATAGGTACGTAAATATTACTGCACATATTAAAAGTAGTACTTAAGAACCTAGAATTGTTTAGCTTTATAAGGACCATCGGTCCCTTTAATCTTCACATTAGTTTAAAAAAGGCCATAACAAGGCAAAACAATGGTCACAAAATGTATTTTTGTGCTTTTGTCAGAAATACAATTTAGTGGATTTAAAAAATCAGTGTTTGATTTTAACATTGTATAAAATTGTGGTAGAGTGGGTTCGAACGAAGAAACTCACACTATAGTCCGCGACACTAACCACGGGACCACAACTCGACACTTAAATTTAATGAAGTGTTAACCCAACATGAAGTACATTAGGGAAAGTTGACACTTTGAATTATATCGTTGCATCTGAATTCGATTAATTCAAGTGACAACTATTTCCTGGTTTACCTGTTCTTCTGGAGAATTGGCGTCACACATTTGGAGTTAGACATGGAGGCGGACAATATTTTATGTACGGATTACGAACCAGTGGAATGAGAAAAAATATGAATTTTAATAAATTGTAGTTAAACGGTTGTTAAACTAAACCCTAAGATATAAAAAAAACTCTAGTGAATGATGCACCACAAGGAAAAAACAATGAACTCTGTTGCTATATAGTTACGAGTATTTTGCGAATATGCTCCCGGATAATTGAGAGTCTATTTATATTTTCCAGTGCACTCCGTACATGTCAGACCTCAGCTCTTCATATTTTTTCTGCAACCCTTAGTGCATGTTGGTCCTTGGGTCGACCGAAATTGCATGCGATAAACATTTTGTGTATTTTTAAGTGTGTGAATAGTGCTATGGTGGTGACGGTTAGTATTTTTTGCATGATTTTGTAGTGATAGTCCTGACGAAGAGACGGGTACGTCTCGAAACCAGTAGACATAAATATCTCGGTGAGTAGTTTTATACTAAAATTACTGAACATTTTTGAAAAAAAAATATAAAAGTAAAAATGACTAACCACAAAGTAAATGCTTTAAATATTAAAAGTATTGAGAATATTAGTTTTTCTTTATTATTTTGTTGTTGTTACGATTTGGTTGGACGTCTCTTATCAATTAGAGACGCAAAGCAAGCTAATATTTGCATCCACTGTAATATACGAAAAAATGCTGATAATTTAAACATCGTTGACATTTACTATTTATCTCAGTCACAATAATGAAAAAAGGTCAGTGAGCATTGCGCACCTGTTGATAGCGGTTGTGCTTTATTTCAATATTGCTGCTTTGAAGAAGTCTACATTTTAAGAATAAATTAATAACATTTATGATTATTTCAACAAAATTAATCTTTAGTGATAAAATGAATGTACCGACAGTATACTTAAAACAGGGAACTATGTATGGACAGGCTAACAGAACACTGTCCAATTTTCCATATTACAGTTTTCAAGGAATGCGGTATGCAAAACCTCCAGTTGGTGATCTGAGATTTAAGGTAAATTTCAATAGATTTTATACATTTCTAAAAAATAACCTAACTAATAATATTTCTATATACTCGTAAAAATAATCATGCGATTTGTGCGCGAGACTAAAAATAATCATGCGTTGAGCGGTTTTTTGACCACTTCAACAACAACAACAAATTTCACATTTTGAGATTCAATCGTATTATTTAATTAATTTTATTTGAAGTTCATATTCACCTTTGTTAGTCTTCCAAATTATTTATTTATCCTTTGATTGTTTTTTAGGACCCTCAACCAGTAGATCCGTGGTCTGGGAAGTACGATGCAACGCGAGAGAGAAATGTGTGCGCTCAGTCCAATGTACTATCACCGAAACTGATTGGAGACGAAGACTGCCTTTACATCAATGTCTATTCTCCCAAAATACCAACTTTATTCACGTTCGTGCAATTGCTTCTACCTGTGATGGTCTGGTTTCATGGAGGAGGCTACGTCGATGGTTCAGGAAACTCCAAGCTGTTTGGACCTGATTACATCGTGGAAAAAAACGTGGTTTTGGTAACTATGAATTACAGACTCGGTGTTTTAGGCTTTTTAAACTTGGGAACTAGAGACGTTCCCGGTAATGCGGGGCTCAAAGATCAAGTCATGTCTTTAAAATGGGTTAAGGAAAACATCAAACACTTTGGAGGAAATCCGGATGATGTGACGATTTTCGGAGAGAGTGCAGGAGGAGCGACGGGGCAGTTTATGATGATATCACCAATGGCTAGAGGATTATTCCACAAAGTTATTTCTCAATCAGGATCATCTCTCAATCATTGGATACACACACCTGACAGTGTCAATCCTGTCGTGAGGGCAGCAGAGCTCACAGGTGTAATAGGAAATAAATTGGACGATCCAAACGAAATTGCGCAAGCTTTGAGATCACTCACGGTGGAAACATTGCTTGCCTCAGCCAACAAACTGAGAACGTTCGAGGAAAAAATGAGAGATGCGGCATTCACTTTTGCGCCCAGCGTAGAAAGAGAATTCCCAGATCAAGAATCCTTCATGACAAAGCCGATTATAGAATATTTCTGTTCAGGGAACTTCACTAAAGTTCCATATATATCGGGATATAGCTCCGAAGATGGTATATTCTACGCGGATTACGCCATAATGCACAAGGGACACATTGAAAATCTCAACAAAAACTTTCAGTTTGTAGTTCCAATGGATATGAACTTTCCTCTCGATAGTCCGGAGTCAAGGGAAATTGCAAAGAAAATAAAAACCTTCTATTTCAAAGGTAATGAATTAAACGAAGAAACAATGAATGATTTCATTGATTTGTATACAGATTACGCGTTTTTGCAGAAGATAGAATTCACCTTGAGATTAGTTAGGAAATTTTCTAAGGCTCCAGTGTATTTCTACAGATTTTCTTTTGACGGAGATTTAAATTCTTACAAGAAGAGGTACAATCTACAGTTCAAAGGAGCGAGCCACTTAGATGACTTGGGATATCTCTTCAGGGAATACGGGATTAATTTGGATACAGGCAAAGGATCCATATCCGATATTGTACGCGACAGAATGGTACTGATGTGGACTAATTTTGCAAAATACGGGTAAGATATATTATTTAAGCATACTTATTTATTGATGTAAAAGAATAAGGGACAATCATTAAGTGCAAATGATTATTAGAATAACTATACTTCTTTTGACCCTTGTCCACACCAAATGGTGTATGGGGCACTGTATCAGGTGACTCAATTTTAACTTGATCGTCAAGGTGATCAGCTCAGTGCTGATATAAAATCTATTTTTATTAGAGTGAAAAATCGCTAAAACGGTATTTATTTTGACGTTCCTGGGAATCGAACCCGGGGGATTGGACCAGTACAGTATCCAAACGTCCAAACCACCTCACTACGTAGGCGGTGAAAAAGTACCGATACAGAATTTAAAAAAAATATATATAAATTGTTTTGTTTGGCAGAACTATCTAATTTAACACTATATATTAACAATAAATAAAATTTTATATTTTTTTGACGATAATATTTTTACTGTATAATCCAGCATGCAGAAATTTACAAAAATTATAGATATGCGTTTGAAAACATTCTGCTACAATAAATTGGGTTGTGGTCCCGTGTTTATAGGAGTACGGTTATGAAATTGAATTCACGAAAATTTAACATGTTTTTTGTTGTTTTTGTGTAATTTTACATGTACATTATATTACTCGAAGTATTTCAATGTGCTACCCTAAAGGGTAAAAAAATTATCACATTTTTCTAGAAATCCAACTCCAGAACGCAACTATCTCTTACCAGTAAGATGGGAAGAAGTCACTCAAAGTGAAGTCAAGTATTTAGACATCAACGAAGACTCTACAATGCAAAGTGGACCCGAGGAAAATCGTTTATTATTTTGGAAAAACCTTTATAATACGTATGCACATAATTCATTACAGATTTGTCAATAATATGATATAATGATCGTAAAATGCTGAAAATCCTCAGAAATTGTATTTTAACCTATTAAAACGCAACTGGTGATTTACATTCTTTTGAATAACCTTTATAATATTTTTTCCATGAGGGAAATTGAAAAAAACTTGGCACGATCAAGTATACCAAATACTTTAAAGTGGTCAGGTTAGGAGTCGAAACAATCGCCGGGTATGTATGAGGAGATGCATGAACGTGGAAGAGGCGAAGAATGTTTGCAAGGACAGAGTGGTGTGGCGTTCTATTCTCTCTGCCTACCCCTGCGGGTAAGCGGCGTGATGGTTAGTTAGTTAGTTAGTTAGTTAGAAATTGAATTATTTCTATATAATAGTAAAACATTTGCATGTTTTAAAAGTTTAAAAAAAAACATTATTTTAGACTGTACATTATGGATTTTTTCAAGGTATGAAAGAAAATATAGTAAATGAAAGAATGACATACTAAGCGGAATATTTTATCGGAAAATTTGTGTAAACGCTTAAAATATTTACCAAATTATTAGTCTAAAAAAATTAGAAAATTAATATTTTTTTATTGATATATCAAAGCGTCCTGATGATGGACCCTGGAATGGTGCCCGAATCATCGTTCTATTATTTTTATATAAATAAGGCAATTTTATTTTCTTCATAATTTAATACGCGGGTGCATACACGTCTCGTGTTGAAGGCGTAACTTAAAAAAAAACTAGATAGCAAAAATGAAGAAGTGACAGTAGGTAGGAGAGGAGAAAAGCATTAACCGCTAGAGAGCTCGGGGTTGCATAACCGCTCTCGTACAGGTTTAGTACAAAAATATTGGTACCCCAAGCGTCACTTAAACTTTTTTAAACCTCCACTCCGAGCCAAACTTGGCTTCTTGGCTACATAAATATATTTTATTAAAGTAGTTCTATGGTTCACCGATAGATGGCAGTCTACAAGTGTTATGTACTATATTCATACAAAATCGTCTATTTCTAAATATTTAATTCTACATCTGTTAAATGAAAATCCCAAAAATAATTACAGTGTTGCCTGAATCACATTAAATTTCGTCCTTTTAAAACGTTTTACATGGTTTTAGTGACTGTCCGGTAATTTAATGCCTAGGTATCGAAATTATCAATGTTACACGTGTATTTGTAAAATTAGCCAAGTACCAAACCTTTTTTATGTGGAAACGATTTTATCATATTGTGTTTTTATCAGTTGTCACCAGAGTGCGCTACCTGTGTTATTTTTTAACAATTATTATTTAATTTGCAATTGCATTTTTATATTTAGCCAGCATATTACGCGGAACAAATTTTTATGTTATACTGAATCTACTCGCAGTTTCGAGTCACAGTTATATCCGATCCATATAAAGAGTATATGGAGTCCACAATCTATCTCCAGGTACATTATTTGGTTAATGATTAATTTTCTTTCTTTGACCATTGTACCCAGATGGTATATAGGGCACCGCATTGGATCGATGCAGTGTCAACTTGATCGCCAATTACAGTAAGGCAAGATGGTCAGATCAGGCCTGTGCTCTAAATTCGTTAATAAAGGAGTGGAATAATTTTCAGGGAATTCGGATGATGAAAGTGAAGGATCTAAGGGTGAAGGATAAAACTGTTATGTGGGAAACGAAATGGAGGAGGAATACTAGTCAAGGCCCAGTATTCGACAAGTCGCAACTTAATTTCTCTCAACCCAAGTAACATTCGACGTACCTAATTAAATTTTTTGTTTGAAATACCGTTTTTGTATTAAAAATAAGTTTTTCTTATAAATAAACAAATGGTTTTGAAAAGAAGAGTTATTGAAAGGCAGGGAGTAATTTTTTTTATTTTTTAATGTTGAATTCCTAAAAATACATATATTTTTCAATTGAGAATGAACACTCTTCAAGCCCTCAGCGCAGCCAAACATGTTGTGATTTGAACACCCGAGATCTAGGCCTTAAAATACCGTTTTTGTATATAAGAGATAAATTTTCCATCGAAAGAAATACGCGATATAGCTTTGAAAAGAAAACAATTATTGACCGGTAATGAGTTAATTTTTTGTTTTTAATATGTCAGCACGCTCGGCTACCGTTCTGGAGGTCAAATAAATATAAGTGATTTTTTCACTGTAATATTTATTCAATATTACCCTGGACTGGTACCTGAAGCGGAGGGCTGATCACCTTTCCTTCATGTGTAAACGATCAAGATAACACTGCGTTTATATGACGCAGTGCCCTATGCACCATTGGGGTGCGGTTAAGGGTTTTATTATTTTATTATTATTTCAATATATATAATATATTAAAATTTCAATATGTATTCTAAAATTAAAATTAAGATTTCATTAATTGATTCGGCAGTCACTTTGTGGTAAAATGTATACATTTTTAATTAATGTTTTACTTAGTAAATACCACTATTTCTTAAAATCTACTGTGATAGGTGTTTCGATGCATTCCGCATCATTTTCAAACACCGTATGTACGGTGTTTGAAAATGATGCGGAATGCATCGAAACACGTGTCACAGTAGATTTTAAGAAATAGTGGTATTTACTAAGTAAAACATTAATTTTAAAAAAATATTAAGATGTCTAGCCCTCAGCGCGGCCGATCGCGTTCTGATTTGAACGTCCGAGATCTCGGCCTTAATTTTCAAATTAGCGCGTCAAACATCAACTCAGGGGGCGGAGAGTGAAATACGCGCGGTAATAATACCTACCTGGCCGTGAGTGGTGCACGGATGCGAGGGGAGGGGGTGTGAGGGGTGCAAAGGGCCATTCCTTGACCCGTGACCTTGCCGAGTCGTGCGATCCTTGGACTCGAGCAATTTGCACCGCGGTGCCCGTGTTATGTGTTGTGTCGGTACCTAGTACATATACACATGTAAGTGTGTAGGTACAATGCGAGTAGCAATCAAAACTACGAGCCCTTTCTGGGAGAACGATCGATTTTAAATATTGTATTGGGATAAATTTTAATTTCAGGAAAATTTTAACATGTGAAGACCGAGAAACACTTAAATAATATCACAGAACCGCCCTTGAGGTATTTTATTTCGAAAATGGCACTACATCATTTTTTTACTGTATATAGGCTTTTTAATTTTAAAAAATAAATTATTTAATATGGGTAGTTATTAGAAATATTACAATTTACTTCATTTTATAGACATGTCTACTTTTAGGCCCAGTATTCGTTAAGTTCCTCGCAACTTAATTTTCTTTAAACCCAGGTAACATTTGAGGTAATTGATTTTTTTTTTTGAGGAAAAAGATTTTCATCAATATAAATATAATATGGTTTTGTAAAGAAAAGAGTTGTTGAAAGGTAAGGAGTTTTAGGAGGAAAAAAAATATTCAGCTGCATTAAAAAGTTGTGTTTTAATATAGAAAAAAGTATTTTTTGGTGCAAAGAAGACAAAAATCAACATATATATTTTTATTTAATATTAATGTATATATGTATATATATATATATATATATATATATATATATATATATATATATATATATATATATATATATATATATATACATATATACATATACATAAATATATATATATATATATATATATATATATATATATATATATATATATATATATATATATATATATATATATATATATATTTATATATATATATATAAATATATATATATATATATATATATATATATATATATATATATATATATATATATATATATATATATATATATATATATATATATATAATATATATATTTATATATATTTATATATATATATATATATATATATAAATATATATATATATATATATATATATATATAAATATATATATATATATATATATATATATATATATATATATATATATATATATATATATATATATATATATATATATATATATATATATATATATATATATATATATATATATATATATATATATATATATATATATATATATATATATATATATATATATATATATATATATACATATATATATTATTATTATTATTATTTTTTTTTTTTTAATCGCGCGTGAAAGTACGACCGACTTTTTGCGTTGTCGTTCGCGTTCTGAATTTGAAGTCTGCTTGCGCCCCTTAATACAATAAAAAGGAAATCATTAGAAATCTTATATCCTTAGAGTTATAAAATAAGTAAAATTTAAAATACATTTGTTAATCTTGTAATATGGTTCAGTAATTTAATGACTCTTTTTGGCATTAAAAATTTGATGCCGAAAACTTAAAAAGTCCATTTCGAGAAAAATAATTTTCGTGAATTATACGTGAATTGTTATATAATCATATTTTTGAGATTTTTTTCGATCTCTTGGATAATTGGAGTCATTTGCAGGACTTGTAACGTTCTCGTAAAACATAATTCAGTTGATGTGCCGTCGATTGCTCTGGTTATTTATCCATTGATTTATATACTGAAATGCAATAAATTGGAAATAATCGTTAGGAAATATGTTAAACCACATTTCCTAACATGAGGAGAACGGTTAGGTGGAGAGCGCATAGGCTCCCATTACTTAGTCGTCGACAACTTAGCGCATTTCAAGTAATATATCGACGTCACAATATTTCACGTTTGATTTAGAATCGACAATACTATAAGGTGAGGATTAAGAACAACTTGTTTTACTAATTTGTTCCTACGTGAGTGGGATGGTAAGACTAAATGTTTACGTATTATAAAATAATTTGACACGATGAATATTAATCATAATTTATATATATATATATATATATATATATATATATATATATATATATATATATATATATATATATATATATATATATATATATATATATATATATATATATATCTTATTTTATTATTATTTCTAGTAATATGTTAATGTTTTTTTTACACTGCTAATATTACGAATCCTTTGAAAAAAAACGTACTACTATAACTTTAACCTGTATTAATTTTTTTTTGATTAAGGGGGTACTCGCAAATATCAAATTCATTAAACGACCGGCTGCGCGAGGAGCCTGATGTGTCTCCACGCACATTAAAAAAAAAGAATACATGGATGTTGGAATATATATTTTTTTATAATATTTTTTTATTGCTTTATTTTAAATTCCTTACATCGCTTTTCAAAACCTTATATTTAGTTCGAAAAAAATTGTCTAGTATTTTAAAATGTAGAGTACCTCCTACATTCAAGTGGATACCTCAGCGTACTGTTTTCATACTCATATTCCCATCATTTTACAATCCTCCAGTAGACAAAAAATCTAACAAGCATAACTGTTGTCAATAATGAACATTTGCACAATTACTTGCAGTAGTTTTATAACGGATTGAAGACACGTTGAAATAAAAACTGTGCGATTGCAACTTTGTACACAAATTATTAAGAACTTTACCACAAGCTATTCTGCAGTAATAATTATTACGTTCTCATGCTGGTTACATGTTAAACCTGACTGGTGGAATGGTGGTAATTTAAAAACATAATATGACATATCGCTCACTCCTTTCAAGAACGTCATAAATCAAAAATCGTCAATTTTCAGTTGTGCATGTTTTCGGAATGCCCAGAAAATGTACTATATCCCAGCAAAAGCGGCATATTTTTAACATAATATTTACCCGCTACAGGGCAGAAAATGTTGTTTTTGCATTTTGAAGAAAAGGTATTTTTTTTTATTTTTAAATACTTATACTAAATATTTTGCAAATGAGTGTGTCCAAATACTTTTAACATTTTTAACATAATATTTACCCGCTACAGGGCAGAAAGTGTAGTTTTTGCATTTTGAAGAAAACGTATTTATTTTTATTTTTAAATATACTAAATTTTTTCAAATGGAGAAAAAACCTTCAGGTTTTACCTAAAAAGATCTGTTACACAGTAAAAAGTTCAGTAAGTGGCTTGATATTTATTTTTATTACATTGTACAATATTTCAAAACTTTAAAAACGTTCTACTGAAAAATCAAGTTTTTTATTTATTTATGACGTTCTTGAAAGGAGTGAGCGATATATGGTCGTGCTTTTCAAGACTTATCAACTCATACGAGAATTTGTCAAATGACTAGGGTTAATTGTACTTAACAATTTAGAAGAAAAAATATATCTAACTGTATAAAATTAAACAACTTTGTTTCAACTACTTTTTTATTATTAGTACACTTTAACCTACCGGTTTCGACAAGAACCTTGTCATCATCAGGGTTTTTTTAAATTCTAAAACATTAAATACTCATAATTATTTACATTCCATTACCAAAAACACATTCCGTAAAAATCCTAAAAAAATAGGATTTTTACGGAGTGTGTAGAAGTTTTTGGTAAGGGGATGTAAGTAATTATGAGTACTTTAATGTTTTAGAGATTAAAAAAACTCTGATGATGACAAGGTTCTTGTTGAAACCGGTAGGTTAAAGTGTAGGTACTAATAATAATAAAAAAAGTGGTTAAAAAGTTGTTTAATTTTATAAAGTTTATAAAATGTGCCATAAAGTATCTGCGAAAAACATTCACTGTATTCAAGCCGGGTGTAAAAGAAAACCAAATATAAAATAAACCTATGATATAAAACACAATTTAGTAACCGGATTTGAATAAAAAGTATTTATAGATATCTCATCAAAGATGAATAAAATATAGAATTCTGGGTATTTACAGCGCTTCCGACCTCTTATTGGCTGGTTTTAGTGATCTTTAACTAACATAATTGCAAACCCTTCAATTGATACTTTATTTGACAAAATTACAAACCAGTGAAAAAATCTACTAGCCAAGTTTAATTTATTACTATTGTAGATAATTTAAATACTTTTACAGAATATTTTTTTCCCAGGGCTGCCCAATCAACCAACCCTCGTACCCAACTTCTTACGTCTTTGAATACCGTACTGAAATAACGCGCCGCGTCATCGTTACGTTATTCCCCATCTACGTCATCACTCATTACCCTCTCCCTGGAAAACCTTATTGTTTTGCGAGTGTGAGGGTGGCACTTATAAACAAAAGCAGAGTTAACTTCGAACGTGCTTACCAGAGAGTACATAGCAATGTGTACATAATATACATATTTGTACAAATAAACATGTGTATAGATAACACGTGTGGATGATTATTCAGGCCCAATATGCGATAAATCAGTACATAATTTTCTTTGAACCCAGTTATGTAACATTTAACGTAATTGACTTCTTTGATTGAAACACCGTTTTCGTATAAAAAAATTAAGTTTTTCTTCGAAATAAATATATGGTTTTGAAAATAAAGGAGTTATTGAAAGGTGGGGAGTGAATAAAAATTAAAAAAATATTTTTTTAATATATTAAAAAAAGTCGTATTCCAAAATGTGAATATTAAAAAAAAATAGTGTTGAGAGACGTCTAGCCCTCAGCGCGGCCGAGCGCGTTGTAATTTGTACGCTCAAGACCTCGGCCTTAATTTAAAACTTGTATTATTTCACTTTTAAATTAATATGTTCATCCCAGTCAGAAATCGATTAAACTAGCATATATTTGTGAGATCACAATAACAAACGTTTATTTTTGTAGATCTCTGTACATTTAATAAAGCTCAAAGTTATACGATGTGTTGTGTTGTAGTCCGATGGTTAGTGTCGTGGCCTTTGAGTCAGAGTTTCTGTGTTTTAGTCCACTCTATCACAACTTGATTCCTATATGAAAATTAGCCGCTTACATGTAGGTCCAAGAAAAAAGTATGGAATTGAAATATTTTTGTATGTAATAAAAACACAAATATCCCTCTTTTTTAAACTAAAAAACTAATAAATTTAGTATCAAGCCGCTTCACCGCAGGGGTAGGTAGAGAGAATAGAACACCACACCAATCTATCTTTGCAAAACAGTATTCGTCTCTTCCACATTCGTGCATCTTGTCATACATACACGCCAATTATTCCGACTCCTGACCTGGCCACTTTTAAGCACTTGAAATACTTGATCATGCCTAGTTTTCTTCGGTTTTACTCTGCTTCTTTTACCAACCATTTTCGCCTCATAAATTTATTTTACAATCCTTTCTTTACTAATTCGATTCACATGCCAAAACCATTGCAACACACGTCTTTTAATTTTATCGATACTGCTTATCTCAGCCTTGCATTTATTATTTATATCACCATTTGAACATCTATCACATCATGTATTATCTATTATCTATATACCTCTTTTTTATTAAAAAAAGATTTATTAACTTATTAAAAATATCAACAAAAAAACATTTAAAAAATATTTTTCTGTTAAAAATGTATGTATTCGGTTATTTTTATTCACCCTGTAGCAACGTAATTAAATGCATTTATTTTTATTCTTGCACCTAGTACAGATAGTACAATATTACCCGCACAGTTGCATTTCTCCAACTTGCACTATTTAAATTCCATCTAGTTTTCCTGTTACTCTACAACTCTAGATTATTGTAGTTCTAGAAAATTCTCTAGCCAATGCATACAAAATAAAGGCACCGAGTAGAAAAATTATTCAACCACGAGAATTCAGACAAATTAGTAGAAACATTGTGTTGGCGCTTTTGCGGAGCGTGCTGCGCTTTCTGAAATAGTAGGTGATGGGCAACCCATAGTAAAGTTGACCAGAATTTATGTACGAAGTAACGGGGCTTCTGATAATCGCCGACTCGTGTTCATTATAAAAGTTAATTGGAATAAACAAAGGTAACATTACTATTGGAAGCTTTGCGTACCTGGGTGCACAATTCGCTTTTATAACATTATACAGTAAACCCTCCTATAACGTTGAAATAGGTACCATGTTGTCGGAGGAAACGTTATAGTGTTAATTTTTTTTAAATTGTATTTTTATATTATAATCAGCGGAAATGACGACTTAAAAATTAAAAATATAATTTCAAAACATTAGCCCCCTATCACATTCCTTTCGATCTCAGGTCGTAATATAAGACATTTTGAGTGTGTCCAAATACTTGTTCACAAATCAGTTTCTTCACTTATTTTTAAATTTTCACATCCCAATTTAGATGAAAAAGAATATAGAAGTCTGGGCATTTACAGGGCTTGCGACCTGTCGTAGGCTGTTTAAGTGATCACTTTACATACGTAGAACATTTATCGTTCTACCCATGATTGATAACCACACTACTCAAAATTTTGGAAGTCATATGATATTTATAACAAATCAATTATGTAATTCATTCGGATTTTGCATACAAATAAAAGGATCTCTGCTTAATAAAAGCTTTCTAAATCCAATCCAAGATGGCAGTTGTGAACTCGACCATGGAACGTTTATGATTTATATTCTTACTGTTTATTTTTTATTCATATTTACTTTGTGATATTTATTGTAATTAATATAATTTCCACGTTAATCACTGAAAATCTGCACAATTTTTACTAATATTTCTTTGAGCATTATGTTAATGCTTTATTTAATACTAATAAACAACCATTTCAAATCGATTATTGTAATTTTTTTTTTAAAAATATTTAAATTAAAATAAATAAATAGTTTAAATAAAGGTGTACTGTACTGGTTTGAGAGGCCTTTTAAATTATATAGGAACATTATTATATTGTAGAACGGGTGGTACCTACTAAATTGAAGCTTTTACCAGCGAATGAGGGTTTCCTGAACTTCAGCACTTAGGTTAGTAATTTGGAGTAATAATGAGTGACAGTTTACATTCATTGTTCACAAAAGCTAAGTGACTTGAACTAACATTTATCATAGTACCAAAGACTTATTTATAAATATCACATCTCTAATTTTAATCTGTTAGAAAAAGGGATCTAAATAAGGGTTTGAAGTAAAAGGTTTAGATAATGGGATGACGGAAAGCTTAAAGAATGAAAGTAAGCCAAGCAAATTTAATTTATTCAAATCATTTTTCTATTTATTTCATGGTATTTTTATTATGTTTACAGCTCTGTAAATGCCCAGACATCCATATGTTCTAATGTGTAAAGGCAACTAGCCGTAACTCAAGTTGCGGCTGTTTGGCGTAACACGGCTCGAAGCATTTTTATAACTGGCCTCTATCATATACAATCACAGATTTTGCTCTATCTCTTTCCTTTACCAAGATATTCATTATCCAAATAGCTGCAAAATTATTTTAATTTAATACACGTTTTGCCAAAAATTATCATTTTAAGATAAATATAAACTCGTTTATCTCAAAACTACCGTTTTTAACTTGCGGCTATTTGCCTTTGCACATTAGTGTTGAGTTGTCACAATATAAAAATAACTCTAAGCGGAGAAACCCACATTTGTGTATTTTTACACACTCAAAATGTTGATGCTAATTAACATTACCATGTTATAAAATATATAAATAATATTGGATCATAAGATGTAAAATACTATTCGATTTTTTATTTATAATATTGAATAATTCACGCATACAAAAATAAAATTAAAAATATATTCCATTTATATTTCATGGTATATATTTCATATTTCATCAAGTTGTCAAATTGCGAATGCCAAAAAACATTGAGCGAGGTTTATTAAAAGAAGAATTTCTTAAATATATATTTTTACAGTTTTTGGTGAATTATTCTGTAATTTATTTCCTCGAAACTACAGATATTTGCATTATTTAATAACATAGTGGAAAATAACATAGTACCTACAACATTGTATCTATTAGTATGTAGATCGGTTGAGATGGCGCAATACAATCAGCCCTTGACAAGGTAGGTAGTAACTAGTGTGGCACGACTAGAATAAAATTAATGGCCTGGGGTGAAATGTTATTGTGGAGGCCAACAGTTCCAAGCTTCAACTAGTCAAACTTTCAACATTCTTCAAGCCAACAAAGTTGGTCTCGCGCAAGTAGGAATTCTCTTTTATTTATTAATTTTCAACGTTCATTTCAGAAACATTGATGAAGAACTTTATTCTTTTTAACATTGATGAAAAACTTTATTCTTTTTAACATTGATGAAGAACAGTTTTAACTATTTAAGAAACATTAATGAAGAACTTTATTCTTTTTAACATTGATGAAGACCAGTATTAACTATTTAAGAAACATTAATGAAGAACTTTATTGTTTTTAACATTTATGAAGAACAGTATTATTTATTTCAGAAACATAATGAAGAACTTTATTCTTTTTAACATTGATGAAGAACAGTATTATTTATTTCAGAAACATTAATGAAGAACTTTATTTACAATATTTTGAGTGTGTCCAAATACTTGTTCACAAATCTGGATTATCTCCAATTAGAATTTTTTTTTTCATTTTTTTTTATCTCTCAACAAAGATGAACAAGAATATGGAAGTTACAGGGTGAACGATAGGCTTCCATATTCTTCTTCATCTTTGTTGAGATGTCAAAAAATAATGATAGAAATTGATAATTTTTTACATTCATGAAGAACATTTAATTAATTGATTCGGCAGTCACTTTGAGGTTAAATCTATCTATTTTTAATTAATGTTTTACTTAGTAAATACCACAATTTCTTAAAATCTACTGTGACACGTGTTTCGATGCATTCCGCAAAATCATACGGTGTTTGAAAATGATGCGGAATGCATCGAAACACGTGTCACAGTAGATTTTAAGAAAAAGTGGTATTTACTAAGTAAAACATTAATTAAGAATGAAGAACATTTTTATTTATTTCAGAAATATTAATGAAAAACTTTATTTTTATTTTTTTGTAATTTATTTTAACCTTAAATGGTGTCAAAAGTCTACGTAATTGGAAGGTATGTATCACTAGATGTATGCATGTGGAATCGAATATTAAAACCCGGAAATGTCCAATTTGGGACATGCGCTCAGAGGAGAAAAAAATAAGCTACTGTAACTGATTATCAAGGATAAGATAGAGGGTCGAAGAGGTGTCGGAAGAAGGCGGATCTCCTGGCTCCATAATATACACGAGTGGACAGGAGGACGGAGCATCAAGGAGCTGTTCCGGACTGCCCAAAATAGGGACACATTCTCACAAGTGACAGTCAACGTCGGGGAACCCGACACGACATGTAAAGGAAGAGTGTATATTACAAGAAAACATCACAAAACACATCAAATAACTCAAAAGATTTAAAAAAAAATACTTACTTAGAATTAGAACATAGATTTAGAACATTTTTTTTTAATTAAAAAAAAATTCAAATCAGTACTTATCGGCAGTAAGTATAAGACATGATTTCAATAATTAGAAGGCGATTTTCGAAAACTTAGTACCTACTTAGTAGCAAACATAGATTAAGAGAATGCTTAAGTTTTTATTTAAATATATATTTCGTGATGATACATAAGTAATAATTTATTGATAGTTGATAATTATAAGGCCATTCTACCTTCTTACATAATAATTATTGGGCGATTTTTTTAAAACGTAGTTCCTTCTTAGAATGATATACTGAAAACTCTTCGTTAAGTTAGATTGGATTTGACATTATTTATGAACAGTTCATCTTTACGAGGACAAAAAATGGAATGAAAAAAGTGTTCACAAAAGACATAAAAGAAAAGAAAGAGGGGAGCTTTCAGTAAACTTTTGTTACGGATAAGTCTCTTAAAGTCTATTTAACAGCTTAGAATAAAATCATTGTATATCATTTTAAATAATTTGAGAAAAATACATGTGTATATTTTTATTCAAAATGTTATCTTTCCGTGATCTAAGGCAGTGTATATATATTCAGTACCTAGGGTTGTACTTTCTTTGTTTAGTATAAGTGGTGTGATTACACCACTGTACTCCCATCTAGTTCTTGCACTAGTGTAGTGGTGACTGGAATACACAAGAATAGTAGCAAAACGGTCCCTTTAGGCACGTGTCCGCTAAGACTTACATAGCATATTCAACCATTTCTATTCATAGCATATTCAAATTTGAAACTGGACAGATCTTCATTTTAACGACAATATACTTGTCTTATGCTATATTGAAGAGAAATAATAATTTGTTAACAATTTTAAAAAATGTATCCCTTAATGTCACGAGTACTCAATCCATGATTTTATTCCATTTTCGCATGTATTTGACATCTAATTTGTCAGAAATCGAGATAAGATGATGTATATGTACTCAACATTGTTCATTCGATGCCTATACTGAAAATAATATCGTCTACATTTATAATTGTATATTATACTAAGGGAATTCTCAAATTTTAATTTCAGAACAAGGACGACCACGCAGGTTGGTCGTGTCTCCATCACTCGCGATTTAAAAAAATACATACCTATATTGGAATTCGACTTTCTTTTTGAAAATAGAAAAAATATCTTAATTTAGTTTTTTAACTCCTTACCTTTCAATTACTCCTATCTTTCCAAAACCATATCTTTATTTGGAAGAAAAAATATTATATATATATATATATATATATATATATATATATATATATATATATATATATATATATATATATATATGTGTATATTAATTTTAATATTTTATTGATTTCATCAGCTTCGTGGTTATGTGTATGTTAAAAATTGAATTTACATATATAATATGTACATAAAATCTAATCTAAATTTGTTGATTTGACTAACTTCCTTATATATATATATATATATATATATATATATATATATATATATATATATATATATATATATATATATATATATATATATATATATATATATATATATATATATATATATATAAATATATATATGTGTATATGGATATAAGTACTATAAAAAAGGAAGTTAGTCAAATCAACAAATCTAAATTAGATTTTATGTACATATTATATATGTAAATTAAATTTTTACATACACATAACCACGAAGCTGATGAAATCAATAAAATATTAAAATTAAGAAACTATTAACGATATACAGAGATTCAAATCACTTTCGCTAATTAGATGGCGAATTTGCAACAAAATCAACTATAAATCATCAATCAGTATTAACCCAGTCAGGCAATATGAATTTGTGTCATAGACAATTTAATATTATTCAATAAATATATTATTTATGGCTTATGGTTTGCATTTTGCCCGTTGATCAATAGGTCAGGTTAATTTAACTTCACATCTGTCAGGCTAAACCGCTACTGTAGTTATTTAATGGTGCTCCACATAGATAAAATAATCGAGATAAAAGTTTAGCATTTAGTCTGATTTAATTAAAGAAAGATTGTGAAATTTATGTGTTCGAAAGCATCACAAAAAATCAGAAGAAAATATTATGGAATGTATTCTTAGAAATACGTCTGAATGTTTTATGTATTGGAAAGCAATAAATAAGAAACATAAGAATTATTTAAAAAAAAAACTGCGGTGGTTTTATTGTTATTTTTTAAGTACGATGCCTTTTTGTTGTTTTAAAAAGGTAACATTGTAATGAATGAGGAGAAATATTATTATAAAATCCTAAGAATTCATACTTATTTATTAAAATGATGAATTGTTATAAATATATATATATGTAAAATATTTTTAACCTTACGCACTACATAAATTTAAAAAAGAACGTGCGAAAGTTTAAAATGTAAAATACTGTTATATTAAGAAACCAGCCTCAGGAGAAGGCAAGCATATTTTTTTCTGAATGCATTCTTTGGGTATTTTCACAGAATTTTCTTGAGCTTTTCTCAGTATAAAATTAGGTACCTAATGTATCCATTTGCAAATTTATAAATAAGTTTATACATAGATGTTCATTGCATATGAAATGATTTTTAAAAATATACTCGTGAAATAATGGATTTCGCTTTGGTCGCTGAAAATAAGAGTAAACTTGAAAAAAATACGTATGTCTAATTTTTTTGTTCATTAATTATAAGCCGTGCCTGGTCAATGCAGTCCGGTCAATACAGGATGTCGGATTTTTTTTCCAATAATCCATAAGTATAGATTCTTTCAATGAATATTACAAAATGTTCAAATGGATTTAATTGACTTTGATTTGAAAACAAAGTTTTTAACATAATTTTAAATCTTTAGATACATTTCTAGATAATACTTTGGTAAGTGTTTTCGCTGGAGCTATGCATAATGTCGGACAGTTGGAACGCACCCATCTATGAACCAAAGCTAATATTAGGAAAATCGCAGACCATTATAAACCTGCAGGAATGGAGAAGGCTGATATTACTCCAATCCAAATACATTATTACAAACAATGTAAACCCGGTACTAAGTACACATATACTGAGTCTACTTATATATAAACATTCATAAAAATATATGAAAATAAATTATTGATAAAAAAATGTATATTGATGTCAATCGTGAAGATAGAAAAATCATTAATAATTAAATAAATATAATTTCACCATAGTTGACAATACTTTAAGAGTGGCGAAATTTTTCGTTCAAGTATGAAATTTATTTCTCATTATTTCAGGAAATTTACAACATTTTGAGTGTGTCCAAATACTTGTTCACAAAATCTGAATTATCTCCAATTACAGGAGTTATTTTCATATTATTTATTGACATCTCATCTTTGATGAGATGTCAAAAAATAATATGAAAATAACTCCTGTAATTGGAGATAATCCAGATTTTGTGAACAAGTATTTGGACACACTCAAAATGTTGTAAATAAATTATCTGGTCAAATTATAAGCTTAATAATAAAAATGAAAATGATATTTTCTGGCGTTTCTCATGTGTGTGATTATAATCCGGGATTCGGATCTCACATACTAATATAAGAGTTTCTGCTTAATAAAAAAGCTTCTTTACATCTCACCAATAGATGTCTCTAGTGAAGTTCTAGTGATTCAAGAACAAAGTTTCTAAATTGGTTCATATATATAGAACTTCGAAGAATTTGAGTAGTGTAGTTGTCAATAATGGGTAGAATTGGTGAATGTTACACGTGTGTAAAGTGATCACTTAAACCAGCCTATGACGGTCGTAAGCCCCGTAAATGCCCAGACTTCCATATTCTTCTTCATCTTTGATGAGATGTCAAAAAATAATATTTCAGGAAATGTCTGATTTTTATTTTTCATACCTTTTATTTGGACTTTAAATTTACATATAATTTAAACTTTGCTTGCTTAATACCATTTTATCTTAAAATCTATTACGACATGTATTTCAATTCATTCAACATCATTATCAAACACTGTATAAATTAATTGAAACATGTGTCAATATAATTATTTAGAAATAGTGGTATTTTCCACGTTGAATTAAAATGAAATAGTGATAGATCACCGCGGAGTGACTGCCGATTTGATCAAAGAAATAATGATAATTTATATAATTCATTCATTTTAATGTTCATTTTTATATACAATTGTTTTTCATAATAATACTATAGAAAAAACGAGAATTCTAAGCTTGGAAATTCAGACCAACTGCAATTCTCAGACGATTATAAAAATAGTTTCCAGGTCGTAGGTTCATTAATTTGTCGTCGGGCGCTCCGGAATAGTGTTTCCGGAAGACGCCTCCGGAAGTTGCAGCAGGAAATAACGTTTCCGCGCATCTCTCCGGTTGCACTCACCTACTCCACCGTGACGACTGGTAATGAGGAAGTGTTTTGACACTATTTTTTTAAGTTTTACATTAATGTCCACTAGTTGGAACAACCATAATAACCACAATATTATATGCCTTTATTTATGGATTCGGCATTAACGTTGCGGAATAACATTATGATTTAAATATAAAATTATTTGTTTAAAATGATTTTTGAGTTTATTAATGAAAACACGACTAGTTTCAAGAACCACAGGTGTTTTCATAATAAAGTGAAAATATAAACTCTGTTGCAAATGGAAACGGATGTGTTGATGATAACACCTTTGTTTCTCAAAAATAGTTGTGTGTCCATTAATAAACTCAAAAGTAAAAGTATTAATGAAAACACGACTAGTTTTGAGAACTGCAGATGTTCTCATCAATAAATGAAAATACAAACGCATCATTTGATGCGAACAATTTTATCTCTCGAAACTAGTCGTTTTTACATTAATAAACTCATATGTTACATACAATAACAAACTTCAAGGCGTTTTATTTTGTATATTTATTAATTTATTTCAAATTTAAAATGTCGATTTCCACTTAATTACTTTTAATACAGGATCACAAGTAAACCGTTTTCTATCCTTGTATTCTTCACGTCAATAAAAACATAATCAGATATTATCGTATTTGGCTTCAGTTGTTAATGGTCAAAATTTAATTAGCATTTTATGAATGGTATATATAATAATTTATTCTTATGAATGGCATAAAAAATACAAATAAAATATAACTTAATGATGGTATCGATGTTGTGGATTTCTTTTTCTTTTTTAATATGGATGCTGATCATTATCAAATTTCAGTAAAACTTTAACATTAAATAAACGATAAAACCTATATTTATTTAATTTTTTTATTTATTCGGGAATTGTACAGCTTACATATAAAAAAATGATATAATAAACAATAGTTACATTAACAATAATAAACATTACATTTCATTAACAAAAAATGGTTACGTTAAAAAAAAAGCCAATTAAACAATTCCACATTAATGTTAAAAAACTATGAAAAAACATTCAGAGATTAAATAAAAAAACAAAAAAAGGGTATTATATAAAATAATAGATTTAGCAGGAAGGAGAAGGAAAGGAGAGGAATTAATAAGGGTGGTTTGGTTAAAGGATTTTTTAAAAATATTTTATTATACGCTTCTCTAACGTTCACCATTCTGCTCATTATAGAATATCCATATCCAATTTTAAACGTAGGATATATGGATTGTTGTTGCATTTCTATGTATGTATATATATATATATATATATATATATATATATATATATATATATATATATATATATATATATATATATATATATATATATATATATATATATATGTATATATTTTAAATCTAAGAACATATTATGAACTTCCATTTAAACCATATATGAGTTTTTGATTGACTTTCATCAAAGAACATTTACAATTGTAAGTACCTACGTAGTTCCATAAATTTGAGTTTTGTAATTCGATGATTTTTTCACCTGCAAACAACGCGTTTAAAATTTACTCTAGGATTTAATTTCAACCGCAAAGTTGGATTAATCCTCAATGAATTACGGTGAAAGGATTAAGGCTTAAAGCACTTCCAGGGCGATATTAAAACACTGAGGGTATATCCTTTTGAATAATGGAACGAATAAACCCTAAATGGAAAGTACGCTTGTTTTTCGAAAAAAAATGCTAAGCCCATAGCTTGCATTCGTTTCCATCATATGATATAATATTATGTAAGGTACCTGAATAACGTGACATGACGTAAGAGAGTGATTTAAAAGAAAAGTACTCCTGTTTTTATAAAAAAAAATATACAGGGTATACCAAAGGTTTACAATAAATTAAAGGATAATGAGAAAGGACTTAAATGTATTTTAAAAATACCCACAGATTTTGTAGGTAACGTATTTTGTAGGTATTTAGAAGTAACGTCGATTTTAATGTATTTCATGGTTAACTCTCGATTTTCTACTAATTTTGTTAATATATTACTGAACTGTTTATGAAAAAAATCCAACAATAGTTCTTTTGATAAAGGTTTAAAATAAAATAAAAACTAAAAAAAACATTTGACTGGAAATATTTTTATTACACCTAGCCAAGCTACAGAGACGAACATAACAAATATATTACAACACTGAACTCTCCATTTACACGGTTAATACGCTCTACGCAATACCGTGTAAAAAAAGTTTACTAAAATAATAGTAAAAATATGTGGTTAGGTTTCCTTCTATTAAAATCAATTCATTCATTCAAACCCTTATCCGCACCCCAATGGTGCATAGGGCACTGCATCATACAAACGCAGTGTTATCTTGATCGTTAACACATGAAGGAAAGGTGATCAGCCCTCCGCTTCAGGTACCAGTCCAGGGTAATATAGAATAAATATTGCAGTGAAAAAATCACTTATATTTATTTGACCCCCCTGGGAATCGAGCCCGGGACATCCAGAACGGTAGCTGAGCATGCTGACCATTACACTATGGAGGTGGACAAAATCAATTCAGGATATTAAAAAATAAAATTCATCATTGTTTATTTTATCTTGATTTTATTTAAAAAAAATCAAAGGTAACAAAAACAAGTTACACAACCCTTTCCACATCATTCTTTACGCATAGTGTTGGGAAGTAAGTATGTACGTACACGTACATACATGCCAAGGATGTAGGAAATTCGAAAGTACTGCTACGCATTGTTAAATAAATGTTAATTTTTTATTCTCTTTTTTTAAATAGCATTATTTATAAACCGTATAAAAAGGAATTTGTACTTAAATTGCGTTGCAATAAATTGGAGTGAATTTATTTTATATCATTTGAAATATGCACTTAACTGGTGTAAAATAACCTAATTACACGCCCATTACATTGATAAGTTACGATATTGCAACATACCAAGTAGTCTAAAAATTCAGTTTTGTATTTTATAATGTTATTGAAGAAGTATTATACATTGTAGTGATAGGGCAACATTATTTCAATGGTGTTTATTGTGAGCATTTAAGGACTGTAAAGAAATTCAATATTTCAAAGTAGGTACATGGATTAATTCAACGAGCTTTTCGTATTCTTACCGTAATCGTACCGTAATCGATACAAAATAATCCAATTTAACTAAGATATTTCGATGTCTTGCAGTTGTCCCTAGGAAAAACATAGTATCTGCTTTAATGACACTTTTATATTTAAAAAAAAATGTTTGTACAAAGTCATTGTAATATTAAATATCGTCACTTTTTAACAAATACGTACTGTGCTTGTACCGAAGAAAATGACATATTTTGGTAACATTATTTTGTAAAAAATACTTATACGTTTTCTACTACTTCTGAATCTTTTCAGCCCTCAATAGTGCATTAATAAAATTTTGCAATGTTAATTTGAACGTTTGTCATGTGAAGGCAAGGTTATCAGTCCTGTGCAAGTGCTAGTCCATGGTAATATTAAATTATTATAATACTGAAAAAACACTTATATTTATTTTGATACCCTAGGGAGTCGAAGCTGGGACCTCCAAGATAGTAACTAAATATGCTTACCACTATAATATGAATGCGGAATAATACGTATGGTTATATTTTTCAATAATGCATAATTAATTGTTAGAATTATCCAAAAAGATTTAAGCTTAAATATGACGAATATAGAATATAGATATAAACAATATAGACAAAATAAAGAAAATACTTTTTTGAAAAATAATATGTAAGAAACAGATGAATATTTTTTTATGCTAAAGAATATGATCAATTTCATAGTAAAAAATAACAAGATATATTTTTTTAATTCATAAGATTTCCATCGAAATAAATATAAATTGGATTTGTTCTTGAAATGCCTATTTTACGTTTTCACATAAATTCAGTCCAGGAAAAAATATTTTTGAAATAAGTTCGTTTCATTTCTGTGGTTGTGATTGAATACTCGTAAAAGCATAAATGTAGGTCGTTTCATTTCTTAGGTCGTGATAACAAAATATTGAATACTCGTAAAAGCATAAATGTAACCTTAACCACGACAGTTAAATTGTCCACAAACAGAAAAAGGAGATACAGTGGTTTTCCCATGTGCTCATAATTTATGCAAACACCTAAAGCTATAACCCTTGAAAATGATAATGAAAGAAGGTAATATATATTCATGATGAAATTAAGTGAATTGAAATCGCTATAATGGCTCAAGTTTCTTAAATCTTCTTAATTTTAGCAAATATTATGTAATTATAATGTCTGTCATTTTGTTTTAATCTATATCCTTTTTTGGGTAAAAAATTATTTAAATAAATGGTATAATTCTTTTTCGTTTTTTTTGTTCACTCCTCAGATCTTTTCGCATTATTATCATATTAATGTTTGAAGGTATAGGTAATGATTAAAGAAAACACTTCGTTTTTTACCACTTGAGTTTTATTATAGACTACATGTTTCAGAAGTTAAATTTCCATCATTCAGGTCTGTATAATAACTATTATTATTATTATTATGTCAGTTATTATAGAGACCTGAAGTTTAACTTCTGACACATGTAGTCTATAATAAAACTCAAGTGGTAAAAAATGAAGTGTTTTCTTTAATCATTGTAACATGTCTTACCACAAAGTTAATGCCGAAAAAATTAATAAAAAGGTATAGGTAGTTAAAATATTTAAAACTGACATGAAATTTTATATTTCTTGTGAATTATTAGTCGTTTTTAATGAGAAATAACACTATAAAAATGGATATTTAATTTAATTTAATTTAAAAAAAAATGTTTCCGAGTGTCGTTTGTCGATTTTTTTGGTCTTTGTGTTTTTACCCACAGACGTAAAATTGACGAAATCGAACGGGTACCAGGAATTTTGTATAATCTACTATTTGACGCGTAGGTAAAATCTTAAAATCAATGTTGGTTTCTCAATTAGTACAAATTTACAATTTTTATTAATTGAGAAACTAACATTGCAAAAAAACAGAATCTAATTATAACAGTATGAGGTCCAATTTCCAAGGTGGTAATAATAATTTCTTAACTCGTGCACACAAAATATTTTTAAAAGGTATACATACCATACATATATGATCATGTCATTTTTTTATCTAAAAGTATACATGATTAAATTATTTTATTTTTATTTTATTTTATTTTATTGGAAGGAAGAACAACAGTTACAATATATGATACATACAGAATACAAAAAATAAAATCATGAGTACCAATTATAGTTCTTCACAACTATACATAAGAGAGGTCTATATAAAGGAAGAGACATGAGACAAGGATGGGATAAAGAGAAAAGGAGATGGCAGTGATAGGAAAGAAAGAAAAGGAAAGGACAGAGAATAGAATTACTTTTTTAGGTTTATAAGATTTCGAACAATTTAGCTTTAAATTTTGAAAGATTGGAGTAGAACATATCAAGGTCGGTACAACATTCATTAAATTTCCCACAACTTCGATATATAAAGGAATTTTTTGAATAGTTCTTTGTTGGTGCTGGATTATAAAAGGTATGACTATGCCTATTGATTCTAATTGGACAGTGAAAAGGTATCTGCGCAAGAAGATAAGGGCTCTCAGTCATATTATTTATAACTTTATACAAAAAACATAAATCTGATATATTCCTACGTTTACTAAGTGAAGATAATTTATGGAAGGCTAAAGATTCTTCGTAAGAGTTGAAACTTAAATGAAGCTTAGCATCCAACATTTTTAGAAATTTATTTTGAATACGATCAAGTTGAGCTATATATATAGCGTACTGAGGGTTCCAAACGACTGAGGCGAATTCGAGGTGACTGCGAACATAAGCATTATATAAAGTTACAAGAGATGATGTATTTTTAAATGGTTTAGTGGTTCGAAAAATAAAACCTAAGTTTCTGTAGGCCTTATTAACGCAGGCTTCAATATGTGAAGAAAACAAAAGTTTCTCGTCCATTATGACACCAAGATCTCTTAATTCAGTTTTCCTGGTCAGCCGACTATTGTTAATTTCATAACCAAAATAATTTTTTTTTTTTCTTGTGAACGTAATGCTAAAACATTTATTGACACTTAGAAAAAGCTGATTAAGATTACAATAAGACACTAGATTATCGAGATCGTTTTGCAACATGGAACAATCGTCTATAGACTTGACTCGTATAAATAACTTGGTATCGTCAGCAAACATGAGAAAATTTTGATTGATATATTTGTTAATATCGTTTATGTATATTAAAAATAATAATGGGCCCAGGTGGGATCCTTGGGGAACCCCAGAAGGAATCATAATGTAATTAGAAGTAAATCCTAGAACCGCTACCGCTTGGCTTCTATTTTCAACATAAGAAATGAGCCATCTAAGAAGATCACCATGAATACCCATTTCGCAAATCTTACGAATCAAGACATAAATTATAAATAAAACACTTGTTTATTAGCACTTGAGTACCACTAATATGGTAAAAACAAGGTTTTTATTTATAAAGTTTAAATTATCACGTCTTAAAACAATAAATAACTAAAAAAGTATAATTAACGTCAATTGCAAAATAAATTCTGCAAAAAGAATGAATTATTTTCAATGATCAATTACCTATGTTATAATGAGCATATAAAAGTAGAGGCTTTATGGGTTATTCCTTTTTTCTTAAATGTCAATTTAAAAAAATAGGTGAATTCGGCCACGCGTTGCTATGGCTCCAACTGTTTAATGGAAAAGAATGAAAAGAGTATTTGAAATTAAATGCGTATAAGATATCTTCTTCTTCTTCATCATCTTGTTGTAGGCCTTGTGGCCTGTCTTTAAGAAGGATTAGCCTCCTGCGATGTCAATTCCCAGCTATCAACCCATATCTTTGGTGGTCTGCCTGGGAGTCGTCTACCATGGGGTTGGCCGTGCGATGCGGGGGAGTCTGGACGGTTCCATTCTCCTCACACGCGCATATCATTGTCTCCTTCGTTGCCTTCCCCACCTAACGACATCTGCGATCTTATTCTATCTCGAAGACTCTTGCCTGATATGCTTTTTAGAGTTAATTTTATATATTTTGATAAAATTGTGGTGATTCTTACCATTCTTAGTCTGTAGGTATCTTTGATAATTATTTTAATTTAATTTTTTTAATATTTAAAGTTTTGTTATTTATGTTAAATGCATGTCTAAGTCCATCGCAATCTATTTTACCTTTAAATGTCTTGCATTCGCCTCGAGTAACAAGGATACCCGCGTCGAGTCGAGGCACTGAGAGTATAATGGCCGACCATAATGTTGTGGTTTAATTCAATTTACTCCGTGGATTAACGTTTGTTTTAAAGGCATGCGCTTTTACTTTTTGCCTTACAACTCGTGTCTGTGGCGAGGCGGGAAAATACTCAAAACAATTCAATTCTATGTGCATACCAAACTGCTTTGCGGAAGGAAGGATATCTTAGAACATATTTTACTTATTTAAACTAAAAACGTAAATATAACGTTTAAAATAAAAATATAACTTTGTTTTAAAATTACTCGAAATATTTTATTATAACTAAATTATAATGTCTACCGGTTTTTAAGACTGATGAATACTAATCAGTCTTGAAAAAGAAGCGGTTAGCTTCGAAACCGGTAGACATTTTCATTAAGTTATAATAAAATACTTTTAGTGATTTTAAAACAAAGTTATATTTTAATTATAAAATGGAAGATCACAAAGTTATCGCTTCTTCTTCTTCTTCTTCTTTTAGGACTAGGTCCTGTCATTCTCGGGTCGCTCCTGGGAGGTGGAAGACCAGCTATCCTTCCATCGTTTAGGTGGTCTTCCTGGGGGTCTGATCCCGCTTATGTTGCTGTCCGCTGCCACCCTCACCACTCGATCCGAACTCGCTCTTCTCACATGATCTCTCCAGAAACGTCTTCTTTTTCTTCCCCAATGCACAACATCTTAAGTTATCGCTTCAAATATAAATGTTGTAATATGTGAATATAACGCGTTGCCAATGTTGTTTGATATCGCTGTCATTATTAGCCACAATTTAGCCACAAATAGAAATTTGGAATAACTCTATATTTATAGCATTTCCTCTATGCTTTAATTCCTTTTAAGAAGTCTCAGTGTGACGAAGGTTTTGTTATTAGTGCAAATTAATGACTAATATAAGTTTTCTACTAACATTTCTTGGTGCAACTACATTTTATAGAATAAAATAACAACTACGTAGTTTAGTTTTAAACCCGGTCGCTGGTCAAATAAAATTCATGTGGAAAAAACTACGTGATTTTATTCGATGACGAACATAAAATAAAAATATATCGTAACACAAATGATACCTTTGTAACAAACATGTTTGCGCTTTTTCCCCGTTTTGTGTTGTTATCAATACGAGTATATTATATTAGTCAGTCATTAACGATTATAGAAAAGGCGTTATTGAAAATTTTGTGATAATTTATCCATATTTAACCGTACAGTACGATGTCTGAAAACGATGCGGAATGCATCGAAACACATGTCTTAATAGATTTAAAGGAAAAGTGGTATTTTCCAAGTAAATATGAGATTGAAATACAGAAAAATTATGATATATTTTTATTTTAGGCGAATAAATAAACGAACTTCGGAAATTTGAATACACATACTATACATGATCAGGATCAGAAAAACTTTTAGGTACCGCGAGCATCTCAATACTGAAATTGTATATCTTCGGCGACTGCCTATATTGATCTTAGTAGGGGGTGGGTAGTGGGTACTTGTTATAATATTGTAATTCTAAAGGGAAAGAGGGTGATGTAAACAAACATGCTCGAGGGTGATTCAAAGTAGTTCCGCGGTCGAGCTTATTTATTTGAAATCATTTGTTTATTCTTTAAATGTTAACGTTATACATATCGCTCACTCCTTTCAACAACGTCGTAAATAAATAAAAAAAACTTGATTTTTCAGGAGATCGTTTTTAAAGTTTAAAAATATAATACCATGGATTAAAAATAAATATCAAGCCACTTATTGAACTTTTTACTGTGCAACAGATCTTTTTAGGTAAAACCTGAATGTTTTTTGTCCATTTAAAAAAATTTGAATTTATTTACAAAAAAAAACTTTTCTTCAAAATGCAAAAACAACAACTTCTGCCTTGTAGTGCGTAAATATTAAGTTAAAAATATGCCGCTTTAGCTGGCATTAAGTGCATTTTCTGGGCATTCCGAAAACATGCACAACTGAAAATTGACGATTTTTAATATATGACGTTGTTGAAAGGAGTGATCGATATATTTACACATTTGATGTACAAATTTCATAAAAATTGTTTTATAATTGATATGTAAGTTTGTTATGATTTATAAGCCCTATTTTCTTTAATAATGGTCACATGTTTAATACCATATTTCCAAAAATCTAGTCTCATGTGACATATCGACACCCATTCAATTTATTAGTAATATTTAAAGGATGTACTTAAGGATTTACTTACTGAGGTTAATACTTTTTTTCTTTAAAATTGTCAGTAATATTAGTATGTAACCACTCACTGAGATTTTTAATGATGCAATCCTTAGTGTATGCAAGGCTATTGACATGGATGACCACATAGAACGTAGAGAACCTGAACATTATGTAAACCAGGCTATTGCTACGGATCTTCCTCGAAAGACATCTACATAGAGGCCTTGAGGTAATATTATACGAAAATCGCGCTAATCCAAATTTATTATTATTGAAGCGGCCAATAAACCGCTAAACAATAGCAAATTCTCAGAATCCAAAAACTGCAACTAAGTAGATAAAGGGAGGCAGTGACCGAGAACAAAAGAAGTGCAACGTCTAGTGAAAGGCAACCTGGATTTGTTTTGACTAGCACTTTAAAGACAAAGGAACAATGGGTTCCCAAACGATATAAAAGAGGAACAGCCTCGGACGACATATCTCATTCCTCCGCCAGGAACGCAGCTACTACGATCGACATCTCATTCCTCCGCCAGGAACGCAGCTACTACGATCGACATCTCATTCCTCCGCCAGGAACGCAGCTACTACGATCGACATCTCATTCCTCCGCCGGAATCGCTACTACGAAGATCGACCTCTCACTCCTCCGCCGGGAACCCGCCAAGTAACACCGTCGCCGTCACGAGACCGCCGCATCAAGACCCCGCTACGATCTCCAGTCCCACCGTCACGAGACCGCCGCATCAAGACCTCGCTACGACCTCCAGTCCAGCACCCGCGTCAGCTTCACGAAGACACTCCGTCCGTTGATCAGACCGTCGTCCTCGTCACCACACCCCCAAAGTGGTGACCCCGACGACTACAGAACACACGCAACCTTCCGAGAAGCAATCGACGTGATCGTCCAGCGTCCCCACACACCCCCAAAGTGGTGTGCCGACTACACCTGCCGACTATAGAACACGCAACAACCTTCTTATCAAGAAACATCGACATCGGAACCATCATCGTCATCAGCATAAAATTCGACAAGATGGCTCGGACACATCAGCACACCGGCGGAGCAACAACCGAGAGAAACCGCTCGGACCCCGCCATGCTGTCCCGACAAAACTAAACCCCCTGGTGGAGGGATGAGATCACAACGCAACATCTGATATTTCAACGATTGAGCAGCAACCGAACTATGACCTTCAACACCAGCCTAACTACGAACTTCAACATTGGCCGAACGACGACTTTCAACATCAACCGATCACCGCTAACTCCACACAATTCCCCGTGTGGACAGCGAAAACGCAACCGATACCTGGACGGTGAAATAATCACGAAGCTTGATTAATCACCTAATCCAGATGAATCCGTACTCTTCAGTTACCGAACGTCTACGCCTCGACGCACCGGTTCACACGACTCTTCGGATAACTGCAGACACACACGGATCGCTCCAGGCTCCTCAGTTATCGAACGTCTACGCCTCGATCGAAACAGGTTCAAAGGACTCTTCGTAACTTCAGCCACATGGAGACGACAAGACACATCATAAACAACACGTTGTAACGAACGATACTCTTCGGTACGTCAAACTTCTGAATGAGGTTCGTACCTGAGTCAATCAGTCAGCCAATGCAAGATTTTAACTCGACCTAGGACAACGAAGGAAAAATAATTTACGAGAAATATTTCGAAGCGAACTCAGAAACAAAAACAAACAAGGCAACTCAATTATTGCGAAATACAATTCCAAAAACGCTGACGAAGCGACAGGATATAATAATATAATACCGATAAGAAACGAAAGTACGAGTCAGCTGATTAAAAGAACAATGGGCAAATAAAATGCAACTTGAAACGACACGCGCCAGAGTGAATGACATCCATTGCTATGGTCAGCGTTTCATTCAGAAAAACAGCGTCAGCATACAACAATGAAGAGTGTTATATTTATTAATAACCGTATGACACATTTTGCCGACAAGGCAAACGACGAACGACATTCAGTTTTAATATTTTGTGGACGAAAAGCACACAGCAAAGAAGAAGGGAAAATCACTCAAACAGTGACGGATAACGAATCGTGAAAACTTTTTCACTGGGCCCGGGGTATGAAGCGGCCAATAAACCGCTAAACAATAGCAAATTCTCAGAATCCAAAAACTGCAACTAAGTAGATAAAGGGAGGCAGTGACCGAGAACAAAAGAAGTGCAACGTCTAGTGAAAGGCAACCTGGATTTGTTTTGACTAGCACTTTAAAGACAAAGGAACAATGGGTTCCCAAACGATATAAAAGAGGAACAGCCTCGGACGACATATCTCATTCCTCCGCCAGGAACGCAGCTACTACGATCGACATCTCATTCCTCCGCCAGGAACGCAGCTACTACGATCGACATCTCATTCCTCCGCCAGGAACGCAGCTACTACGATCGACATCTCATTCCTCCGCCGGAATCGCTACTACGAAGATCGACCTCTCACTCCTCCGCCGGGAACCCGCCAAGTAACACCGTCGCCGTCACGAGACCGCCGCATCAAGACCCCGCTACGATCTCCAGTCCCACCGTCACGAGACCGCCGCATCAAGACCTCGCTACGACCTCCAGTCCATCACCCTCGTCAGCATCAAGG